>NC_133795.1:26220195-26820195 GCF_043250625.1 Sebastes fasciatus
CTTCTCTTTTTTTTTTAGATACAAGTTTAAATAGAAGACCATGTACTTTCACTACAATAGGGGAAAAAAGAAAAAATGGTCAGCAGTTACACAAGCTGCCACACATAATAAAATTCAAAATGTATATACCACAGAAAATGTCAATGGGGTTTAAAGGTTATGCTTTATCTCATAACGTCCTTTTTATAATAACAACATCTGAATACCAGCATTTGTATTCAGTACTTTTGCTTTCTGTGTGCACATGCACTGACGCGTGTGTGTGTGTGTGTGTGTGAGTGTGTGTGTGCGTGTGCGTGTGTGTGTGTTTATATATCTGATCTAAAGCCCAGCCTCCCTCTGAGCCTCGTGTGTCGCTTCAATGTTTGATGGTGGTTGATCGCCTCATGAGATATACTCACAAGAGTCGATTTTTGCCCCCGCCACTCACACACATATCCCCAACCCAAACAAATCCCTTGAAATCTGGAAGAGAAACAGACACTGTGGAGCAGCTGCAAAACAGGATGCCCTTGAGAACAGGACACCCCACCCAACATGGCCTGAATAAACAGTTTTGTCAGAGAGCAGAGCGGTGGAGCAGAGAGCAGGCACGGGACAGGGAGGGATGACAAAGAGAGGGGGTGCACAACGCCAAGTAAAAGTTCAAGATGTCGAAGTACTCTGAGGTGACACCATAAACTGCCCTTGTTGTAAGGATGAAAAAGATACATGCTCAAAACATCCAGACCCCTTTTATGTGACCGTAACCTCAGCAGGGCCGTCGTCAAGACCACTTAAGTCAAGTCCCAGCCCAAGTTAGAGCAGCTTCGGGGTTCAAATGGGGACAAGACCGTTCTTTTTTGTGATTCGTGCATCTGCATGCATCAGCAGCACCTGCTTTGTATTACATTGCCGTTAGATTAAAGTAGTGCATCCTCATTTGTTTTTCTATAGGAAACTACATAAATATACCCTTAAAGTTGCATATTTATTTGCTAAAATCATGATTACAACTGAAAAACAGTATTATTATAATATGATTTATACAGCAATTAAAGGGACTGTTTGTAAGAATCAGAAATGCTTGTTAACAGCGACACCTGTGGCCGTTAAGTCAACAAAAGTCAGCGTCGGGCTCGCGCTTGTGCTCGCTCTCCATAGATATGAGAGCACCGCTCAAAACAGTGAGGCGACACACGTCAGCTAAAACCAGCTGCTTCCTGCTTCAGCCTCCCGACGGCGGCTGGTGGGAACAGGGGAGACACCGGAGTTTTGGTCGGAGACGATAACGTTTCTTGCTGCGGAGCCCCGTCACTTCACAAGACATGGGAAACCTCTGTTGGTTTGGAGGAGCTGCAGCAGTTATTTTTGCACAAACATCCACTGTACGTTCACTAGATATTCTCAGAGCTAGACTAACTCTTCTGCAGTGTGTAGTGTGCGCGCATGCACGTGAGAGTGGAGCGAAATAGCGAGAACGAGTGCGATGTGTGAGTGAAGGCAGGCAGGCAGGCAGGCAGGCAGGCAGGCAGGCAGGCAGGCAGGCAGGCAGGCAGGCAGAGGAGCAGAGGAGCAGAGTATAGCAGAGACTCCGGTCCTGGAGACCAAAGCTACGGTCTCCCCCGCGTCCTCCGACCGCGGCCAACACTGTTTTGCAAGACGGGCTTCACTAGATATAACTATACGGTTTTGATGCTTCCGTGTAGTTTGTGTTAGAGTCTTGTCTGAACAGCGTAGCCACACGCGAGCGCGCATGGGACACCGACCCGGATTGATTTATACGGGTAAGAAGTTACAAACAGTCCCTTTAAAAAACTATGTCTATGAAAACTACAAAAATATAATAATCTTTCCACACATTTGTGCATAAAACTACACTTCTAAAATGTGGATGCTTTCATGGCAAAGACAAACTATGGAAAAATAAGCATCACTAGCACCTGTAAATGACAGCTCGGAGCAGCATGTGAGGAAGAATTTTGCGTCTTTTTGGGGAACTGAACCTTCAGTCTGCTTTGAGAGCACCCCCCCAAAAAAATAAGATAACTCAGTTGAGACCAATATGGATATAGACATGGATTTAAATAAATACTGAGGTCATGAGTCTAAATTACTCCAGCAGAACCCCACCTGAGCAAGAAATTATAATAGACTAGGCACCAACCAAACTCTGTAAAGAAATTCTGAGTATTTAAGAAAAATCACAAAAGACATCATTGTATTTATTTACCCATTTAACTGTTCAATTATATTTTCTGTTTCTGTTTATATTTTAAGTTTATCGGCCCTAAATATGGTCAAAATGTTGTTTCAAATTTGTCTCTACATTGCTCGGTGTGTAATTCTGTTAGAAAATAATAAAGGTGTTTTAAGAAAACTATCATATCATAAGAATATTTAGTCTAATGTAATATCAGAATCAACCAAACCCAACAAGTGTGATATTTATGTAATCGAAGAATGTAAACCACCTCTTCATGTCATTAAACGCCCTTAATTCACAGAAATCATTAAACATTATTATTATTAATAAACATTTTGTGTGTGTACTCAATGGTATAGCTACAGTCCTGGCAAGTTCAAAGCTTGAAATAAGGGCAGCAGAATAAATAACTTCTTGAATATATGTTTTCAGAATATGATCTTGGACTTCTAGAAAGTTTTGCTCAGGAATTATGTTGTTCTGTAATTCACTTTCTCATGAATAACTCAATTTATTGTAAAAAAAAATTGCAGATAAAAATGCTTAAAGTCAAAGTAGATATATGAGAATTGCTCCTAAACAGGCTTTTCACTGTCACTTAAACAAGTTGCTAGCCAAGATATCAGTGTGTTATGACAAGATACTGCACTGAGCCAAAACGCAACCCAATAATCTGAATAAGATCTTATATTTTTTTTATAGTTATTATAGGGGTTAAACACTCAGCATAAAGTGTCATAAATGTTCCAGTCTGCAGTGGACTTTTGCCTCTAAACTATGTGCACTATGATAATATACTGTGTTATCAGTCATCAGATATTTTTTCCCACAGGTTTGGACTATTCAAGTGCCTTTGGAGGTTTTGGTAAGAAATGATTATTATTTTTTGCAGAGCTTCGGGGTGTACTGCATTGACACTCCAAAGTGCTCCAAAATCACACGTTAATGCTTTTGGGGATACGAGGGGGGGGGGGGGGGATTGCTCACAGTGGGCTGAGAGTAGATGGCGTAAGACGGAGCAAAGGAGCCAGAGGAGTGCAGGAGGAGACAGTGGAAGCGTGGGTCGGCCCCAGAGACATGAACTGAGTGGATGTGGAATGACAACACAAGCCCAATTAGTCTTGGATGCCAGGGCTGCTACAGGGAGGTCGGTGCAAGTGATCAAACCATTCATGCATTCAAGCACTCACCCACAGGCACTCTAAGCCAACAGCCTGGGCAAAGTTACTACAGTCTATCACTGCTGCTTCTGCTGGACTCCTGATCGCTCTCATGCTGCTGCCTCTGCTCGCCTTCCTTCCTTCCTTCCTTCCTTTCTCCTGAAATATGCTGCTTCACCCGTTCCCATTTCTTTTTTTTCCTCACTAATCCTCAGCTGCATCTCTGATCGGCCTCTCTTTTTTTTCACACACACTCGCTCACACACTCTCTCTTAAGGACATTAACACGCTCTACTTGAAAGCCTGTCCATGCCTAAACGCCGACAGTGCCACTCCCTCCGTCATCTACACCCTCCCACTTGTTTCCCATCCCCAGAGCTCGAGTATTACCTCATCCCACTCAGAGGCAAAGGAAGCCATGCGCTCCGTGGACGGCTGCCCAGAGCTGCAGTTAGACATGGACCCTCTGCGGCCGGCCAGACCTCCGTCCTCCTCTCCGAGTGGCGACGCCAACAAGTCAGAATCCGACTTGGACAGGCTTCGAATCAGCCCCAGGTCTGCGGGTCTGACTTTGACCACCGCTGTCACCGATGCTGAAACTTCTCTCGAGTCCTTGATGTCAGCTTTTGGATTGTGGATCACCTTGGCGGGGTCGGCGTCCTGCGTGCACTCTGCCATTGTTTTGGAGCTGCCAAGTGCAGCTCAGGGTCCTCAGTTTCCTGCAGTGTTCTGACTTGTTTAGTCAATCCAGAGAGTGATCCAGGATCTTTGTGCAAACTTCTAGTTGTGGAAAGCCACTCAATAGTACAGATTAATGAAGTATAAGTATTGTAGACTTGAGGAATTTGCCTCCAACTCATACAAAGTGCTCCTGTTTGGAGGGAAAGGAAGCATGTAAGTGAGAGACTTGTTGTGCACAGAAACAATCATCGAGGTCCACCCACTAGTTGTATCCTGTTGCCCTCCCCTTAAAGAGTGAGTCCCCCTCCTTTATCCTCTCAACTCTGACTTTCTGATTCACTTTCCCATATCCACATTGTCTGTTTTACTTATCAGGCCATGTGTCTGTGTGATGTGGTCATACAATAGCATACCAAGAGAATATTCCCAAAACAATTTGAGGAAACCAGCATTATAAAGCCTGGTGGTTAAAAACTTGAACTCATTTTATCATCCTCTTACCTGCTGACTTCTGTAGCCCTGTTTTCCCTGCTCCGTGTTTGTGCGTCTGTCCTGTCCTGAGGTTGTTTCCAGACTCTCCAGGAGGACCGGCTTTGTCCCGTACTGAGGATCAGAGGACGGGAGGATCCCAAAGCCTGGCCTTATTCAGACTGACAGCTGGGGTAATCAGGTTACTGACGCAGTGGGTGGCTGCCCCGATTTAAAAGGAGGGAGAGTCGGGATTCCTCCTTTTCTGTCTGTGTGTGTGTCTAAGAGTGTGTGTGTGTGTGTGTGTGTGTGCGTGTGTGTGCGTGTGTGTGTGTGTGTGTGTGTGTGTGTGTGTGTGTGTGTGTGTGTGTGTGTGTGTGTGCGTGTGTGTGCGTGTGTGTGTGTGTGTGTGTGTGTGTGTGTGTGTGTGTTTGTCTGCATGAGACTGAGGTTACTGAGTTGAGTTTACTGTCGTTATTGTGGGGCAGAAACAATTTTTTTGACCACTGCCATATAAACTGACACACATAGGCTATCTATACAGTATATATATCTATATATCTATCTATCTATAAGTACTTCACTTAAGTAAAAGTATGAAAGTATTACCATCAAAATATACTGAAATACTTAAATTAACAAACGTTATTGTACTCATTATGCAGACTGGCTCGTTTTCAGAATTATATACAATATGTATATATATTAGGGCTAATAACGTGTTAACGCAAATTTGTTTTAACCCCACTAATTTCTTTAACACATTAACGCAATCGATCTTTCAGAGGTTGTACTGGGCTCAGTTTTAAAGCTAAAAGATACTGGTATCATATGAAATTAGAAAACTTAAGGAATCCCTTGGTACCAACCACATCATACTAGCTTGTTGGGAAGAAGGTTAAAAAATGCTCCAAACTTGAGGAAAAACTGGCATGGCCATTTTCAAAAGGGTCTCTTGACCTCCGACCTCAAGATATGTGAATGTAAATGGGTTCTATGGGTACCCACGAGTCTCCCCTTTACAGACATGCCCACTTTATGATAATCACATGCAGTTTTGGGGCAAGTCATAGTCAAGTCAGCACACTGACACACTGACAGCTGTTGTTGCCTGTTGGGCTGCAGTTTGCCATGTTATGATTTGATCATATTTTCTATGCTAAATGCAGAACCTGTGACAATATTTGTTATTGTTTTGTGTTGTTAATTGATTTCCAATAATAAAGATATAATATATTTATATTTATATTTATTCAAATATATGTTAATAAGAGTTTTAAATACTTGACAAGTCTCTCTTTAAGGTACATTTTGAACAGATAAATGTGTGATTAATCACAATTAAATATTTTAATTGATTGACAGCTCTAATATATAGAAAATGCAATGTAAATGCATTAATAATGCAGCTGGCAAAGGTTGGGCTGGTTTTCACTAGTTTATATACTGCTGGGGAGTTGAATATATAATAATACATCATAATTTATTAGTTGATTATATTTTGTATTAATAATCTGAATCTGCAAAGTAACATAAGCTTTAAAATCAATGTAGTGCAATAAAAAAATACAGAGTGGAAATACTCAAGTAAATTACAAGTACCTCAAAATGATACTTAAGTACAGTACTGGAGTAAATGTACTTAGTTACTTTCCACCTCTCAGATCCGTCCATCTACATCACTTCTTGGCCTAACTCCCTAAGTGTCAATGACCTGAAGTGTAGCAGAAAATTTAGGGTGAAGCTTCTCCTATTTTTCATCTGTAAATCCCGCCTGACCAGGAGCTCCGGCTCCAGCACGCTCTCACGCACATATTTCACAATCACAAATCCAGTCTAGGCCAAAGTGGTGACACGGCGAAACAGATTTTGATGCCAAAATCATTAGATTACATAGATTTTCTCCACTTCTCTATGATATATTTGAAGGAAAATATCTTACTGATATCATTTACCAAACCGTAAATGCCATAAAGTGTTTTTTATTGTGGCTTGGATGTATAGGAGAAAAATTAACTCTTGGGATCTGCAGAGGAGGAAAATAAAAAATCAAGACAGGAAATGCTGCTATGGTAGGAAGTAGAAACAATCTCACACACTCTGTGCTATTCATGACTCTTCTCAAAGGGAGCTGATGCTGACAAAAGAGTCTCTTGTGTGGCATCCTTAGCATTCACAGGCAGCCGTAGCCGTGCACACTGCAGCGCGCCTCTGCGCCCTCAATCAGCCAAGTTCCTCGCATGCTCACCTCTTCCCTTTGGGCAGCGCTGGTGTGTGCATGACAGAAAGGATAACATCCTTCACTCGCCAATGAGGGTTCACGCAGCCACACACTGTTTAGCTGGCAATAACAAAAAGCCACATCTAATGAAGCAAGTTGAATTGCACATTTAATGATCTCTATGGCTGTGATGAGGATGAAACAGTTTAAATTATGTGCCATTTTAAACAATAGAGGCCCCAGAATACAACATGCGTCAAGATAATGATGTCTTCACGCCATATTAGAGCGACTAAAATAAAACATGCATCTCCTCCTTCAGCTGGCTGGCTGCTGAGCCTCGGGCTAAAGACAGTGGTGACTCATGAACACTCTTCTCCGACAAAGACATGCTTGCACGCTGTGCAAGTCACAGAGAGACAGCGCGTACAGTAAACACACACACTGGAGTGTTTTCATGAGCATGGTGTTTGTGTGTTGTGTGCTCCCTGACACACTGAGGCCTTTTCAGGATTCTTGTGACATTCTTTCCACCTGCCATACGTGTCCCCAGGTCCACAACTGACATTTTTTAATAACACTGCGCAAGTTCTAAAAGCACTTTTCTCACCACTCCAGCCTATGAATCATTATCTTTCTCTGCAATTTGGTGCCCCGCAGTTCCCACCTGATCAGCCGGCATTACAGAAAAGGAGAATGAGGCCACTGGGTAAAGATCTAATAAAGTTAATCAACCTAACCGAAGCTATTACCTTCAGAGAGGCTGTTTGGCTTCAAAACAAATCAGCAAGTGGCAATAAAATGTGCTGTACGGTTCCCTGTGTGCCTGGGAATCTACAGACCTAAATGACAGTTATATGCTGCTTCACTCTCTGAAATCCCACAGTGCTTTGCTTGGCTTGTGTTTTTCTCCTCGGAGAGTTTGAGCGGACGTTAACCCGAGAGTCGCGGACAAGAATGCTCTAACGCTGACCTTTAAGGTCATCTGTTCCCCGAGGCAGCAGGGATGCCATTCATCCAAGCTTTCATTTTCAGAGCCCCGAAAGGTGGGAATTCAAACTGTTTGTTACCAAACAAGCAGAGAAATCCAAGAAATAATATAATGCACAGGGTCAAGTTGTGCTCAGAATACTATAATGGTGCCTTCAAATGGGGTCGTGTTTACCGTGTTCACGAGGAGAGTCCATATGAACGCCCCCCTCTTGTGGTATTCACGACCTGGTAAATGGAAAGTTTCTGAAAGCTCCAAGTTTACGACTTGTAACGTGTTTGTTGACGTTGTCAGTAATGGCGGAGGCCATGAAAGTTAATTTTTCTGTAAATAGTAAGCGAATATATTGTAATTTTAGTTGTATATTGTAATTCTTCGTAATTGTATAATATGTCTGAGGAAAATGTTGATATTCCCAACTGCTCAATCTTTTTCCTCTGTCACTATGTATTTCCTGCATTATGTTACTACTTGATAGCTTGCTAAATTGTTAGCCTCTGTGGCTTCTAGACGCCGACAGTAACGTTAATATAATATATATATACAGTATATAACCACTTGAACGCCAAGCATATTGTGTACACGACTTCCCATGTTGTAAATACGACCTCACGAGTTTCATTTGAAGGCACCATAAATAAAGATGAAATTAACAGGCCAACAACATAATTTATATAGAATATGCATTTTGAAATAACCCCAAAACAAATTTGATATCCAGGCAGTAAAAGAGATGATATTTGCATTATTTTGGACACAGAGGTGTCTCACTTTGAAACACTGACTTCATTGTAAAAGAAACTTCAAAGTTGAGGGATGAAACAAATCACTTCAGTGGAGGCAACGGCAAAACTACCTGCTGTTAGCTCAGATTGGCTAAAGACGTGGCTCCTGTGAAAGCTTTCCAACAGACACGAACAGAGCTGACCTCTCAGCGGGGAAATGGGAGGGCAAGTGTGTATGGCTGAGTGAAGACGTAGCGCTGGATATCCATCAGCGTTAGAGAGTGGGAGAAAGACGGAGAGACCGGAGGGCAGAGATATAATCTTTTCTCAGCGTCTAACTGGGTTTAGTTGGTAATCTCGCTAGGTTAGTCTGTGAATTTCCTCAAATGCCCTCCTATCAATAGTATCTGCAACATCTGTAGGTTATGGGAAAATCGACAAGAGGTTCCCCACAGAGAAGGGATCTCTCTACTGGTGTAGAGTGGTTTACTGGCATTTTAGCCACGCTTGTGGCACAGCTCTGGATGGCAATCTTGGTTGGTCGGTTTCAGTGAGATGTCTCAACATTTATTGGATGTATTGCTGTGAAATTTGGTGCAGACATTCATGATTTTCAGATGATTAATCCCAAGTGACTTTGGTCAATTAAGGTTTTCACTTATTCATTGATTTATCTTAACATCTTCCAGATGGACTGGTACAAATTTTTCGGGACATTCATGGTCCTGCAATGACGAATCCTAATGACTGTGACTCTAGCGCCACCATTTGTGGTTTTGAGTGAAATATTCTTGACAACTATTAAAGGGATTTGGGAGAAATTTCATACAGACAACTTTGGTGATCCTTGACTTTTATCTAGCGCCATCATCAGGTCAAAATTTAAACATGTCCAGTACTTTGGTTTATGACCAGGTGGCAACCTCCGGGTCTGAAAAATTAAGCCAGTGCCTTAAACTTGCATTCTTTCTAATAGCCAGCAGGGGGCGACTCCTCTGGCTGCAAAAAGAAGTCTGATTGTATAGAAGTCTATGAGAAAATGACCCTACTTCTCACTTGATTTATTACCTCATTAAACATTGTTAACATGAGTTTATGGTCTCAATCGCTAGTTTCAAGTCTTCTTCAATACAGCATGATGTTCATTTAGTAAATTATGGTGCCATTTGGAGTCAAATAGACCATAAAGCAGGGTATGCTTTAGGGCATGGCTACCTTGTGATTGACAGATCGCTACTGCGGCATTGTCCGTGTTTTCGTCTTACAACTTTAACCCTTTCACAGTGTGTTTTCAGTTCATGAAAGTTAATTATAACCTTTTAGGGAAATGTCTGAAATTGTCTTATTCAGAGTTCGGTTGTACTTATCTCCACCCTCTTGTACCACTTCTGGTTGCAAAAAAACAAGATGGCGACGGCCAGAATGTAGCACTCGAGGCTTCAAAACGGCAGTCCACAAACCAATGGGTCATGTCACGGCGACTACGTCCACTTCTTATACACAGTCTATGAATATGACGGAATATCTGCAAAACCATTTTTTAATCAACTTCACCTGAAGCCTACTTTAAGTTTTATGCTAATTAGCAACTGCTAGCATGCTAACATGCTAAGCTAAGATGGTGAACATGGTAAACATACCCACTATACATCATCATTGTCATCGTGAGCATGTTAGTATGCACCGCTGTGCCTACAGCCTCACAAAGTGAGCATGCTGTACTGCAGACTCTTGTTTAGTTTGGTTGTCCCACACATGGAGGGATAGAAATCTGTATCTGAAGGTTAGAATAAGTGTTGCTATGCCCGCAGACGCCTTTGAACAAAATGCATTGTTGTGACAATATACAATAGAGAACAATCAATCCTGAGTGGGACATTCCAGCATTGTTGCCATAAATTCTCACCTTCAAAAGCTGCGGTTATCAGTGATGTTATTACAGTACTGCGTCCTTTTCAAAAGGATAATATTGTTTGGGTCTGGTGCGATAAGGGACTGCTCATTCTTTTCTATCACGCTGCGCGGCGTCACGTGCCACAACAGCCGCTGCTGGCCACATCAGGATAAAGATAAATTTCACAGATAAATTCAGCATGCTGGAAAGATCAGAATCAAACACGCACCGTGGAATCCAGCTGTCCCGCATCTGTATATGTGAGATGAGAAATGATGGCATGATGATAGAGGGATGTGTGTGCTCACCTGCAGTATTCACATATGCATGTATGTGTGCACATGTACAGTATGCATGGAGGGGTAAATGTTTGTGTTGAAGCCAGAGGCACACGGAGCTTCCTGTGTTGGGTTAATGCGCTCTGTGCTGCTCTCAGTGAAAACAATGGGCAGTTCCATGTTTCTGAGTTTCCCTTCAGGGGAGGTGATGATGACAATGGCAACTGACAGATTAAACACATTCCTTGTTTTATTGCAGTATGATGGTTAATAAAAAAACACCATAATATTTCAATTGAATCTAATAATTAACAATCCACTGCGTCTTATTCAAATGTGGAGGAAATGAAGGAGGGACATATTTAAATTCAGAGCGAAGAAAGGGACAAAAGGGAATAAGTGAGCTTAATATGCCACAGAGGAGAGGAGGTAGAGCGAGCACTTCTTTCTGATGGAGTACACCGGGCCCTTAATTAATCCACAGATAACGCTGACGGTTCACAGGCAGGTCACTTTCAGTGTAACGCCGCCATGATAGGCGCCCTTGACAAGCTCCATATCCAGGGAGTACTGGAGATGTACGTCCTAATGATAGTAATGATATTGGCAGTCATGAATCAATCAGACATGCTTGATATATTCAGCCGAGAGCCAGGAAATTTATTCTCAGGGAAGGGATACTGTAAGACAACCCACTTCCATTATTAGACGGCTCACACCGCACTTTAAGATAGATTAAGAGCACACATTGAGAATAAAGACATTAATCACTGTTCACAGTCGAGGGGAAATCCAGTTTGCACTTCGTCAAGGTGCAAAACGCTATAAGAACGTCTTTCTATTATCACGTTGCACTCCTTGTGGCCCTGCCTACTGCCTTTAAAAAAGTAATTCTTTTATGTGAAAAATGTATCGCTAGGGTTAAATCCGCCTTCGTCTTTAGACACACAGCGCTTAGCCAAAGGCTTTTACCCTTTTTAACTTTTGTACATCAAAGAATTTTAGAGAGTACGAAACCTTAAAAATAGACTCTGCCCTTGACTCCATATTGAGCACATTTTTAGAAGCAATTTCAACTTGTTGCCGGAGTAAAAGGAAAGATGGCACTCTAGTATTCAGTCCTGGCTTTCTATCATGTCTACCTCAGATTTAAAAGGTGACATCACAGGAGTTTTTTTTGTTTTAACCTCGATTCACCTGCTCGTTCTTATTTTTAGAAAGGGAAAATGCTCTTATTGTTTTGTGCAACAAGAAATGCGTTAGAATCTCAGTCAGTCAAATGTGAAAATGAAAAACTCCTCAGAAAAGCATGACTTGACAACCTCTAATGGCAGTAAAAAAGGTCATGGAGTGAATAAAAATGAGCCTGGAAAAGTGTTATGCTCATTTAGTAGAGAGCTGACTAACGCAAATCTTTGGTAAAAGAGAGATAAAGAAAGAACAATAGTCATCAGTGCAAAGCAGTTTCTCACATACTTTGATAAAGACAAGTTTTCCTAATTTCTAACAAGAGCTGAGTCGCCCCATTAACAACCATTACATGCGTGAATGAGATGGTAACCGATGATGGGTTTTTCAATGCCACCTTGGGCGCATATTGACTGGCAGCAGGGAACAACAGAAATGTCTGTAGGGGAGATAAGCTGAGAAACACTTGATTGCGAAGACGACTTCCCGATGGAAACAATTTGCGATACACGAGGCAGTTTCGTGTATGCCTCTGAGGCTGGAGACGAAGTGATTTGTGAAACTTCTCTCCTCTCTATCTGCGTGCTGGTAATCTTCCACGATCATTATGGATAAAACTGCACCTTCATTCTGGATTCATCATGTTGTGAGTTGCTGTACAAGTGCTGAACTGCAGGGTTTTAAGATTGTTCATGCTGCCTCTAATGAGAAGACGGACAGAGAGAGCGAGAGAGGCTGCATCCACATTTCCTTTATGCCTGCACAGCACACATGCATGACTGTTGAAGCTCAGAAATCCATTAGACGACTTCTGGAGATAGGCTACATATTGTCATTTTCAGCATTTTGGCAGAGAGCAGAATTGTGAACCATACTGTGGTGTGAACCAACACTTTACTTACACACATTACTTCCATCTGGTTGGAGATACAAAACACTTAAATGGAGAAAAACTCGCTTCAGCAGGAGTTTTGCTCCTTCTGCAATTGCAGCCCTGAACAATCTGCTCAGATAGGTCTACCGTCTATATCTATATGTTGCCATGTGTAGCATGTTGCTATCTGTATGTTTATATACTGTATCTTGTGTTTCTGTGTACTGGCTGTGAAAACAAGTATAGCGCTGACTGGGACAATAGATAGATAAATAGATGAATAGATTTAGTTATGTAGAATTAAACACTGAATTACCAACACATCAGTTTATCAAAATGTATAACAAGAGTTAAACAAAAATAAATAACAGAGAAAATGTAGGCTAGTTTTAGCTTTAGCTAGATAGGCCTATTATATATATTATTATATACAGTATATTTATTATTATTATATAGCCAAAGTGCAGTTACTGCATTTTGGCCTTGCTTTTAGCTCGGTTTTGTGATTATATCAGATTTTACATGCTGTTTTCACAGAATTTATACATTTCCATGGAATAATATTTTGGTATATAGTAAAGCAGTTGTAACAAAGTCAGATTCTCGTCTTTACTCACTTTTGAACAAATATAGTTATGGCTTTTTGGCTTTATAGGGCTCACAACATAATATATCAAATCACATTTAATAAAAAACAAACATAGGCCTAGTTTTAAGAGTAATGGCTCAGTAGTTTTTTAAGAGCAGCCCTAGTCCTTAATTTACAAAAGCAATAACTAAATGTTAACCTTCAGACACATTTCACACTTAACAGGATAAACTGTGCGAGCATGTTGTTTTAGAATAGAAATCAAACTGTGTCAAGAACTGGAAGAACTGGAACAACATTACATGTAGACAGGCAGGATAAGCTTTACACAAAAAAAGTAAAGAAATAAGATATTTTTCCAACAAAGTGATAAGAAAGGCAAAAAAATTATCTTTGTGAGGGCACATCAGATATGGCCAGGGACACTTAAAGGGAGACATTTTCAACTACTTTAATATGCATGTATGGATAAGAACCATATGTTAGAGGTGATGAGGACCCTGATAAAAAATTCAAGCCCTTTAGTTGGAGGTGAGGGTATATGAAATATTTATCAAGTCAAGTTATTCCAAATTTAGACTTCCAGAATTGGTGGAAAACAAAAACACTCCAAAAAGGAGTCTCATCACCTTACGTGCACTTGAGTTTTTCATCCACTTCAGCTTCTAAAAAATGACCTTTTACTGTCAGTATGTAGATTTGTGACCACGCACAGCTCTCTTTCTAACAGAAAAAAAAACAAGAAAGTTTCTTCAAATGAGTCAAAATGCATTAGAGACAACAGTGAACTTCAAACAGTAGCTGAACCAGGATAGCATTTTCATGCTCATGTAGCTGTTCTATCACATGAGCTTCATCAGAAGATGGATTTTGCCCAGTTGTGATGAATTTATAAATCCGAGCACTAACTTAAAAGTTGAGCTTCATAGTTCATTCTTGACCACAGAAACCTGCTGATGAAGATCATGTGATATGATCAAAAGCCCCAAAACAGCTCCTACTTCTGTTTCCGAGGTCAAGATATACGTAGCTTGTGTCTGGATCTTTGTTGCACATCGCTGTCAACTCTCTAATAAAAGGTCTAAAACGCTTAAAATCACTTTGGAAAAAATAAATATAACCTTTTTTCTGAAGTAAAACCTCAGGCAGATAATCTGAATGTCTTAAAAATACTACCTCATAAATACATGTTTCCTTTGGGCCTGCATATAATAGGCCTGACATAAACTCAAAACTGTGTGAATAAAATACAGGTGGGTGGTTTCAGGAGAATTTTTAGTTCAGTAAAGCCATTAAAAATTAATATAACATTCTGACAGATCTCTAACCAGTTTTATTTCAGAGCAGTATTTACAATCGTGTCAGTAAATAGTTGTGTAAATTGTTTGCCTGTCCCTTTGACTTTAGGAAACTCAGCTGTGAAGAACAAAATACTTTGGATGCAAATGCTGACAAATGAATATTTAACAAGGTTATTTATAAAACATGGCCATGCACGACGCAGTGGAGCAGGTGAAGGAGAATCACTGTCAGTGTCCACAGAGAGCGTATACAGCTGGCCGGTGGCAGGACACCGCGGGGCGGGCTAAACACAGTTTACGCCGAAGTAGGGCAGCTAACAGTGTTATGTGCGCTCAAAATGTTCACCCAATGGCAGCGAGTGACTAACTCTTACAGTCACATGTAGACTTTTAGCTGATGGCTTATTGTTATCTTGCTCAAGGGCACTTCAGCAGGCCGTTTGTGGTAATTGAACCTTTTCATCGCAGTACAGTAAAGCTCCATCTCGCCACCCCAGTATGTTGCACTGTGCCGACAGTAAATCAAATCCTGGAGGATATGATAACGCCGTCTTTCTTCCTGGTCACTTACAAGGCCGCTGATCAAATTAGCCTTAATTTAATCTATTTGGATGTCATTCATTTGCTTACCGGCCGGTCGTTGCAGTTCAACATCTCAGCAGAAGAAGAAGAATTCATCTGTGATCGAGAGTCGTTTTGGATTTTGAAATGATGCAAAGTACAATAAAAGTTTGTCAAAATGCATATACAGCTGCAGCGTAGACAGCTGTGTTCTGTGCAGCGGGTTAGTGAGAGATTAGATGTAAGCGTTGCTTTGTTTTCTCAGAGACTGTGGTGTACTACATCTGTATCAGCCCGCAGGCCCATGGGAGCCCCTGCTGGCCAACGCTGTTTGAAACAAGCAGATTCAAGAGGCTCTCCCTAAGGCCAAGGGAAATGGATATTGATCTGGAGCCATGACTAAATGGATTAAATTACAGGGTAGTGTTGGTAGCAGGGCAGCAGAGGGAACGAGACGACGACGAGGAGGAGGAGGAGGAGGAGGAGGGAGAATGGAGGGACAAAAAGGAGGAGGAAAAGGAAAGGCAGGGAGTCTACCAAAGTCTTTGCCGCGCAGACGGCTTTCTTTCTCTCCGATCCTTTTCATCAATAGCCCACCCAGCGGCCCTGCGCAATCACGCCGTACTCCTCAGCATCATCCTGGTCTTTATGCAGTTTTGAGCCAATTGGCTTTGGAGGAATCGACAGTCGGGGGGATTATCATTTTCCATTCAACCAAGGCTGTTGAGTGGCAAGAATGCCAAATGCATGCTGGGAGCAAAAAGGAGACGCATCATCATGAATACAGAGCCCAAATGATCCTTCAGAGAGTGTGTAGATCTGGGTGGATGTGGCCGGTTGGCGGTCGCAGTCCAACCTGTTTGGTATAAACAGCTAATCAATCAGCCGTCCTCCTAAAGCCCCCTCTGCGCCGCGGCCTTGCTGCCGGGTCTGGGGGGCTGCAGAGAAAAGCTTTCACCTCCTGTGAGCCCCGAGAGTTGATATTCGGGACGTTAATGCGTTCACTTGTATGACAGGAATATCAAAGAGTTGAGTGTGAAGTGCACACTGTAAAGATAGAGAGGGTCAAGTAATCTTCCAGGCGACACAATTCAGTGACATTTTCTTCAGTTCATTTAAGGACAGATCTTCAACTCAGAATCTTAAAACTGAACTGACTGAATCATCACTGAGTCGGTGGCTTTTAGAGGTGGAGCTCCTCTCACTGGTGACTGAAAGCAAGAGAGACCTTCCTGGTTAAAAACCCCGAAAGCCACGTAAAAGATTATGATGGGATACTCTGTGGCAAATAGGTGGCTGTTGAGCTATTAAAAGGACAGGGTCACATGTTTATTTTCAGTTTAGCTGAAGATAATATGAGGCTTCAGCAGTCAGAGCTAATCAAATCAGGTGAGAAGAGATAACACAAAGGGAATTCTGTAACAAAAAAAAACTAACTTTGGAAAATTTTTGATTAATTTGTCTAACGCGAGCTGCACAAGCCTTAAATCAACCTCAGATCAACTTTGGAGAATATTTTTGTACAGACCACGGTCTGTGGATTTTGCCCTCCATCACTTACATCGGAAAGATGTTAGGAAGGGATCTCTTAAAGGCCCGTATGAACAAGAGGAATGATGACAACAATAGAAACTTGACAATTTTAACACCAATACTGTGCATGCTGGGAAGTATAAAGTGGTGCAGGAATGAGTCCTAAAACCCAGAACTGAGTTAGCATCTTAGCACTTCAGTTTCCCTCGTCTGGAAGTCAATGGGTTTTTTGAATGGGTTTTTAGTTAGATGCCTGATATAAGGTCTGTGGTTAACACAAGCTGAAGAGATTTTAACGGTTTGTTCTATGATATAAAATACATCAGTAAATACCCCACTCGTGAATTTTGAAGCTTTTCCGTGTCTTAAAAAAGGCGGTTGCAAACAAGTGGCTAAATGAGATTACTAAACGTCATCCCGCTGACTCGTCCACCTTTACAGCCTCGTTTTACTCGCGCTCATTTACAGCCCGTTTATAGCCTAACGTCAAAAATCATAATGTTCATTTGTGGAAATTATCTTACAGAACAAAACATGTAAGTATCATAAACGTTTGTTTGCCAGAGTTTAACAATCCAAAACCTAATAGAAAAATCCCATTGGCTTTTTATTGAGGGAACCAGGGCGACTCTAACCTATGGATTATGGATTAGCCTACACAAATACGTCATCCCTGCAGCACTCTATTACGATTAGCTGGACATTTAGTTTCATCATTTCATTGCAAAGCTGAACTCATTTTAGTTTCCGAACAGGGTGATTTAATTAGACCCGATTTGAAACTGACAAAGCTATCCACTTACAGTGTTAAAGATAAAAGATTAGTTAATTTCGTATTATTGATTATGAGATTTTACAGTGTAGATGAATCTGGTTTAAAGTAAACATGGCGTGAACTCATTTTGTCAAATAAAGATCACAAGTTAACTGAACTTTTTCACATTTTAATAAATCCCAGATAAAGACTGTACGTCTTTCTAAGAAAATATTATATTTGTAAGGCCGAACAGCTTGCAATCCTCATTTATACCCCCAAAAAATTGAAGATAGTGTTTTTTACAGTGCAGCACAGCAACAGCAACATCAAGGGATACCGTTTCCTCCCAAAGGTCACTTCTCCTGCGATTGTTGAAAATACATCAAAATAACTGTTTTTTTTTTCTTCCTCAGGACCAAATTCTTCTCATCTAACATCCAAACTATCTGATCAAGCCCTACAGTGTCTGTTCACGAGTGGTCTCCCTCCTGTTTAAATTATTATAATACATATTTCTCATGATCAAGGCTTATATACTCAACTCCTGAACTCTAATCATAAACACTTTTCCCCACTCCACTTCATTCCCTTCAGGGCAACGCTCCACTTCACGGCCAGATTGAATATTCATAAAGACTCTTCCGATTTCAGAGGACACACACGGGCATCTGCCTATGCTCGACATATGCATAAAATGTGCATTAACATGGTTTTATTCTTGACTCGCTGATATGGAGAGTGGATGTTTATAGGACTGTTAATGGAGTCCATCCCCTTAGAGTGGCCATCAGATTGCATGTAATCTACCAAAGTCTCTTTGAAGATCACAATTTACAACATGCATGACTGACAGCTACCAAAACCTATCTGATGTGGTGCAGTAGAGCAGTTTGGATTGTCTCTGCAGTGCTTTCCCTCCGGTCTGAGAGTATATAAATTGTCAAACACAGCGTGAAGCATATGGCTATTACCCCCCAACAAATTTGTTTCTTTTTTATATGTGGCCTAGAAATTTCCTAAACCATGAAGCCACAAAAATGTCCTCTGGGAGCGTGAGATACAGAGAAATTTGACAGTCCATGGAAGCACATAATCAGTCATCGCACATCATTCCAGTGTCTTGGTTCTAATTGCAAAACATTACGACTCTCTAGCTCCATCTGTCGAGACATTTTCATAATTATAGACAGATGTTATGGATACAGAAGTTACAGTCCAGCTAGAGGAGAGCGCTGGATTCTTGAGAGGCATCGTAGACGCAAATGTCAGCTGAGATAATGATTCAGTAGCAGCCACAGATTCTTATGTAAGAGCTGGAATTCTTCAAACATGCTTGACTGAATAAACTAATGAGGGCTGGGTCAACGTTCTCATTTATGTAGTGAAAGAAGATTTTAAAACGTACGTCTGTGTTTTCTATATCTGCTTGTAATATTCGGGATCTCGGAGGGTGATGCTCATCCCAGAATGCAGTGGGCAGGACGCAGAGTTCACCAGTCTGTCACTGGGCTAACGCACTTAAACACATTCACACCTTCAGGCAGAGAGGACATGTCACATTCACTCAGGAAAACCTCTGGTGGCTGGTTTGGGTTCAAATCAGGAACCTCTTTTCTGTCCGGCAGCAGTGATAACCTTCATTACTTCATTTAGGTTTGCCAGAGGAAATAATGGGCTTCATGTTTTAATAATGTGGAAGTTTGTTTGTGCACATTTTGCTTTGTGTCCTCCTCATTTTGGAGCATAAGCAAACATTTGTTTCTTTTGAGTGATGTTTCTGCAAGTTCAAGGTGAAAACGTTTTGAACTATTTTTATAATCAAATAATCGTTTGTCAATTTTAGGCAAATGGGAGAATGTGATGCTTTTCCTTGTCATGCGTGACTGTCGATCAGACAAAACAAGTCATTTGAAGGAGTCCCCTCAGGCTGTAGCAAATTATGACAGGCATTTTTCTCCATTGTCTAAATGGAGAAAATAATTAGCAAATTAATCGCTTATGAAAATAGTTGATTGCAGTCCTCTGTTTTGAACATACGTTCTACACCTTGTAAATTTGTCGCCACTGCATTAAGTTGCCATCTAAAAGCTTTAATTTCTAAGTGGCCTCAGTTGTTTAATTTGAACAGCATTCACGAATCAATGCGTCAGCAGATACACTGATATACTATTACCTAATAAAGTTAATGTGCCAAACCGGTTATGTAAGCAAACAATAGTCTTACACATCCAAGGGATACAAAGCAACATCAGCATTCATTTTGAGTTGTGTTTCTGGCCATACGATGAACCGGAATCCTACCCTTCTTTTGAGTCTGTTTTGTTTTCCACTAACTCCTGGGGGAAATATCTGACTCTTTAGCTGCTAAACGCTCCTCTACGTTCACCAGCTAGTCTGTGATCTAATCCAAACGTCCACATTCACAGACTTTGAGGCACGTTCCCGCTAAGTCCGTGAGAAATTAGGGTTGTCCCACTGTTGAATTGGAAGTGCATGATGACGCTCTCTGGCAAACATTTTGAGCACACTTATGCTCACTTTCCGTAAGTCTGCATTTCTGCAGACTTTGCCTGAGGAATTACCCACAATTCATAGCATTGTGATGTTGGGATTACCAGGGGAAAATAGATACCTAGTTCATTCTTCAACCATTTCTTCTAATTTTTGCTTAATGATGCTGTTTTGACAAAAAAATAGTAAAGAGTATTATTTGACAATTAGGCTACCTCTCGTCCACTCTGTAAGGCGTTAAAATCGGAGACCGACCCCTTAAATGCTTCGGCCGTGAAGAAAGTTAAAAAATGTAAAATAAAAAGTCCCAAACCCACAATTGTATGCAACTTGTTTTGGCGTCGTCACAAGAATGTGATACCTGGCAAAGTGCTATCCTAGTACTATTTATACCATTTCGAGCCGAGGCAGCCTCTTGCACTCAAGCACTTACCAGGTGAAGTCAATGACGTCCCTGAGAGTTCGGGATTTAGGGTTTAGGGGGGACTTTGGGATCGGGCCTCTAACTTTGTCTGCAGTTGGGTGCTGAGCTGAGTAATGTGTGGTTTTTGAGTTGTTTTTTTCAAAACAGAGCTTCAACCTGACCAGAGGTCAAATCAACCGGAATAATAGAAAAATCGCCTTTAAAAACATGAGCACAACACAAATGAGCTTTGTTGATATGGACTACAATCTTTGAAATCACTGTTTTATTACTCAAAGCAATGAAATATAACAAAAATATGTAAAAACCTAAAACAAAAGTAAAAACATAGCAACAAATATTGTCATATCAAACAAATGTGCGTGCTGAACAGTTTGTCAAAGTGAGACGAGATATTGTAACTGGATACTAACACAAGAGAACGTTTTATTAAAAAAAAAGGTCTTTAAAACAGGGATCTGAAATCAATTCTACTGGAGGTGAAGAGTAATAAATACCAGGATTCCGGCACGAGAAAATAAAGTAATTATACAAAAGTGACATAATTACATCAGTGACTTGAGGTTTGAGGGTGAAGAGTCTGAACATCTGAAAATTTAAAAAGTCCCATTGAAAAATCCAAGTGTTAACCAAAGTGTCCTCACTAGACAGTGTGTGTTCATGGCAGCAAAGAGCAGACAAAATCCACCCGGTCTTATCTGTCTGGTCGCATCATGCCCGGCCTGACCGGCATCATCATCGGTCGAGGGTGACGCATCATGTGTGGTGGTCCTGGCATCATCTGCATGGGTCCTCCCATCGGCGGCCTCATGCCTCCTAAATGTGACGGTGACGGGATTCACAGCATTAGGTATTGATTCATGACAACAGCTTTACATTAAAGAGTCACATCCATCACAAGTTATTACCAGAGCTCAAGTTCACAACAGTTTAAAACTGATATTAAACAGAAAACCTGCAAATCTTTGCATTTTGGCAGGAAACAGTGAATGTTTAGCTATTTTCTTGATAAAACGACAAGTAATTAGTCGATTAATCAAATACTTAAACGTTTAATTGTTTCATACCTACAGTACATAATACCAAAAATATAACAAGAAACCGTAGGAAGGGAGCATTACTTTTGTTTTTAAACAGGCAGACTGTTACCGTTATCATATCAAACAGGATTATTCTGTTGACTTCTTTATTTTGTTAATGGCCGACTGAACTGCTGTAAACGTGTCTGATAGGATGTGATAGGTGAAGCTTCTTGTCTGAAATATTGTAAATGGCCAAAAACAGTTTCAGTTTTGCGAGGACTTTGAATGTTACACAAGTTAGGAAAGAGTGAAGCTGTTTCTTACCGGGTCCACCAGGCATCATTCCATGTGGTGGAGGCCCCATCATGGGCATCATAGGTGGACCTCCCATAGGGGGTGTTGGCAGCATGCCTGGGCGAGGAGGACCACCTGTGTTACAAACAGAAAATGGTAGTGTAAGATCAACGTTAAGACCATGTACTATGAATTAGATCTGATTCACATGCATCACAGTGAATTGTGTTATATTTTGAGAGCTTAATTTGCATTGCATACCATTAAATTGTTAGACAATTTAATTGTAGACAAAAAAAATCATGTAAACACTATATGTAACCAAAGGATTCCACTTTTATGATTCCTGTTTCTTTTAAACAAGTTTGACATATGTAGTCATCATTTGAGACAATGCTACTTGACACATTAAATACACCCAGTTGCCAGTTTATTAGGTGCACCTAGCTAAAACTAATGCAATCCAGTGCAACCGACGTGAAATAAACCCTACCTTTGTAAAAGGTTATGTTTTATTTTACCAAAAACATCTGCAAATTTGGCCACAAGTGATTTGGCCTCTATCTGTTTCCCTTAGAAACATCAAAGTGCTGAAAGCAAGACCTTTTTCACAACTGCTACTTTGCATTCAGTGGACACCGAGTATAACTTAAATATTTGCCTTTGTTTTATATGAGTCATTGCCAGAACTCGTCAATAAAGGTGGCTAGTAAAATATTACAACAAAGAGGAGTGAAGGGAGACACAGGTTTGTAAAACAAAAAAGTATTTTTCTTTAGCGGAGATGCACTGATCCATCGGCCACCGGTCGAAACAGTCCGGTTGTCAGCTGATTGGCAAAGGCCAGGGAGTTCAGTCTCATATATCCGATGGTTTGCTGGTCAAATTTGCACATATGCCGTATGATGGTTTTACATCTCGCATATAGCGGCACAGACAGTAACGTTATAGCCAGCAAATCCAAAATAAGCTGTGAAGGAACAACCTTAAAAACATTTAGATCAACTAACCGTTTTATTACGAACAACACAATTTCAACTTTCCATGAAAGAAAAGTTACACAAATGTTTGTGTATGCTGTCAATCATAGTTCCTAGAAAGAAAGTTGATTGTATATTCTAATGAAATTAATTTCAATAGTCCTTGATATGGAGAAAAATACTGGCAGCCTTTCCATATTGAAGTATGGATCTAACTATCATGAGCCAGTGTCTATGTTACAGTTAGTTAATCAAATTACTGCAGAGCTGAGAGACGATGGACTCACCTGGGGGAGGGCCACCGGGGAACGGCGTGGGAGGGATCTTCCCCTGTTGAAAGGCTGCCGCTGGTTGGGAGAAAAGACAAAACATTAACAACACAAATAATTCATGTTCAGCACACAGCACACCGCATGGATCTTTCTAACATTTCTGCGTAGCAAAATACACTACGTGGTCCAACATTTGTGCTGCAATGCTGCTGTCCACTGCAACATTAAGTGTTTGGGGTAGGCCGCTAAATAATAAATACAGACAAAAACACACCACTACCAATAAAGTAGTCCGTTAAGAAAAAAAATACATTCTTTACATGATGTGAGGATGTGTAGTATACCCTCTTTTTGGGTTGCAAAGGAGAATTGAATCTCTAAAAACAAGAGTGGACACTCTGCTCCAGCATCTTTCATGTGGATTAGTGGTTTGTAATCTCAGAGGGGGCCCAAGTAAGCTGGTGTACATAGTGCACTATTTAAGCAAAGAGCTTGACTATCCCACACACGTCCATAAGCATGCCTTGTGTGGGATCCGTAACAGGCTTTGCTCTAACACCTAGTTTATTGGCTATACAAGGATATTAACTATGGAGATGGAAAATCATGCTGTGTCCTGAGTGTAAACGGTTGAATGCACAATCAAATAAATCATCATCATCAGTAATGTGCTACTACCACTAGAGGTCACTTTCCTATTTAAGTTAAACTTACAGCGCACACACACAAGCTGCATCTCACAGAGCGGACTCATTAAAAATCCACATTCAAGAGCTCACTTTGTGTTTTACTCTTTGAGAAACATCATCATCAACAGCAGGTTATAGGATATTTAGAACTTCAGCTGTTCAGGAAACAATTTCTGACTGAGTGGCAAAATGTCTTCAAGAATTAAACAGCAAGTGCAGTTGCTTTGTACTTCTAGATTCATTCAGCCATGCTCTCCAGATAACTGAGCGAATAATCTGCTTACTTGTTTTATCGATCAGGCTCTGAGCCTGCTCCTCCATCCATTTCTGGTAGTAATCTTTCACATTTTCCTTGTGTTTTCGGCCACTGCAGTGGGTCTTCCTCACTGATGGCTACAACAAAAAGAGAACAGGAGATTTAACAGGAGCCGAATACAACAAAGAGATTATTTCATGCTTTTTAACAATTTGGTACCATAGAAGCACGACTTACCGAATCATGTGTAAGGTAGGTATCACAGTAATCACAGTAAAACCTGTTGGAAAAAAAGAAGTTTGAGGTAAACACAAACAGTCCAGAGCTGTAGACATGACTTGTCCACAAAACTGTATACTTTAAATTAGAGCTGGGGGTATATAAAAATCACAATTGTCTTTGTCAATGAGCTTTAAAACTCAAGAGTCAAAGATCTAAACTACACTGACACATAAATAAAACATTGCATTTTTCTGGTGTTACAAGCTACAACATAGAAATACAATTTTGTAAACCTTTATATTTAGCCATCATTCCTTTAGAAAAACTCCCAACAAGAATATCTTTCAGTTGTGAAGGAGTCCTGCAGGAATAGTATGCATATTGTGCAGATATTACAAAATGTCCTGCAAGACAATTCATGATCCTAAAGGAAACTTTGAGGTATCCAACACTGTAGATCTCTGTTCAGCAGCACACTGTCCTGCAGGATATCTTCATATTTAACCCGGATGATCTTAACCCAGGTTTAGGTTACCATCAGATTAATTTCTAAAAAAAGTAATACTTGATTGTGTTAGTTAGCATCATGATCCTAATTTCTATTCCATTTTCTTAGCCACTTATTTTATTATGATGAGTTGATCCACTTTACACAGCTGTGGACCCAGTGACGACGTTCACCTTGGAGGTAAAGGGATGTTACTGTGTGATGATAACTGTTTTATAACTTGGTATACCATCATCAGCATAATGGGCTCTTATTTCTGAATAATACATTCAATTCAATTCAAACTTTATTGCAGACTCAAGGTCCAGATAAGATATAAGATAAGATCAGATATTCCTTTATTAGTCCCACAGTGGGGACATTTTCAGTGTACAGCAGCAAAGGGGATAAAAAACAAGAAGCATCAGCTAACACAGTAAAAAAAGAGCTAAACAAAGTAACAACATATGAACCATTTAAATAGAAGGAAGTATAAAAATAGGAGCAGTATATACAGTATTGACAATAAACAGACTATTAACAAAATTGCACAAGTAGAAAATGATATTGCACAGTGAGAATGAATGAATGAATGAATGAAAAAGCCAACAATACATTACATATAATACAGGAAGCACTAAAAAAAGTCACTATTAAAAATATAAATATATACATACATCAATGCCTTACATTTAATAATAACATTGATTTAACCAAGTAAATGAATGCATTACTGAGTCATTAGTCGGATCCCACGTTAACATTACCATCTCATATCTAAAAACAACAAGAACCAGCTTTATGTTGAGATCAACATAAAGGAAAAGTCCTAATAAATAGTAAGAATAGTGAATTTGTAGCAGATGAGTTGATTTACGATGAGGGTTTAGCTGGTAACCACGGTAACATCGAGGTCGAGCCCAGCAGATAGACGGAGCCCAAACAAAGCTCACAGCGAGCTAATGGAGACAAACTGCTCCGTTTCATCAGTCTACAGAGTCTATTTTACTGTCGTTCGTTACTTAATACGATTACAAACAACAAGTAAGCTCGTTGAAACGTGTAAATCACAGATTACTCATAATAGAGAACAGATATCTTTACTTACTTAGGCATGTTGCCCGGCAATCTCCGTCGTGAGCGCGATTCCGGTGTTCACAATAAGTGTTCCGACCACATATAAGAGCCACCGTAATTTAGTTCCGCTTGTATGTATATGACTGAGCGCCACACCAGTGGACCCAATGTCACATTTTAACAGCAAAGCACTAATTGCTGAACTAAAAACATTTTTCCTTGAAAGTTTCTGTTAAAGATGTTGTCCACTCTAAATATATATTTAATGATTGTTTTTGGCGGTTTGTTTAACAAGTAAAAACGTACTTATTGATGCGTCTTCTTTGCTTCACTCACACTTTTTTTTTGCAGGATTGTTTTTATTTATTTATTTATTTTATGTGTATATTGCCATTTTTGTATATAACTGTATATATATATATATATATATATATATATATATTGCTATTTTATATATATATATATATATATATATATGTATATGTATGTATTGCTATTTTTGCTATTTTGCTTCACTCTTATTTATTTTATTTTGTTTTGCAGGATTTTTTTTTTTTTTTTTTTTATGTGTGTATTGCTATTTTTTATATAATTGTATATATTCATATATATATGTATATATACATTTATTGCTATTTTATATATATATATACAGTATATACAAAATCTCCATTACAAGTAAAACTCCTGCATCCATAATTTTACTTAAGTACAAGTACAGAAGTATTATCAGCTAAATGTACCTCAAAGTAAAAATAATGAAATAGGTATCATAATGGCCCCATGTCAGTAGTGGGTTATTATTACTGATAGCCTATGTTACTGTAAGCAACATTTTAATGTTGTAGCTAGTTAAACTGAAGCTAATTTGGATTTACTACTTTACATACTGTTTGGAAATGTAATATATAACAATATATCATATTTTATTAGATCATCATAAAACTCATCCAAAACTAGTATAGATGTCAAATAAATGTAGTGGTGTAAAAAGTATAATATTTCCCCCTGAAATGTAGTGGAGTAGAAGAATAAAGTAGCATATAATAAAAATCAAGTACAATACCTTCAAACTAAATAAAGACAGTACTTGAGTTACTTTCCACCACGCCAGTATACAAGTTTACAAAAAAATAAACAAACTCAACAACAGCAAAACAGTCGCTACTAACATCCTAAACCAATGATAAAGAAATATAAATAAAAAGAGAGAAAGGGGTACAAAGCATTATTCTTACATTACAAGAGCACCTACATAGTTATATACAGTATAATTTACACACTTCATCATTTATGCATGTCCACAGGTACATAAATCAAAAACAGAAAATACCCTATTTACTGTTAATTTTCTTTGAAAATAAAGGCTTATTTTTCAACCAAGCTAGGAAAATTGAGAGAAAATTGTGTCTTTATAGTTGGTGTAAAGTTGATGATACTAACAGTAATAAATGTCTTGTAAAATTGTGATGAATGGGTTAAAATAATTTTCTGAAGGACTGTGTATTTTTGCTGAAATTTATATTACAAATATTTCTCAAGGATTTTTAGAAAGACAGTCACATACTTTTTGTATTTAATTAAATGCTTTAGATAGCATAAAATAAGAGATTTTTTGACAAATAATGTAAATCTTTTGACCTGCATGAAGATGTGTTAGAATGTTAAATGTTTCTATACTGGAAATTTAAAATTTTGTTTTTTTGCAGCTCACATGAATGCAGATTGTTCAAGAAAAAGCTGAAGAAAATCTACAGTTATGAAAAGAATGTATTCTAATAATTAATGTTACAAGGTTAATTTATTTGTGATTTTACAACACAGGGTTGCACAATGAAATGCAAGCTGTAGCCCCATCACACTACATAAGCATAGAACATATAGGCTATATAAATATTTAAATTAAGATCAAACAAAATTAAATAAATAAAAACAATATATACAGTTATTTATATACAAATCCTTATATAATTATATACCTAGAGAGGCTTTGGTTCATAGTGGGAATGAGGGTAGTGCAAAAGGCAATACCAGCTCTACAAATTGCAAATATTACATCCAATATCAAGCATCTGATGTATCTGGTCCCGAGCAGCAAAATGAGCAACTTGGTTTTCATAGATAAACTAAATAATGATCATAATCTTTATGGTATTTATTTATAATAATCCTGAGTTTAAAGCAGCTTAAAACCATGAATCAGTAGTGCCTTAAGTATATTGTAAGACAAATTTAAACTGGGGAAAATCTACATCTATAATAGCCTACTGGTGTTATCACGATTCATTATAAGTATTAAATAATAATATATTATTAATCTCTCCAGTACTAAACGTCTGATACAGTAGGCTTTATCTGGTACTGAGCAAAAAAATTAGCAACTTGGTTTTCATTGATAAACTAAATAATAATCACAATCCTCATGATATTGAGGAACAATAATCAACATGGTTAATAATCACAAACCTCATGATATTTATTTATAATACATACAGTCTCTGGTTTAAAGCTATGAATCAGTGGGTATATTGTAAGAAAAAATGTACATCTATAATAGCTTACTGGTGTTATCATGATATTAAATCATATTAATATTATTATAAGTATTAGATAATAATACATATCATTAATTTATCCAGTATTAAACGTCTGATACAGTAGGCTATATCTGGTACTGAGCAGGAACAATAATCAACTTGGTTAATAATCACAAACCTCATGATATTTATTTATAATACATACAGTCTCTGGTTTAAAGCTATGAATCAGTGGGTATATTGCAAGACAAATGTACATCTATAATAGCCTACTGGTGTTATCATGATTCATAGAGTATTAAAAGGAAAACATTTCTGGAACGCCCTACCTACGGAAATAAAAATACAACCTGACCTGAAAATGTTTAATGAAAAGGTGAAACACTGGCTGAAACTAAAACATCCTGTGATCACTGATTATTGATTGGGAACATACAGTACATATGTAAATTGATTGTAATGTACAATGTTTTATTGAGAAAAATGTACATCTATAATAGCCTAGTGGTGTTATCATGAGTATTAAATCATATTAGTATTATTATAAGTATTAAATAATAATACATATCATTAATGTATCCAGTATTAAACGTCTGATACAGTAGGCTATATCTGGTACTGAGCAGGAACAATA
The DNA here is from genome assembly GCF_043250625.1 of Sebastes fasciatus. Taxonomy (NCBI): domain Eukaryota; kingdom Metazoa; phylum Chordata; class Actinopteri; order Perciformes; family Sebastidae; genus Sebastes; species Sebastes fasciatus. The sequence goes on from NC_133795.1 coordinate 26,249,007, forward strand.
ATCAACTTGGTTAATAATCACAAACCTCATGATATTTATTTATAATACATACAGTCTCTGGTTTAAAGCTATGAATCAGTGGGTATATTGTAAGAAAAATGTACATCTATAATAGCCTACTGGTGTTATCATGATTCATAGAGTATTAAAAGGAAAACATTTCTGGAACGCCCTACCTACGGAAATAAAAATACAACCTGACCTGAAAATGTTTAATGAAAAGGTGAAACACTGGCTGAAACTAAAACATCCTGTGATCACTGATTATTGATTGGGAACATACAGTACATATGTAAACTGATTGTAATGTACGATGTTGTGTTATGTGATTTTATGTAAGATATGCTATTCTGTATTTATTTTATTTTATTTATTTTCTTTTTATTAAAAGCCTAACCAGGGACAAGGTCTGCAAATTAGCTATGGCTAGAAGTCCTATATACCTTGCATCGGTTGCCCTTTAATTAAGTGTAACAATGCCTATGTATTGTCCCTGTCAAATAAACTAATAAATAAATAAAAACAAATCATATTAGTATTATTATAAGTATAAGGTAATAATACATATCATTAATTTATCCAGTACTAAACGTCTGATACAGTAGGCTATATCTGGTACTGAGCAGGAACAATAATCAACTTGGTTAATAATCACAAACCTCATGATATTTATTTATAATACATACAGTCTTTAGTTTAAAGCTATGAATCAGTGGGTATATTGTAAGAAAAATGTACATCTATAATAGCCTAGTGGTGTTATCATGAGTATTAAATCATATTAGTATTATTATAAGTATTAGATAATAATACATATCATTAATGTATCCAGTATTAAACGTCTGATACAGTAGACTATCTTGCTCTGAGCAGCAGCAGAATGAGCAGCTATGTGATTCATTGATAAACCAATGAGAAGGTGGCTCCAAATAGCAACAGATGACGTCGCCGCGCCGCTACGTTGATTGGCGCAGGTGACGCGTCGACGTCATCTGTTGCAACGTCAAACCTCGTCCCCCTGTCTGCTGCTGCCATGCGCAGACAGGGTTGTTGTTGTTGAGCAGGTTGTTATGGCTGCTGGAGCAGAAGGCCTCGGACTCAACTGAGAGAGAGGTCTCCTCCTCTAACCTCTCCTCTCTCCACCACCCCATGGAGGGCACCGACATGGACGTGGACGCGGAGCTCATGCAGAAGTTCAGCTGCATGGGCACCACGGACAAGGACGTGCTGATCTCTGAGTTCCAGAGGCTGCTGGGCTTCCAGCTCAACCCGGCCGGCTGCGCCTTCTTCCTGGACATGACCAACTGGTGAGCGCGGGGCTGCGGAGCGGCCTGTTGTCATGACGCTAAACACCTAGCAGCGTTAATTAGCTCGAGAGCAGGAGGTTTAACTGTTTAACATGGACACACGGTGCTAAGTTAGTGTTCAGAGAGGATTCATCATCCCGTCGCTGGGAGATAGTAGCTATAGTTACCGTGAAGTCCTTACGGTTCAAGCGGAAGTGAAACGGTAAAGTTTGCCCCTAAAACTGTGAGTTAATAATAAGATGCAATACCTGGAAATACAGCAGCAAAGAGCAAGATGGATAACAAGCGAGCAGGCTGATTTAAGCTCTCTGGTTGTACATGATCTGCCATCATATTACATCATAGTGTCCAGAGACAGTTAGACTGTGCTGCTCTCTTTGGGAAGACACAACTCACGTTGATGACGTAACCTGTCGTGATGTATCAATGGATGACAACAACAAGTGGTCTCTGATCATTATTGATGTAGAGCTTTTTAGTTAAGTGGTTGGTGGCCCTAAAGGGAGGATCCACCCCCAAAAACAACATGTATTGTTTAAGTTTCATTTTGGAGTCTGGAAACACACGTCAGATAAAACCACAATATCACTATATTTCACCTGCTTGGCAGTAATGTTTGCTGTATTTCACCAGTTTCTTCATTGTTTACAGTTTTTTCTTTAGATGCTGTGCTTTAAAAGAGACTGATACATTTTAACTGATCTATATAATCTAATTAATCTATGTGAATCCTATTTTAGGATGGATTTTTTCTTTTAATTGTCAGTATCAGATTGGTGGACTGTCACATTTTTAAAGGGAGGATCACCCCCCCAAAAAAACTCAACATGTATTGTTTAACTTTCATTTTGGAGTCTGGAAAGATGACATCATCATGTGATGTTGTTGTTGTCTGAAACTATAGTTTGCTAGTTACAGTACAGTGTTTGAATCCAGAGCTTTATAGCAATACATTAGAAATGTCCCAATAATGTTTTTAAGGTCCCATATTGTAAAAAAGTGTGATTTTTATGTCTTTTCTATTATAAAGCAGGTTTAAAGGGACTGTTTGTAAGAATCAGAAATACTTGTTAACAGCGACACCTGTGGCCGTAAAGTCAGCGTCGGGCTCGCGCTTGTGCTCGCTCTAAATAGACATGAACGAGCATCGCTCAAAACAATGAGGCGACACACGTCAGCTAAAACCATAATATCACTCTATATTTCAGCTGCTTGGCAGTAATGTTAGCAGACCAGACGAAGGTCTCTCCATGAATCACTGCTGATCCTAGTGTTGGCTTTTCCTGCTTCAGCCTCCCGACCGTAGTGGGAGGAAGACACTGGCACCCGGTCAGAGACCATAACGTTTCTCGCTGCGGAGCCCCTTCTGCAGGGTGTAGTGTGCGCGCATGGACGTGAGGTTGCATTTATAATTCAGTGTTTTTGCGTGACCCATATTAGGGACTAAAGGTGTCAGTATGTTTAAACCAAAGTGGTTGTCGGCTGGTCTAACAGCGTTTGAAACCCATTCCTCCCACATCTTTCAAATGTTGGAATTGTCCGACAATTTTTGTAACTTTCCAAAACCGCCAATCAAGTATGCCCACTTTACACAGCAATTAGCAGGGTTTGCACCTCTCTCAAATTATTTTTAAATTTTTCATACAAATTTTTCCACCGTGTTTGTGTATTCAATGCCTTTGAGGAGAGACTGACCCAACAGTCTCCATTTGAACAATTCTTGCATCTCTCTTGTGTCTTGTTGCTCTCAATGATGGCAGCCCCCCCAGACTTAAACACTTTTGCTTTCAGACGTGGACTGACATATTGGATGATGACCGAGGTCGTTTCGAGCTCACAGCCATTTTAATAGTCAGGATATTTTGGCCACAGACGCATTGGTTTTTTCAGACCCTTTTTAAATGTGTCCATTGTGAGTCCATCAGCTTTATGGAAGTATGATAATTAATTGCCAGAGTACCCCTTTAAATATGTGGCGTTGGCTGTAAAACAGTGTTTCTGCTCTTTTTCCCTCAAGGAAATGTTCCATTTCATAAAAGTGCATTCAAAATGCCCATAACAATTTCCCAGAGCCCAAGTTGAATATTTGAATTGCTTGTTTTGTTCAACCAACAGTCCAAAGCTCAACAATATTCTGTTTAATATCATAGAAGTCCAACAAAACCAGTGAATTGTCAATTTTAGAAACTGGAATCAGTGAAAGTTTAGAAAGGTGCTCTATACGATATCCAGAGCATTAATATAGCTGCAAACAACTATTTGCTATGTAAAGATATAGTGGAGTAATGTGCTTTTAGTGCATGTTCGTGCATGTGAGCGTGCCCCACTGGCTAGGTCAGGGCCGTCGTTCTGCACTGCTCTCAAACGGCGGTTACAGCTGATAACGCCGTCCCGACCGACGACGCCATCGAAGCAATAGAAATGCTCCCAATCTCTCATTTAGCACCTAAGTAATTAATAAATTGTCAGTATTGTTCGAGATTAATATCCTCTTGGCCAATCGCTTCAGCTTTAGTATAAAGCGCTTCACATACAAATAGAAAAAATGTGTCTATAAAAGAGAGGAGAAATATTCAGTGTCCCAGGGAGTTTCTCCATTGTTTACAGTTTTGTCTTTAGATGCTGTGCTTTAAAAGAGACTGATACATTTTAAGTGATCTATATAATCTAATTAATCTATGTGAATCCTATTTTAGGATGGATTTTTTCTTTTAATTGTCAGTATCAGATTGGTGTACTGTCACATTTGATGAAATAGTTTGTGAGGCAGCAGATTAGAAAGACTGTGCTGGACCCCTTGACTCAGCAACTATTATTGTGTATTGAGAAAAAAGTATTCTAAAGACAGGGCAATCTGCACAAAAAACAAATACCCTGATTGTCGGTTTTCTTGATATTAGCTTATATTCCAACAGTAAAATCTGTTGGTCAGGGTGTAACATGTGTAATGTCAACTCCTGTTAACACCACACTCTTCCTTTTGTGCTGGAACAGGAACCTGCAAGCTGCTATTGGTGCATATTATGACTTTGAAAGTCCCAACGTCAACACGCCATCCATGTCCTTTGTTGAAGATGTGACAATTGGGGAGGGAGAGTCTGTTCCTCCAGATACACCGTTCACAAAGACCTGGAGAATACAAAACACAGGTGAGGAGCACGTCACCACATTCACGTGTTAAGCTTACGCAGTATAAGTAGCATTTCTAAATCTGTATGCAATAAGTGCGAGAGCAAGTTTAAGTAACCATGTCATGGTTTTGTTCTTGAACTGTGTTTTGACTGCATCTTTGTGTACTGTAGGTGCAGAGTCGTGGCCACCTGGGGTTTGTCTCAAATACATTGGTGGGGATCAGTTTGGGCATGTAAACACAGTTATGGTAAAGTCACTAGAACCCCAGGAAATATCAGATGTGAGCGTGCAGATGCGAAGTCCCACAGCTCCAGGCATGTACCAGGGCCAGTGGAGGATGTGTACAGCCAACGGATTATTCTATGGAGGTAGGAAATCATTAAAGATTTGATTTGTTTCTAATGAGGGAATTTATTAGAGCTGCAACTAACATTTATATTCATTATTCTATTAATGTCGGCTTCTGTTGGTTACAATTCCATCAAAATGTCTTTCTTTCTTTGTTCGATGTTTTTAAATCGCTTGTTTTGTCTGACCAACCAAACTAAAAACATCCAATTCACAATGATGCACTGTAACAAAGTGGAAATCATCAATCTGGTAGGTCGACTCAGCCATATAGTCAGCTCATGATGTTTGTGAATGCTTATTTTCTCCACAGATGTAATCTGGGTGATTCTTAGCGTAGAAGTTGGAGGTCTACTCGGCGTGACACAGCAGCTGTCCTCCTTCGAGACAGAATTCAATACCCAACCCCAGCGCAACGTGCAGGGGGACTTCAACCCCTTCGCCTCGCCACAGAAGAACAAACACGACGCCACTGACAACAGCTTCAGAGATCCTGGCGGAGCGTGGGAACGCACGCAAGAGCCAATCCAGCAAGATCAAAATGGACTGTCTCATAATGCTGTAAATAGGGCGTCAAATGGTCTCCAAACCAATCTTTCTGTGGTGACTTATGGTCAGGTATGTATGAATCAAATTTAGGGTTTCACACTTCACTAAACTATCACTTTAAACCTAAATGACTACATTCACTACATTGATAAGGGGAGCTCATATAAGTAGCCTTTCTGATTTATTGTGTGTGTGTGCCTGTGCAAAATACAGTTTTCATGTGACAGTGGGACATGCCTCCATCTACAGTATTTAGTTTGAGAACGACGGTGTGGTATATTAGAATTTCATCTAGCGGTGAGGTTGCAGATTGCAACCAACTGAAACTTCTCCCGTGCCAAGCGTGTAGGAGAACGACGGTGGTCGACGTGAAAACTCGAATGGCCCTCTCTAGAGCCAGTGTTTGGTTGGTCCGTTCTGGGCTATTGTAGAAACATGGTGGCCGGCTCCTTATGTAGATATAAACGGCTCATTAGAATGAGCCTTGGAAGGAGGTTATGTAGTCACCTGCGTTGGTTTGTTGGTTTGTCTGTTAGTAGGATTACTCCAAAAGTCCGCAATGGATTTGAATGAAATGTTTTGGAGGGGTGGAACAATCCATTCGATTTTGGTGGCGATCCGGACCGTGATCCGGATTCAGCGCTCTTCGAGTGCCATTCTAGTTAATATTTTATTCCATTTCTGCCAATAGATCCCCCTAATTATTACACACTGCTACTTCAAGTGCTTCTGTAAGATGGATTGATTTGCTAGATAGTGGTCCTCCAGCTCACAGAGTTTTAAGTTTGTTTTACACTGTACACACATCATAATGCATATCGCAATAGCTTACACATTCTTAAAGCTCATGGAGAGTTGAAAATGTAAAGGTTTCATCCTCTGGGGAGCATCAGTGTGTTCAGTAAATGTTATGGCAGTCTGCCCATTCGATTTTTATATCTGTGGTGGATAACCAGACATTTTGGCCCAAGGGTGGTAAGGCGACAATGAATATCCACTCAGCAAAATTTTTAAAAAGAAACCTGCCAGTTAGTTTTCGACATACTGCACTTTGTCATGGACCAAACTGTTGGTCAAGAAATGTTCAAGAGGGACATTCATATCTGTACCAGTTTTCAAGGCGGCTTGGTCAGCACCTGTTGAGTTATAGTATCAGGTTCTGGACAGCTGGGGGAGTATCAGACACCCCATTTACACCTGGCTTTAAAATGTGTTTTTGGTGATTAGATTGCAATCGGATATTGATTAACCAAATGACAGTACAGGTGTAAATGCACCCAAAACGCATTGAGGACGGATTGTGATCCGATCGGCAAAACCACCTCCGGAGGTGGTCAGGGACGCATTGTAACCACATTGAACAGTGTAAATGCAATTGCATTTTCAATCCATATACAATCCATATACAACAAATACATGGGCGGAAATACGTAATTCTAGGGCTGTCCTGAGTGCCTTTTTTTGGGCTACAGATCTGTGGTAGTAATAAACATCGAAGGGGGTTTGGGGTGGGGGGGTTCAACCGGCAGCGCGCTCCCAGTGCTCCTCCGGTCTCTGGACCACTGTGCAGCGAGATAACCGTGGCTGCCCCCACTCTGTCTGCGCTCTGTGTCTCCTCAACTCTCTGTGTGTGCGAGTGTAGTTGTTAGATTTGCCGCGGTGGTCTGTGTTACACGGTGGTCGTGCATACACGGATTATATTACATACCCACCGCCCCCCCACTGTTGTTTTGTGTTTTCTACAGAGATAAAACCCATTTAGTTAATTTTCGTGTATCAGCGCCGTGTTATCGATACATAGTCGGACGAATGACTCTACAAACTGACAGTGAATGCTCCGTACCGAGTTTCAGCTCAGAGTAGCAGGTGTCATATTTCACACACACAGGATGAGAGACAGTTGACAGGCAAGACGATGGCGGAGGATTTAGTGTCAAAGTGAAAAGCAAAACCGCTTATTTGGCAATATTTCAGATTTAAACCCAATGCTATAAGGGAACCGTAACGTTAATGAGGTAATCGCCGTGAGGAGGATGGAGAGGTCACAGCTGGTGCGCGCTGTGGAGCAGCGCCGGGTGGAAACCTGCGGCCCCGCAACGAAAGCTCAACCAGAGACGCTAGACACACAGCCACCTGTCGTTAAAGGTCAAAGGAAGCGCTCTAAGCATATTGACCGTCATCTTTTCTTGTAAAATGTCCGGTGTAATCGGTAACACCGGTGTTGTCACAAGTTTATTAACCGGTGGGAAAATTTCCTCACCGTCACATCCCTAGTCGTACCTCAAAAGTTACGTTTGCGTGCCCTCTCCCCCTAAACAGCTGCGTTAGAGGCTGATGTGTCAGCGCATTACGCACCGCCTCTCTCTCTCTGTGCTGTAATGCAGCCTTCCTCTCAGCCCTTTCAGACAGAGTGATCAGATCTCAATCAGATCTCAATGTGGACACTGGAGACACATATTAATACTAGGTGTAAATGTAATCAGGTTAAATCACATCTAGCTACAAACTGTACACAAGACGCATTTTAATGCCAGGTGTCAAGGGGGTCAGATTTTATGTTGCGATAATACAACGTTGTTGTTATAAGGCGTAACTGAAGGAAGAACTGTTATGACAGAATCAATGTCAGACTGTAGAGTATAACACATTTTCACACTGTTGAACTTTATTGAGAAAATAAATGTGATAATCTTGCTTGGTTATTTATTGTTTATTCATGCTAGAGGCGTGGCTCTTGGTACATTAATCCAGAGTTAAATATCTTGACAGCTATTTGATGGATTGCCATGATATTTGGTTCCTGACTTTTCATCAAGAGAAGACCCACATTTCCACAACTTAGTTTTAGATGGTCTACCTCAAAAAACTAATGATCAAAAGCTCCAGCTGCACATTGAGATTAATATATAGCCTTTATGTTAATACAGCCTTTCTTTTGGCTCTACCCTCAGGTCAAATTTGACATGTTTTGCCCCAAAGTTATGATTTCTGTCAATCCAACAGTTACGTTTTTTTGTTGTATAACGATCATTACAGCCTAATGAGGCGGCAAGTTACCTAGCTTTCAGTTTTGTTAAAATGTATATCAAAGATGGTATTAATGTCAAAGATGTACTGTGGATAAGGGTATGATGATGAAGTATGTGGCCACCCTCATGTGAGTATTGCTACTATTCATTTGTGAATACACTGTGACATGCATCAGAAACAAATCGCGCCATAGCTTCTTTAAACTAAGTTTATAGTTTCTGTTGAGCAAAAGTCCATCATCACTGCATCTACCTGTGTAGTGTATCAACTCAACTGAATCACCTGAATCTCTCAGGTGGGGCCACATTATTGTATGCAGTAGTATGCTCATACCTGTCATAGCTGAGCTAATAGCATCTCCTGGGTGGCTGAACTGGACTGTCGAGAACCACTTTGCCATCCCAGTTGGGACATTGATTGAAAAGGACATTGACTGAGCTGCTTTACATGTAATGCAGGTTTTGTTACTGCCCTGAAACTGATGATAACAGCAGACAGCGGTGCGGCTCCTACAGAAATACCACACTGAAGTTTTTCACTTGTATCCCCTGGGCTGTAAGGAGTGTGTGTGTTAGCTTGATTTGGTTTCAAATTACTTAAAGGGACTGCTCGTTCCTGTCTGTGTAGAGCGAGCAAACGCGAGCCCGACGCTGACATTCGTTGACTTAGCGGCCACAGGTGTCGCTGTTAACAAGCATTTCTGAAAGTTACAAACAGTCCCTTTTAAAGAGTAACTAAACCCCAAAGGTTTGGCTAAAGTGCCTCTATCCTGGAAATTCAAAAAATGCCTCTAGAATAAGAAAAAAGTCTCAACATGGGCGGAGCTGGGGGCTGATACACCCAGTAGCTTCTATCCTCAGCTCATTTTCCGAAACCAGTGTAGCAAATCTTTTCTCTCTTTACTCCGGACTTGAAATTAAGCCATCAGTACATTACAAAATCTGGTGAATCTATCTGGCGGTAGCGGTGCTTTCCTACACTGTGACAAGAGTGCGTGGTTGATGCATTAAGTTGTTGAAGTTTACTCATTTAGTGGCTGGCTAGTTAGCTAGCTAGCTTGCTAATTCCACCATGCTTTCATGCTACAGTTACAGAACATAACAAGCACAACATGAACTTTGGGGCTTGGTCTACATTACTTTGACATTTAGCCAGACTTTACTGTTTTAAAATTACCGTTCATTATAGCCGTTACCCTTTCGATTAGCTTATGCTAATCGCTAGCATGCTGACCATTGTTATGGTTGTGGATAGGTAAGTGCTGTAAAGGGTCTGTTATGGTGACAAAATACAGTTTAAACTCTTATTTGTGAATTTGAGTTTACATGCAAGGGTGGGATATGCGTATGCTAGTAATTAGCATAAGCGATACTAATGCACAGGCTAATTGAAAGGGTAACGGCTACTCTTCACAAAGGCCCTGTTCACACCTGGTATTAACATGCGTCCTCAGTGAGCGGATCGCATTGAGGTCAGATCTTTCAGACCACATTCAGAGGTGGTCTGGGCCACATATGGCCACATTCTGTTAGCAGTGTGTCCGCAAATGTGCGGGGGGGTTGGTTGGTGATGAAAGCTGCCTCCATACACGTCACCTGCCTCCAGATCAGCCAACAGCAGAATTCAATAGCAATAGCCGGGTTTCAACCAGCAGAGGGCAGTCACTATGCACATTACCATATATATAATTCAAATACTTTGCAGTAAAATATCAAGATTTGGACCTGGATCCATCAACAGCACTACGTAATACCAATATATATATTGTTTTTTAGCTGAAAAAAGTGGATTAGTTACTCTTTGAACTATTAACATCTTTACATGTATTCACATTATTCTGTATAAACTACTCTAATATGCTTTCTCTCATTTTTTTCTCCCCAGGGTATTCACGGACCCTATCCATTTGGACAGAGCTAGAATGACAAAGACCCCCCCCACCACTGGATGATGAGCTTAACACCCTGGGAGTCCTTTAATGCAGAGGAGTCGGAGGGGGGGGAGGAACAGTTGTTTTATATTGACTCATGACAACCTTCTCCCCAACCCCACGTGGCCCTTTCCACAGAAACACAAACTACAGTGAGGTGATGGATTACATCCGCTACAGCGAAACACCTGACATCAGCACCCGGATTCGCATGTGTGAATGCTTCATTTGAGAGTGCTATAAAACCTTAAAAATAGATACACACGACTATTTTTATTTCCACTGTAAAACACGCCTAATTAAAGGGAAAATCAACCCTAAACAACCTCTAAACAATTTGGTATTCCCCATGGACAATTGAATAGTTTGTCTCTTTGGGGTTCCTACACAGGTCTGGAAATGTTTGGAAAACCACAGAGAATAGTACAGAATTAATGGTGATCAATGATCATTTTGAGGCCTTGTCTTTAATTTTCAAAGATTTAGGTGGGAAAAAGTGTACGGATTATTTCCAGTTTTCCTCTAAATGAAAGCCTTACACCAGTTTCACACTTAAACCTATGAATAATGTGGGATGTTAAACAACTAATATGACAACAAGTATGACTAGTTGTACCAGAGTATTGGTCACCGGAGCATTGTCATTCATGAAAGATCATCCCTAAACCACAGAATTATGCCGCGTTGATGTTATATGGGATGGATGGTAGAGAAAGATCTTGTTGGCGTTCACATGATCAGACAACTAAAAATATTTGGATTACAGATTTGGCAGAAATCACATTGAACGTCTGACATGAGGCGTCCGTATTTGTTTGGTTTTCGTTCTATATTATTAAGCGCTAAATCAGATATGTGAGAGCTTTCAGAGAAGTTGCCGTTACAACTCGGATGTTGCGCTGAATTTACAAATTGGGAAATACAATAACTCCATATTGACTCTGGAATTCTGCTTGTACAATGTCAGGGGTAGCATTACGTGCACCAATCTGGTATTATTTTCTTTATTCAGTGGCATGAAAGCTTCAAACAGCTTGTGATCTATACAAAAAAAAGTGTGCTTAAAAATACTTTGAGAACATGTGATGTACCGTCATGTTCCAAGTATTTTTCTAATGGAGAATAGTTGGATTTATGGCAGAGAAGACTAGAAATTACCACCAAAATCTGTTTTTGTATTACATTTATTGCACAAAAGTTACTGTTGTAAACAGCGTTCACCCTTCAGGATAAAACTGAAGCCTTAGTTTTTGACTCCTTGAACCCAGGTTGCTGAGCCCGGTCAGATATGGAAAAACATATCCTTTTTTTTTTTTGACTCACACAAAGACAAATAACAAAACAAACAAAACAATTGTCATTTGCCTTATTAGACCGTTTTTGACAAAAAAAAATGACGCAGCATTTGAAATTAAGTCACACAATAACATTACTCTCAAGAGCCCACCATCTGTGTGGTTAAAGTAAAAAACAAGTCCATGTTTATCATGTCTGAAAGATGTATTAGTTTTGCAGACATTAATCTGACACATTGAATACCACATATTTACATTCAAAGATATTCAAAGATAGGAGCAAATATCCTCCACATACAATTTTGCAAATAAAATAAGGACCATGCCTGTGTAGGAACCCTGTGTCTCCCAAAGATAAAATCCAGAGAACCATGACACTAATCTGTTCTGTCTGCAGGTTTCTCAGTTCAGACTGCATGAGAGGCGTGCGTGTGTCTGTTTTTTTTAGGGTGGGTTTTCGCTTTAAATAGATGCTGAAGCGCAAAAGGATGCGAGTGAGTTTGAGCAAGTGAGGTGTGAGGAAGGGTTTAAAAAAGCCATCTAAATCTATTTTGCCTGGTGAGTGACTGTAGTTTCTGAGTCCATGTGTCTACGGTATGTGTACTAGATATATATGTACGTGTGTGTGGGTGGGTGTGTGCGCCTGTTAAGTGTGCATGTATGTTATAGTTTCTCTTTGGATTTAACTGACATAAAAAAAATGGTGTATACTACTTGGGCAAAGGATGACGTGTCTATTCACACACACATCGGTATGGAGAGAGCTTTACTGGGCGTGTACCTCTGACGTATTGTTGAGTGATTCTGCACCGTTTGGATGAACTGACTCACTAATTGCCCTGTTGTTATTATTTATTCGCTGTCCTATTTGTACACTGCAGATGCAAAAAGTCCCATTTACAGCCAGCAGGTGGTGCTAAAAAAATCAGACGACCAACTTCAACTTGACATCATGCTGAGTACATTGTAAAGAAACAGTGTAGTTTTGAGACTATTTGAATATGAAAATTGATGGTTTGCATCAGCTTTATTAGCACTGATGTTCTGTTACTGCTATTTGCACAATGCTGTCCACCACTTCTGAGGAGGAAAAGTGATTTTGTTTTTGTGGATTCATACCAGCATTTTCCAGAAAGTTTTATTGGTTTGTGTTGCTCATCTGCTCTCCCTTAAAGACCTCACAGCTTTACGGTTTGTTTCCATAGTGTTAACCACAAAGTTTTAAACATTAGTTTCATCACCGCACCGATATCTGATCATAAAAAGGACTGATTTGTGTTTATATTGATCACACATTTAGGTTTACCTGGAAATGAGTTCCACACTCTGTCTGCTATCTCACCTGATTTTTTTTTTTTTTTACTTGATATTTGCTACGTTCATAATGTCAGACGGTTTATTTCATTCTGTATTTTGGGCTTAAAAATAAAATGGGAAAAGTTGTCGATGGAACTCAATGACAGTGTTACATGTTTTTCTAGGAGGATATTTGAATTTATCAAACTTTCTCCCAGTTGTAGTTATGACCATCTAAATGTTACTCATGATGTTTCATGTTCATTGCGATCACGGTTACCCCGTTTGTCAATTTCACCAGCATTCTGTGTTGCGTCGCTGCTGTTATTTGTTCATGAGAGTCAGCTGAGAGTCCTCCCAAACAGTATACACTGTTCTGCGTTGCCTCTTTTAGTCACGTCAGTCTTTTTTTTTTCTCTTTCTTTTTGTGTGTGTGCTTCCTTCTCGTGAGCTTGCTTGTGTGTGTTTTGGTGTGCGAGAGAGAGGGAGAGACAGGTGGTGAGAAATCTGAATATTGCTGGATTCATTCTCTAGTTTTAGTTTGTGACTATGTACGGATTTGAGTTGGGTGGCATGGTGAGTGGATGAGATGAAAGTTTACATAGTCCTAAAATAGCACATTTATCTGAAGAGAAACTGTCAAAATAAAGCTTTTTTTTTTTCTCCTGTATCTATAATTAAGCATTTGTATGATTAAATTAACACTGAAACAATGAAACAATGAGTAAGTTGTCTGTTTTGTTTTGCATTTTCCTTTATTTTACTCACTTTAAACTTTAAATAACACCAGGATCAGCAAATATCTAATTAAACCAGCAGTGCCAACAGTTTCACATCTGCCATTTCAGTCCATCCTGAGCCACCTAGTAGTGACATGTCTTGACATGCCCAGCTGACATTGGGCGAAAGCGGAGTACACCCTGAACAGGTCGCCAGACTATCAAAGGGCTGACACATAGAGACAGACAACCATTCACACTCACATTGACACCTAGGGGCAATTTTGAGTCAACTATTAACCTAACCTGCATGTCTTTGGACTGTGGGAGGAACCCGGAGAAAACCCACGCTAACACGAGGAGAACATGAAAACTCCACACAGAAGGGCCCCAAGCCGGGTTGACTTTCTTGCTGTTTGGTGGCTGTGCTAACCACCGCACCACAGTGAAGCCCTAAACAGTAATATATACAGCAAATTATGAATAAATATTGTATGTTTGAAAAGGAGTAGGCATAAGGCAACACTTATAAGGGCCTAGACCTTTCTACAACTTAAATAATGATATTCATGGTGCCCAGCTGCAGTTTATGTGTGTTTTAATTTTGAGTTTACTTTTCAAACCTGCAAAATATAAGTTTTGTGTACAGATATTCATTGACCCTGTCCCTATCTATGTGGACAGTATCTTTCTCATGCAGGGTCACAACGGTATGGTTTGTTTTGATAAGTGAAACATGACAAAATTAACAGGGAAAAAAGTGATCTGATGGTGCAAATTGCAGCTACTGTAGTATGTTATAACAGCCTAAGTATGTAGATAATTTGTCTGATAATGACTGAACAGCTCTCCCTTGTGGAGATTATGCAGCCTGCTAAACATAAAAGGGTGAATTTCTGCATTTAAAAAACTGCAAAAAAAACACATTTTGGTTCACTTATAATGACTCTTACATGTAGAGAAAGCCAATGTCAACATCCTGAGGCGGCACTAAAGCCATAGGACAAAGTCTACATCCACTTTATTTTAGAAAGAAAGGAATAAAGGAACATTTTGAGGAAATAATTTAGTAAGTGTTTATGTGGTTGTAAAATAGAGAAATGTGTTGTGTTTAAGGGCATGCTGCCATTATAAGCTTATTATCTAAGATCTAAAAACAAAATGTACTTTTACAATGGTTGTTGATAATACACAGTAAAGACAGTATCATCCGTTATTCAAACTTCTTTGGAAGGTATCCAAACAGTATCAGATATCAGTCTCTCATTATGATTGACACACAGACACACAACCATTTCCACAGAAGTATTTGCAATAGGATATCCTGACCTAATACTATAATTATCCTGTTTGTTTAATACGGTATACTTGGCTCATTCTACAGTCATAGATTTCCAAAGAAAGGATGCATCATCAAAATGTGCACCAGTATCTGTTACCTGTAGCCCGGGAAAAGCTTCTCTCTCTGGTGAAGGATTTCACATGTTCCTACAGGCCCTTTGAAACTAAACATGAATGGATTTTGCACAAATATTCATTGGTTGGTCTTTTGAGTGCACTTCCTCCACTACAAGGACATGAAATATCGAGTAAAGACATCATTCTTTAACAATTCCCTCTTTGGTAATGAACACCTCTCAATTTAAATGGCACTACCGTCTTCAAATGTGGTTATATGGGATGAGTGTGAGGGTGCATACAATAATACAGGTGTACTGTATCTGTGTGTTTATATGTGAGCGACAGTGTGTGTGTGTGTGTGTGTGTGTGTGTGTGTGTGTGTGTGTGTGTGTGTGTGTGTGGGTGTGGGTGTGGGTGTGGGTGTGATGTCTATGTGCATGCAGGTGGAGAGCACTGAGGCGACTATTTGAGTGGGGCTTGTGTAGACATCGTGTGACGGGGTAACTGAGGACAAATATTGACTCTTGCTTCAGTGCCGGTGCTCCACAGCTCCTATCATATCTGCGATCTCTCATAGCACTTGAGTCAATAGGTTTGTTTTGTTAATGATGGATAACTGCCCATCATTTCTGTAAAGACAAACAGACCTTTAACTCGAGGCTTCGAGAGCAAAGTGAAGGAATGAAGCACAGGTGTCAGAGATGCCCGGTGAAAAGCAAACTATAAATGACAACACATCGTACTGTAGGTCCTTTGTTTGTCATCATTAGAGTGAGAAGCACTGTAGTGCTTTTTAATAACTTCAGTGAGTTAAACCTGCAGCAGGCAGTATATGTTTGGCATCATTGGGCAAAAATTCCATAATAATCTTTCAGCATATTGTAATTCAAGTGTTCTGAGAGAAAACTAGACCTGTGCACCTCCTCATGGCTCTATTTTCAGACTTTAAAAAATCTAGCCTGTGACGGAAGACTTTGGCCAATCACAGGTCATTTTAAGAGAGAGAGAGCGCTCCTATTGACTGTGCTCTGGTGGGCGGTGCTTGGTATTTGCTCAACTAACCTCAACATGGCTGTAACTCGTGATGAATTTGATCAACCTGACCATTAAAACCACAGGGTATAACACATGCACAGTGTAACTGATGACGCGTTGATGACGCATGACCCCGCCTCCTTGTGAGAGCAGAAAGATACGTTTCTGGATGTGTGTGCGGGAGCTGCTGGTCGTCCGCAGTGGGAAAGAAAAAAGCGGTAGATGACGGGACGAGAGACAACGTAGTGTAACGTTATACAGACATAACAAGGCTGCTGAATGAGAGAGGCATCCGCCGATACGTTAAACGGAAACAATCGGTGTTAATAACAAGCCGACCACCTCACGGTACCGCCAACTGTGAGCTGTGATCTGTCTTTAAAGTCACACAGCTTGGCAGAGGTATGCGCTCTCCGAGTGCCATTCTAGTTCCTATTCAGATCACAAGCGATTTACAATTCTAACTTACATTAAATGTTTGGTGAAGAACTGGTTGCTGCAAGACACTGGGGGAAATGCTTGAGGCAGACTGAAATGTTTAATTTAATAATATCTTCCTTATCTGCCAAAACTCAAACTAACTTCTCTATACTTTCTTGCCTCCGGCACCAAATAAATGCATGACTGAATACAGTGATATAAGATATTACTTCCTAAAAATCACGCTTTAAGATCAAATATTAAAATATGACTCTCACATTGAATCATTCAGCATAATGCTGTAGAGTGAGTCTGACAGGTCAAGAGGTGCAGTCAGTGTTGGAGACAGGAAGCAGCCGAGTGTTTTCATACACCATCTGGTTGATAGAGTCTCCCTCTGCCTCGGAAGTATCAATGTGATTAGATTAGAGATGATATTTGTCTGGGTGGGGAGCGCTGTGGGCATCATAAACGACGACCAACGTGTGCCAAACGCTTTATAAAGACATGGTTCAGGGTATCAAGCACAGTGAAAGATCAGGTTAAAGATGAGATACTTCAATTAAATAATACTGCATTACAAGAATAAAACAACCTTATTCAAACTTCCCCAGTAGAAAACGTGCAGAAGAAGTGGCATCAAAACGTATCAAAAGAAGTACAAATCTTGAATCATTAACAGCATTTTAATGTTGTAACTGGTCCAGGTGCCAAGTTTTACTATTTGATATACTCCTCAGGGGCAATATATGGCAAGGTAACATATGTTCTGAGATTATGCCAAGTTGTGTCTATAAAATCTTTATCTCCAAAGGTAAATGTTCACTACAGCTGTTGGGTGATTGTAGTTGATTAAAATGCAGATACGTCTTAAATGTAGCAGAGTGGAAATATAAAGTTGCACAAGAGAGAAATACTGAACTATAGTAATTAAAGTGACTCAGACATTGTATTTAAAGTTAAACTATATATTCTTTATAATAAAACGGGATCAAATGACAAGTAAGACTGTGACCAACTCTGCAGTTTGTCTCATTTTGTGTTTTATCTTCTTTTAACTCGTTGTTTAAATGTCCGACAGGCAACTTTACTGTTTTTGTTCACTCTCAACGCTCATTAGTGACATTGTCAGCAGCTGTTTTCAGTGAAAAAGCACCGATAAACCAACTGTATACTTCCTCTTCAGCACCAAACAGCTGACAGACACAGTTAGTGACCAGCTGGTGAACATTGTGGAGCATTGAGCTGCTAAAGAGCCAGATATTTATATCAGGAGGTGGTGGAGACCAAAGCAGAGCTATAAGCAGAGTGAATATAGACGTAGTCTCCATGACGTCAGCCATTGGTTTCTGAAGAGCAATTGTGAAGGTGAAAGTGGGTGGCTCCGGCCGTCGCCATCTTGGCAGCGATGACACAGCCTAACTCCCGGCTAATCCAAAAATGGGCAAAGAGGTGGGTTGTCGGTGGAGCTGAGGCTCAATTACACCTAATAACATGCATAACTTTAGCCTTAATATAATTCAAATGATGAGTTTTATAAAAAAACACCCCCTGATAGCGGGGAAATTAGCTATAGAGACCAAAACCATTTTTTACCAGGCTGTTTATTTCTGCTGTAATGTTGGGCATTTTAACGTGGGAGTCTATGGGGATTGTAGCCAATCAGTTTTTGACACTTCCGCATTCATTTCTCAGCACCGGAGGTTGCCGCTTGATATTAAACTGCTTATACATACTGTATATGCGTGTGTTAATGCATTAGAGACTGGCCTGTGCATCTGTCTGCCTTGGAAAAGTAAGTCCTAATTCAAAATGCAACATGTTGAATATGTTTGACGGTTGTTTAATTCACAAGTAACTAATGGTATTCAAAATATTACCAAAGCAATGATTGGCAATGTGAAAGCAACTTGTCTTGACTACCAGGGGCACAGAGATTAATATCCACCTGTCAGTTTATTATGTTTAAATCAATGCACAATCATTTATATTTTGCTTGCTCAATAATCCTGAAACCAAATTTATACTCTTTCTGGATTCTTTTTATGATTTTTTTTTCTAATTTATTTAGATGGGATTGGACTATTAATAATCAATACATACAGTATACCAAAGTAGACTGATGTCAGTGAGGAAGGTCGTCTCTGCTCCTCTTGTGGTAATTAGTAACGGTTGGGTGTCATAATGTGATGTACAGGTGTATACAGTTTCAGGTTTCAGGTTACAGGTTTCTTTGAATTGGATCCAAACCAAACCACATCAAAGGACCCGTTTTGTTTTCATTGCCTGAGAGATCCTAATAAAAGGTGTGAGGCTTTTGAACGTCTTGTTTTTCCAGTTTCCGTTCTCATTCAGGAACAAAATAATCATCAGTAATATTTAGTCCAAAAGGGTTTAACTTGTGCAAACTGCTTCCTACCTGAGGATGATTCACCTGCAGAGACAGTTAAATCCTTAATATGAACCTTTTCATCCTGAGGCAGAAAGTGTCCCTCCCTCCTCTACGTCAAGTGTTGTTGAAAACAGTTGCTTTATGTTGGATGCTGTGGGCTTATAGACAATTACATTATTCTCTGAAGTGGATTTCTGTGTTTTGGGTTTTTCTTCAGTTGAAAGAAGATTTGACTCCAGAGATTCTTTAAATGTCAGTAACCTCCTTCAGCAAGATGTGTCTCATGCTGTGTGACATCAGTTTCATGCAGGATGATATCAGAAGTGAAATCTGCAGGTTGATTAGCTCGTTGGTCAAACAGACAGCAGTGGTATCTGTCATCAGTGCGTGTGGCGTTGTGATTGGCTATCTGGCAACCCAATAGAAGTGTTTGTGTCTTCTTGGCGTGTCTATTCCTGCATTCAACAGTATGACACCAACTTCCAAATAGCTACTGCTTCAGTTTAAATTTGTTTTGATTAGTCTGGTGACACAGTCCTTTGTCTGGTGACATGCAAAGATGCATCCCGTAAAAGTTTGACTACTTTCTATGGAAATAGAAAAAATAAATATGCAGATAAGCTTGAAAAGAATGTAATTTAAGAAACTAACAGGATGGGATCATAATTTTAACTGTAACTTTTTTCATGTTCAAACAACACAGATGACAAAGCATCTAGATTTGCATTTGTCAAGTTACTTGGTCTTCGGTGGAAAATTGATCAGGTAACGTTAAACTGTCAACTGTCACCAAAACAGGTGCAACATTCTTTTTCAATAATTTTTCAATAATTATTTTTTCGTTGGTTCTGCCTTGAGTGCATGTAAATGTCAGAAGACTAATAATTGATAAATTAGGCATTATTTGTTTTTAGGCTAATTCTTTCTCACTTTTCTTGTAGTAGTGTTACTTGTTGTAATCAATATTTTTCTATTGATAGTGGTTCACATGACTACTTTAAAATATTAACCAACAAAGAATTGTCACCTGAGTCTGCATTTACCATTCGCTCTGTGGAGCTTTTTAGAATCTTTCAGCTCATTGTTTTGGCTTACTCTCACCACTCTCATTAGCGTTGTTTACATAGTATACACACATTGACATGCTCATGAATGGGTCACAAGTATAGTGGTTGTTGTGTTGTGTGAATGCCTATACCTCTCTGTAAGACAACTCTGCTAATAATATTGTAGTGGTCATTTGTCGCAAAAATCACACTTAAATCAAAGGGCCACTGACGCACTATAGGTGGTTTACACAGGCAAAAGAGTCCATTGTCCAAGCAAAATGTATGTGTTTCTGATGTGTTATTTATCCCCAAAAAAGCAAGCAAATGAAGCACAAAGAAAACATGGATGTCGCTTCCTCTTGTTCTGGTAAAAAAAAACTATAAGCCCACCCAGGTGCATGCTGGTCCTACCAGCCTACCAACATATATAACCGCGGGTGCCCACAGTTTTACCCTATTCATATACAAAAGAAAACAAAATACTAATTACGCAAAAAATATACTAAACAAGAAAATAAACTAAACAAATAGCAGGCAAAAGAAAATACTATCAAAAATCGAGTCTTAATAAATTAAACATCTAGAATAATAACATACAACTTATTATTAGTAAAACAACAACTAAATACTAACAACAAATAAATAGCTCCAAATGTTTTTTTGTCTTTGGTGCACCTGCAACTACATACATACTTATACTGGAATTTTTAAATAAGACATCCAGTGTTATTCGTTCATTTCATCTTTCTACCTCTTTCTATATGTTCTTTCCCTAGATTTAATTTAGCATTTTAATAAGAGGTGCTTATGTTCTGTATGTACACACTCACAAATACACACATTTTAAATGCTTTATTTGAATCCAGCAATCACATGGAACTGTCTAGCTCTTCTTTTCGTTCGGCTGCCGATCATTCAGCTTGTTAACATGCCCAAGTCTGACAAACATCACTATCTCTGATCTGCATTCATTTTCTAGCTCACTGAGATTATTATTGGCACCAGTATTTGATCGGTCTATCAGAAAAAGCTTCATCAATGCACAGGTAGAAACCCATCTCAAAGATTAATACTCCTCCACACACTTCCACCCCTGCAGGTCACGTCTGTCCCTTCTATTACATAACACTACATGCTATCATTTGATCTCACATCTGTTCTTATATGCACATCTGCAGGATCAGGCATGTCTCTCTGCAGCACTGTTTTACACGCAGCTCAGTGCTTCGGCAAGCTGCCCGGCTGTTGAAGTGGATCATCAGGAAATAGATCTTAACTCAATCTCAAACTGTCCTTAGGAGGACAGTTTGAGAATGCAACTTTGAATGCAACGATGCGTTGAAGTTGAACGCATCGCTGTCAATAAATCTCCCTGTCTGTCTGTTTTCAAGAGGAAGACATTTATTAGTGCTCCATTACTCATAATGTACTGTTGAAATGTAATTTGTTGTATTCATTAATGTGATGTATTCTGTCAGCAGCAGGTATTTAAACACGCCTGACATGATGCCACATGAAGGTTTAAGAACTGACTCATATTCCTCCCAATTATCCCCAAAAACAGTTGGAGGAGCTGTCATAACCAAAGCCAAAGACGATAACTCACTTCATACTCATATTCTAACAATATGGCACTTATTCACTCTAACAAAGCTTAGTTAATATATCTTTTATAAAGTCAATATAATATTGACTTTGCTAAAACAACTCAGGTCATTGACACCTGTTTACAGTAGGGACACCTGCACAAGCGTTACTCACTTCAGATCACAGCGGACCAATTGTGGCTTCGTATTTGACATCCAAGCTGCTGCTTCTTTTCACTCGTTGTCTTTGAGCCATGCGAATGTTGTCCTAGAGCCAAAGAAAAGGTCAAACACTTTTAGAAGAAACTGCCATGCAAATTTTGTTGATGGACAGGATGTGGGTGAAGCCAAAAGCGAACAGACGTTTTCTTGTCATAGAAATCTGTAATTGTTTGATTTTATTACGAGTATAGAATATTACAGTACAGTCAGTTTTAATTACAAGGCAATTAAACAGTGTGTGTAAGCACGCCTCGCAATCGAATGCACTCATACATAAAAACACACACACATGTTTCTGCACAAGCACACACAAATACGTACGTACAGGTGAATTGTCCAATGACAGGGGGGTTGATATCGTTTGATTTGGTGTGTCTACAAACAATCAGCTGCTAAGAAGCCTTGACGCAGTTTGTGCACACCCTCTGTGTATCTCACAATTAGTCCATTCAGACTGTGTGGCTAACCATATCAAACCCACAGCTCCTATACTGGAAGTTAAAGAATAGAAAATATGTCCTGGAACTGAAAGAGAAAAGGAAACTTTAGGATTTAGTGGGTTGCTATCAGAAGACTGGCCATTTAGCGACTTGTGTGGTGAATTAAAAGCAAGATTAGAGGGAGAAGATTAGATATAGAGTAGTCTTAAAGTACTTGTATTGTTGTGGGCTACCACAGTTTTGCTAATAACAAGCTTGTCTTTGAAAGCTTTTTTTCACAAACACCTGTTCTCTCTCTCTGCTTGTGACAGAGCCACATTGTTCACACAGGCTTAAATTACACAAAGGGCTCCTAAAAGAAGCAGTTTTTCATGACAATGCATCCCTGTGCAGTTGGCAAACAGAATTGCACAGACAGTTTGCGGTTACGATACACTTAATAAAGGCAAATAATCAACTATTTCAGTGATAAGATGTGATGCTGACGACAGTTTCTTCATCCGTATATAAGTCAATCTTCAGAAGCACTGTGCGTGCAGTGATAGAGATCTCAATACATTTGTTATTGTTATTGTTGGCCATGAAATGATCCATGCAACTGAAATGGTGCTGGGAAGCCACTGTAAATAAGGCTATACCTTATCATCCCATCGTCTCAAGTGGTGCACTCTCACTTGATAATATAGCTAGCCTAAATGTCATACTATAAAGTTATATGATGATAAATCTGAAATTGAAGGCATGTTCTTATGTAGTCTAGCTTTGGCCAAATTGTGACACTACTTTGACAAACATTTAATACACATTTGGCTTTTTCGCAAAACGTGTGTGGAAAGTCTCACCACATGAAGGAATGGCAACACCTTATTTGGACTGCCCCAATTGTTAAAACATAATGTTATAGCTGAGAAGTCCTACAAGTTTTAGCATTAACACTTCAATAAAACTTTCCTCTGATAAAGACTGGAGTTAAGAATATTTTGTCAATTAATGTCACATGTTTTTTTTTTACTGTTTCACAGTAGCCCTATCTTTTTTTATGCATGAGACATAATAGGCTACCTGTTTAAAGATTATAATAAACCCAATTGCTGTAGCTCTATGAAATAATTATGTCAGTGAATAAAGTCGTTGTTTTCACTATAATTGTCTAATATTGATACTCAATGTGTAGCCTGTTAAACGAGTATGAGCTTGATTTCACAAATAAGTCAACACTTTTTGTTACTAAACAACAACAGCCTAGTCAATATCAACCACAGCACGGCTGACTCACTGACCCATGATGACATTTAGCAGCTACGCTAGCAGCCATTACCACAGCATAGCTAACTCTAACCTTGGATGAATCTTAACATTTGTCAAGTTGACACTAAAGTGACTTAACTCCGCTGATAATATGTTGATTATAAGTTTTGTACAAACAGAATTTGTCCAAAGGAAGCAAAAACTATACAGTAAGTCATGTTGTTTTGTGATAAATGTAAGCAAAAATAGCCCCAATGACAGCAGCACAAGCTACAAGCTACCAGCTAGAGAATCAGTATATTTAGTGCTATTTGGGGGAAACAAAAGGCCTTTTTTGGAACATATTGAACATGTGGATGGACAGCAGAGAAGTGGAGTAAGCTGCACAGTGGTTTGAGATGTTTCCTATATGGACATGTTGATTTTGTTTTCCATTGTAGGCTTATTGGACATGAATTCTGACTGACTACTCCATGAAGGATCAAACTATCTATGAAGTCACAGGAGGTGAGTATTTTGATACTAGAAGAAATAGATACAAAAAAATCCCTTTCCCCAGTGGTGGAAAGTTACTACATGCATTTATTTAAAGGCACTGTGGCCGTTAAGTCAACGAAAGTCAGCGTCGGGCTCGCGCTTGTGCTCGCTCTGAATAGACATGAACGAGCATCGCTCAACACAGTGAGACAACACACGTCAGCTAAAACCACAATATCACTCTATATTTCAGCTGCTTGGCAGTAATGTTAGCTGACCAGACGAAGGTCTCTCCATGAATCACTGCTGATCCTAGTGTTGGCTTTTCCTGCTTCAGCCTCCCGACCGCGGTCAGAGGGAGACACCGGCACCCGGTCAGAGACGATAACGTTTCTTGCTGCGGAGCCCCGTCACTTCACAAGACACAGGAAACCTCTGTTGGTCTGGAGGAACTGCAGCAGTTATTTCAGCACAAACGTCCAATGTACATTCACTAGATATTCTCAGAGCTAAACTAACTCTTCTGCAGTGTGTAGTGTGCACGCATGCACGTGAGGTGGAGCGAGCTGAGTGAAGGGAAGCAGGCAGAGGAGCAGAGACTCCGGCCCTGGAGACCAAAGCTACATTCACCCCCGCGTACTATGACAGTCGCCAACACTGCTTTGCAAGACGGGCTTCACCAGATAGAACTTTGCGGTTTTGGTCCTTCCGTGTAGTTTGTGTTGGAGTCTTGTCTGAACAGCGTTAAGGTAATGTTTTTACATACAAAACATATGATTGTGACATATGATGCATTGTTTTAAGACAGACTTGAAAAAATGTGACCGTATGCTTTAAGTAAAGGGCTTTATGGGTTAATATTTAAGTTTGGAGCCAGTTTTACCAAGTTTTCAATCAAGTTAGGTGCGGATTGATTTAAGTTTTTCAAATATTGTTTGAGCAGAATTTCCATCCATTTATTTCCTGCAGGTCACCTAAGTCTGAGCCTCCGGACTGTGAAACCAGGACCTGGAATGAAATCCAGGCAAGCAGGTAATGTAGAGATTGTTCATTACATTAAATACAAGGTAAAGTAACGGCGCTGCATTCAAAATCCTACCTAAATAATGCAAAACATTATCAGCAAACTGTACTTAAAGTGTAAAAGGTACTCGTTCTGCAGAAAAATGGCTCCTGTGGCTGAATTATTATCATGTATGACATTATTATATTTTAAATACTGATGCAGTAATGTGGTTCCCAACCCAGGGGTTGGGTCCTTCCAAAGGGTCACAACATAAATCTGAGGGGTTGTGAGATTATTAAAGCTTTAGCAGGCAGTATATTTTTGGCATCATTGGGCAAAAAATCCATAATAACCTTTCAGCATATTGTAATTCAAGTGTTCTGAGAGAAAACTAGACTTCTGCACCTCCTCATGGCTCTGTTGACGGGAGACTTTGACCAATCACAGGTCATTTCAGAGAGATTTTTCAGATTACCTCATGCACTTCTGTCAGGATATAGTGACCGTTTTATAAAAAGAACTTTTTTTAGTCATATTTGCTCCATTTTTACCCACTGCAGCTTTAATGTGGTAGAATAAAAGTTCTGATAAACAAATTTGTATTCATATATTGGACTTTTCTCTAATATTTGCTTCTTTTCTTTTTAGGAAATATTGATTTAACCTTTGTGCCTCTAACAGTTATTTAAATGAAACCATGTGAGAAGTTCAGAGGGGAAACAACTCATAGACATCTGAACTCATAACTGTTTTTGAGCCACTGGTTTAATCTATAATAATGTATTTCATAAAATGTGTGTGTGTGTTTTTTTAATGGAAAGTCGTAATCTGAGAAGTAGAAGCTACAGCTGTTACATAAATGAGTAAAAAGTACATTATTTGCTTCTGAAATGTTGTGGAGTAGAAGTAAAAAGTGTAGCATAAAATGGTAAATACTACTGTATAAAGTGGAAGTACCTCATATTTGTAATTAAGAACAGTTCTTAGTATTAGAGAGCTTTTTATTTTCTTAGAAAGTTTTTTTTCAAAGTATATTCTTTTATCTCTTATCACTTTGAATTGTCTGTCATCTAAGTACTGAGGTCAACTAGTAGTGTTTGAGGAGGTCTGAGTCTAATCTGCAAAGACACATGACTGACACACACACACACACACGCACACACACGCACACACACACACACACACACACACACACACACACACACACACAAAGTAAACACGACTGCCCTATAAATATAAATTGCAGTCAATGGAGCTGGAATTCCTTTGCACTCGCTCACCGAGTCACTTGCCCTCACTTCTTCTCACTTGGTACACACCCCCAGCAGGTGCTTTCACTTGAGCTTTAGTTTGCAGTTGTGCTTTAGGCTGTGACTTTCAGTTTCAAAGAGTCTGGGAGGGTCTGAGGCCTCGAGGTTGGGGACTCTGCGACACTCATTGGGGGGGTAACAGATTGAAGGGTGGATGCCCACTGCCTGCTGCACCTCTGTCCTCAGGTAGCGTCCCGGCTGAGCTGAGCGTTGGTCTGCAACAAGGACAAAAGGCCAATCCTTCATCCTTCAACAGAACCAGAGCTGCACTGCATCTTTCATCATCCAGTCATCAAGTCTTTGCCTCTGGCCAGGCCATCAGAGCATCTCTGCCTCGGTAAGAAGACGCTGCCTTATACAATCATCATCGTATCTGCCAGAGAACATAAAGGTCCTCTTCTGTGTGACTCACCTGGTACAGGATTAACATCTAGAGAACTTTAGTTCTTCATTATTATCTATGATTAACTCCTGTACTTAAATCTTTGGCAGTCAGTTAAAAATAGAAATTGTCTGTTGTACTGCCAGAATTTCGGTTAGTCATGAGTTTCAAAGTCAGGAACTTTACGGCCCACAATGTGGAAAACTGTCTGTTGTTTCACAACGCAGGATTAAAAACAACACAAGATTAATTGATCTGGACAGAAAAGCTGTTATCTTATTAATTTACCCTATATTTTCTATTTTGTTTTCTTTGTATTTGTTCTGTATCTTTGTCACACTTTACTGTTTTTCATTTTTCTGTATTTGTATAATTGCATATTAGCTTTCAGACAGGAAGGAAAAATGTGGTCAGATAAAAGGTGTTTGGGAGTGTTGTCGGAGGTTTGATGGCCAAAACCACAACGATAAACTGACATATTCAAATTAAATGTGTCACTGCTGTCTGGGGATTTATTTATGATTTGATTAAAGGTGGAGATTACAGACAACGGCTGCTCCCCCAAGACAAGACTGTAATAAGAGTAAATTACAAACAGAAATAACAGAACTGGACTGTCTGCTTTGCTGTTTCTGAAGGTGTAGGGGCATTCCCCACGCTCATGTCGAGCTGATCTACATCATTACTCTGCATCATGACTCTGTGGTGAACGTTAATTAAAAAGACAGATTTAGAAGATCTATCTCAGTTATAGAGTATGCTAAAAGCTGCTCTGACTCTCTAAGAGACTAACGGAGGGGGGCTTTACTTTTATGTTTTACTTTTTAAAAACAAACACAAGGGAAGACTGAACTTAGATATAAATATAGATAAATAAATAATGACGACTCTCTCTTTGGCAAAAAAATAAAGATTGCAGCACCATCCAGCTTTTCTGATCCCCGCTTGCCCCCTGATAACGTTTGTACTGTCAGTTCAGTTGTATGCAGTATGTAGTACACAAAATACTGTTTAAGAATTCAACACTGAATTTGTAGTAGGACTCAGGATTGTGTTACACTCAATCAGAACTAGTTAGTACGACATTTGATATTGTTTAAATATGGAGATAATAGTGCACATTTCCTCCATTCACAGTGTTGCACTTGGTTGTGAATGATGGAAATAGTCGTGTCAAGAATGAAAAAGCAAAGCTTGAGAGAAAGGTTCGAACCCCGGCTCCATTCTCGCCTCTGCACAGCCAATCATGACGTGAAGTGGGCGTGAACGACAGATTGTCAGTTTCGGAAAGTTACAGAGATGGTCGGACATGATACCACGTGATACCAACCTTGTTTTACTATTGGCTCACAAGTCTTGTTAGTAGTGGGAACCAAACATCAGCTATCTTCCACAAAGATAAACAAAACATTAATTTTGGACCCGCCAAAATTAAAAAAAATTATTAATTCATAATCATAACAATTTTATTCAGGAAAAGCCATACTTTTATTTGGTACTTTTCTAAAAGCTCTGTGGCTGTCTACATAAAAATGTCATCAATAAGACCTTTAAGTCACATGCTTTATGTACATCATGATTTATTTACTAAGTCTGATTCAATTGTCACATTTTGCTTTTTTTGTGACTTTTTCACATTCCCAGCGTCTCCACTCAGGTCTTTTTTCTTATGCACGAATTGAAAATGTGCAAAAAACGTGGATGGAAATTGACTTGTGTGTCAGTGTGCTGTATTAGCCCTAAAGGCCAACCATGAAGTGTAGTGAAAGTTGGCCCATTAATCTACGTTCATTGAGAAACTGCTGTTGGCTACAACTGGCTCACTGGAAAGTGACACTTTGTAGAGCAGCTGCTGATTATGCCACTTTAAACTAATATTAAAACCCTGCTCTTTCTGATCCTCTGACAATCAGCCCATTAGATCCAGCTGCGTCAGCACATGCCTTTAGGCCTCACGGTGAGAGTCTCCGTATCTTCACTATCTCTGCAAAAACAGGTGACACGTTTATTTCTCCATCCATCCGTGCTACGCCTCCAAATCTTCAGGTCTAATCTTAGTTGTATGAAGTTTATAATCTGCATCACTAACTGTAAATACAGCCTTCTGTCAAAATTAACTTGGACCAACAGCAAAGCCTTTGCAAGGCTTTAGCGTTTCCTTGGATATACTGGCCTAATGTCAGTGCACCTGACTAACAGTAGAAATGTATCCCCCATCGGCAGTTAATACAACCCACCTAGAGCTTGGACGGAAATGAAGAGCTTAATAAAGTGTAGTTAAAAATGTAGTACAAATATTGTAAATAGCAATAAAAATAGAAGCCGCCACACACAGAAAATCAGCCTTTATTTGCGGTTCATAAAATAAGCAACAAACCTTAAATTGCTTACCTAAAATTAGACATCTAAACCTAATTTATGATGTGAACAGACCACCTGCACATGTCACTGCTGCCATAAAGACAGAGTCTAAGGCAACAAGCCACAGATCCAGATCGCTTCCTCCAGCCTGCACACTTTCTTCCCAGCAATACTCATATTGCAATAGTCTTTTTCCCCTTGTTCTGGGGAACAATGACTTCCTTAGTTGATCCAAGTTTCCCATGAGAAACAATAACAAGGAAAAAAAAAGTCTCTCTTTAAACACTCTCATGGCAAACAGTCACGCCTGGCTGTACACACTCCTTTAACTCCAGACTCAAACAACACAGACCTTTCTTCTTTTTTTTTGTGACTAGCCGAGCAGCTGATGAACATTTTGGTTGCTGTTAGATGAATGATCTCAAATCTCATGACCCTTTCTCTCTTTTTTTTCCAGTTCGGATTGAATCATCCAGTTTAAACACACTTTTTGAAAGAGCAGACTTTTGCTTGCTTTAATCACTACTCATTAACTTTAATCTAAACACTTCAGCCAACTTCTGTCACAGAACTGTTTCAGCAACAGAGATAAATGGGCTGACAGGTTAATTTCAAGCTAGATTGGTTGTATCGGTCTGCAACTTTTAACCATTTTCACTTCAAGACACGGTTTGGAAGGCATCACAAACCCTTGAGCTCAATTTTAACAGCTGTTTCCTGGCATTAAAAGTTCCTTATGTAAAGGAGGCAATAGATCACATGTAGGTAAAAGGCACTAATTGATTTAAATTAGGGCTGTCAATCAATTAAAATATATAACCATGGTTAATTGCGATTCATTGCAAATTAATCGCACATTTATTATCAGTTCAAAATGTACCTTAAAGGGAGATTTGTCAAGTATTTAATACTCTTGTCAACATGAGACTGGACAAATATGTTCGCTTTATGCAAATGTATGTATATATTTATTATTGGAAATCAATTAACAAAACAAAACAATGACACATATTGTCCAGAAACCCTCACAGGTACTGCATTTAGCATAAAAAATATAATTAAATCATAACATGGCAAACTGCAGCCCAACAGGCAACAACAGCTGTCAGTGTGTCAGTGTGCTGACTTAACTATGACTTGCCCCAAACTGCATGTGATCATCATAAAGTGGGCATGTCTGTAAAGGGGAGACTCGTGATTATCCATAGAACCCATTTTCATTCACATATCTTGAGGTCAGAGGTCAAGGGACCCCTTGAAAATGGCCATGCCAGTTTTTCCTCGACAAAATTTAGCATAAGTTTGGATTGTTGTTTACCATCCATCCATCTTCAACCGCTTATCCGGGATCGGGTCGCGGGGGCAACAGCTCCAGCAGGGGACCCCAAACTTCCCTTTCCCGGGCCACATTAACCAGCTCTGACTGGGGGATCCCGAGGCGTTCCCAGGCCAGAGTAGAGATATAATCTCTCCACCTAGTCCTGGGTCTTCCCCGTGGTCTCCTCCCAGCTGGTCGTGCCTGGAACACCTCCCAAGGGAGGCGCCCAGGAGGCATCCGTGCTAGATGCCCGAACCACCTCAACTGGCTCCTTTCGACGCATTGTTGTTTACCCTCCTTCACAACAAGCTAGTATGACATGGTTGGTATCAATGGATTCATTAGGTTTTTTTAGTTTCACATGATGCCAGCATCTTCACCCTGAGCCTGCTACGATCTAAAAAAAGTTGTGTTAATGCGTTAAAGGAATTAGTGGCGATAAAACAACTTTGCCTTAATGCGTTATTGCGTTAACTTTGACAGCCCTAATTTAAATGGACAATATTTTGATCCCAGTTGGATCCTTGTCTGGTCAAAATGGCCGTCATTCTTTTCATCGAAACTCCTTATGTGACTTAATTGTTTCCTGTTTTTTTCCAGTGTAAATATAACACACAGGTCGCTCTTTAATCAGTTTTGTTTAGTTTTTTTACACAAAAACCACACAATTCTGATACCACAACCAATCCAAGGTGATGATACAAACCTCACCTCAAATAATCACCCTCTTCATAATGAGACCAAGCATGTGGAAGAAGTATGGTTCCCAGGGTGGACGCCTGCGTGGAGGGAGCCCTTTTCCGTCGGTGTCAAAGGCTGACTTTGCTGAGTAAATGGTGCAAGCTCTAATGCTCCTGAAATGAATATCAGCGTCTTGACCAAACTCATTTAGAGATCAGTCAGGGTCTTAATCCCTCTCCACAGGGGTGTGTGTTTGTGTCTTTTCCTTGTGCTCCCTCTTCCTTTTGGAAGAAGGTAATATGGCTAAATTTGCTTTGCTAATGGGCTTAGCGCAAGCTGTTACAGAGCAGAGTTGACACGGAGCGGCCGGGCCGGGATACCAGTGGCTTTTAATCTGACTCCTGATGGAGTGAAAGGGAGTGTGGGTTATGGTTTACGAGAAATTTGGAGATAAAAGGAAGACCGGGGAGGAGGTTTTACAGTGGGGGGTTAAGGTCCAAAGTCTGGGAGGGTAATCTTTTTTAGAGGCGGGGAAGATAACTTCATCTAAATTTTGGGGAAGTTTGGTAAAAGAGAAAAAGATGTCTATCCTCTAAAGTTGTTAGCAGCTTTACAATTAATGTGTTCATAAGAAGAAAACAATCTTGTGAAAGGTTTGAGATCAGCATTATGAAAGGGTTTGCGCTCATAAATCCAGGCTTTTCAAGAAGTAGTTCAACAACCTCACGGTCTCAAGGGAAGGCATAAATACCACGACATTACATGGACGTTCCGCGTGTCATGAGTACGCATTTTAGCCTTTTCAGTTGTCATTTGTACGCCGCCTTTCGTGTGTCATTTGTACGGCACGCAAACGTCCGCAGGTTCAGGCAAGAAGACCACTTAGTTAGGGTAAGGGTAAATCTCATGGTTGGGCTTAAAATAAGTACGTAAACAACGTAACCCAAATACAAAAAACACATCACGTTACAAACGTCACTAACATAACTTACAAAACAATACACACGTCAACGACGCCCATCCACCACGCCACCTGCCCACCATATGTGGTCTTTCTCGCTTTTTATACTATGTCACTAACACTTACCGTAGCATTTATACGAGGATGAGTTTACATTGCAGTCAGTAAAGGATACATGGCGTACAAATAACACAGAAATCAATAAAGGCGTACTTATTGCACGCTAAAGGCCTTGCGCATTATCGTGGTATTTCTACGCGTTAAGTTCAAAGTATGTGCTGCAAAAATCAATAGACAACTGACAAAAAAGAAAAAATGTGCAAATGACGCCCTATGACTGAAATGTTAACTTTTTTTGTCACGAGTTTTTACTTTTTTTTCACCGTTTACACATAAATATAATAATATAAATTGATTATTTTTGCATCTGAAGAGCTTCTTCTTCTGGGCATCACTTGAATTCATTTTAAACTCAACCCTCACAAAGATTTTTGCGTGATGGGCGTCGTCCATCATTTAGCCAATTTTACGAGACTTTTAATTTCTTTTGTGTCTCGACAAATAAAGCCACGACTCTCCTTGAACATGTGCTCTGTGGGAGCACACTTCCTTAACGCTGGCATCGACCGCGACCACTGATAACCCGGTGTGTGACAGCAGTGTGCCTTCCCATGTGCCAGCTGTGGCAGGTACACATTATGGGAGCCATATGCAAACTCACCCTGAGATTACAACACTTGTGCTACAGCTGACGTCCATAAAGGAACGCTTATGATGGCAATTTCCTGTTGAGAAGAAGCTCGACTCTCAATCGTCAGTCCTCATAAAACAGACGGCTTGGTTGTTTTCAAACATGGGCGCTCTTCTCCACATTATCTAACTTGATTAAAAACTCCAGCTGACAGTGGAGACGGAGGGCTGCTGAGACGGCACCTTGAAAGCCGAGGCAGGCGGCGGAGCTGCTTCAGGTCACAATACAAGTCACCTACCCCCGACACATCAGCCATTCTGGGCCACTGACCCACAAATAAGAGACTCAGTCAAATCCGTTTTGCCCCATGCCTGTCAGCGCTGTGTGCGTTTTAACTCTCTTGAGGGTCATTTCCCCAGTATCTCCATTAGGCTCGGGGTTCTTATAGAGCATCGACCGGCACAGCCTCACCTTAGTTCTGCTCACAACACTTTACGAAAGGGGACTCTTGCCTGCAACTGCGCTGATGGAGTTTATTAGGAAACAAAAACAAATGTTGGTTTAGCAGCCAGAGAATTGCAGGAGAGGAACTGTTGGAGAAGGTAGCGTCTTTTTGACTTTGTGATGGAAGTGATGCTGGAAGTTGTTTGTCAGACAGGATCATATATGAACTCTTTGTCGACTGCAGATTTAAATTATACATCTACCTTTAAAACATCTCATCTTATCTTTGGAAGTGCTTATGTTACAGGCTGATATTTCTGATTTTACACTTTTCAGAATAATCAGCCACAAAGACACTTTTTAAACAAACTTTTTGTCAATGAAAGGATACTTTTAAAACAGTTCATGTGCAAGTAACAGGTTAAAAATATAGAGTTTAATGTGGCTTTTCTTGTCTCCCTTGTCTCCAGGTACCAGTTATGTCAAATCCAGAGGGCAGTTTATCGGAAGGCACATTGTATGGATCCCGGATCGGGATGACAGAGGACACCTTCGCCCTCCTGGAGCGTAACAGAGTCTCTGCAGAACCCTGGGACCTGGAGGAGACCAAACCAAACGTGGAAGCCCTGGAGCGTGGCGTGCCAGGCCTCTACCTGTCCTGCTTCGACATGCTCCTCACCGAAGACGCCACTTGGCTGGTGAAAGTTTCAGAGGCCTCGCCAACGCTGGCTGTGCCCATGACTCGCATGGAGCCCCAGGAGGAACCGGAACAGTGCCCCGTCATTGATAGCCAGGAACAGGGACTCTCCCCTGGGCTACAGAGACAGGAGGAGGAGCGGTCTCTGGAGCAGGTGCAGAGCATGGTGGTGGGAGAGGTGCTGAAGGACATTGAAACAGCCTGCAAACTGCTCAATATCACCCCAGGTAGGCTGCCTTTCACCACACCTGCTTACTGTAGTTTGTCATCCTCGAGAGCGGTTTTACAGTACGAAGGCATATAACTGACAAAGAAAGAAATCTTTAAGAAAAATATACGACATTTTTCATGCCAAAAAAAAAGCCCGTTATTTGCAAGTAAAGGGATATTGATTCAACATAAGCTACTGGATCTTGCCCCCAAAATCAACATCTATTTGTGTGGATAGCCCATACAAGATGACAGATCTCTTAAATCATATTCTTACTGACGCACAGCCGTGTTTGCCTGTTCCAGGATCTGTTTAATCCTGACCTTTGCATGAGTTCTCCTGGATTGTGACAGTGATGTTCCTTTCCTACCGGTAGACCGTGTACACAGTCTTAAGGGCGAGGTCTCTCCTGCTCGCAAAAAGCAAACAGAGGAAGTATTATGTATTGTAAGGCTTCTGGCTGTCATAAAGCAGGCATCTACTGATCTACTGATTAGAATTGTAGTGGCATAAAAGTGTGATTACCTTGTGGTTTCAGTGAATGTATTATGTGTAAATGTAGCAGAACACAATACAATTCAACTGACTTAACTTGACTCATGTGACTCATTTGCTGCAGGGAGTTTTCTCACTGTTTTCCCATCGTTCTCTGTTTTCATAGACCCTATAGAGTGGAACACAGGGAACGTCCAGAAGTGGCTGCTGTGGACTGAACATCTGTACAGGTTGCCCCATGCAGGGAAGGCCTTTCAGGACCTGACAGGAAAAGACCTGTGTGCCATGAGCGAGGAGGAGTTTCGCCAGCGCTCGCCGCAGTGTGGAGACACGCTGCATGCACATCTGGACATATGGAAGTCAGGTGTGTGTGTGTGTGTGTGATACTTATTTAAGTTCCTCATAACCTGCTGCAGCTCCTTCAATGATTGTATTGTCCAATGTTTGGCTGTTTGGAACTTTTTAATTGGAGAGTGTCGTAGTGTGTTTATCTTTATTTATCCCCAAATCATAAATTTGCCTCATAGGGCTTAACAATCTGTACAATTAAATAGTATGAGAGTAACAGGTAAATGTATTAAATTAATTTAAAACAACACTTTTTAAAATTAAATGTCTGTCTCTCTTCTCTCTCCAGCTGCCTGGATGAAAGAGAGGTGTTCAGTCGGAGATACAAAAACTACCGGTAGGTTTGATTTCCTCATACACCTGCCATTTAAAGACAATATAAAAACTGTAATGAATAAAAAAAACTAGTACAAGATTTTAGCTTTCGTGCAGATCAAGCACCTGCTTTGTGTGTCTCCTGGTTAGTTTGGAAACCTTACCGGCTTCTGAAATGTTAAATGTTGTTTTTGTGTTGTTTAGGAGCTGAGGATCTTTGGTCCGAGGCAGATTCTTCTTGTTCCGGTCAGCCCATTCACCTGTGGCAGTTCCTCAGAGAGCTCCTGCTTAAACCTCACAACTATGGACGCTGCATTCGCTGGCTCAATAAAGAAAAAGGTATCTTCTTTTTTTAATGTATCGGAAGTACTCGGAAGCTTCAGTTTGGGAATTTTATTGCTTTATTTTACTTTTAAGATACACATTGAAATGAAAGGGAAAAGAGTGACAAAAATTGTCTTCAGAAAATTTAGATTTTTCTATAAATTCAACATGAAATCTCTTGTGATTCCCACCAGGTATTTTTAAAATTGAAGACTCGGCTCACGTAGCGAGACTGTGGGGACTCAGAAAGAACAGACCTGCTATGAACTACGACAAGCTGAGCCGCTCCATACGTCAATACTACAAGAAGGGCATCATCCGCAAGCCTGACGTGTCTCAGAGACTGGTGTACCAGTTTGTCCACCCAGTATGAGGCGGCAGCTTAGTGGGAGGGGAAGGAAGAGGAGGAGGAAAACTAAAAGGACACACTATCTCATGATGCACTTGAACACCTAAGCCCAAGATGAGAAGGTGACAGGAAAAAACGTGCACTGACAAACCCCAATGGTACACACTTCCACTGCC
Organism: Sebastes fasciatus; assembly: GCF_043250625.1. Taxonomy (NCBI): domain Eukaryota; kingdom Metazoa; phylum Chordata; class Actinopteri; order Perciformes; family Sebastidae; genus Sebastes; species Sebastes fasciatus. The sequence goes on from NC_133795.1 coordinate 26,284,952, forward strand.
AACACTGAAGCACCAGCTGGCAGCTGCTGCGTGAAGGCTTATCTGTGCATGGACCGAGAGGAAGAGACAAAACAATGTGGCTGTTGAGGCTTTTCCCTGATGCAGAATGAAACAACCACAAATTAAATAACAGAAACTGCCTTGTCATTTGCACGATCTGCCTGTTTATTTTTCCATAATGTGATTCCCAATTATCCTTCACGCATTACAGCAGACAGTTAGAACTGATTGCTCTTATTTACTCGCTTCAGGAAAACGCCCACGGCCCACAGCTACTTTTGCTTTGTCTTTTTGTTTCGCTCGTCTTCACCACTGTCTCTGTTTGAATTAGAAAAAAGTGTCCTGCCACAGTTGAAAATGTGGTTATGATTGCTTTGCTTCTTCTTTGGGTTTGGTCCTGACTGTGTTATACACACAATCAGCCAGTCAACCATCTTTCCTCTCATCTGAAACATACAGAGAAGGAGAATTTTAACAGTTTGCTGGATCTGGATCGAACAGTGAAAACCTGTTATCAGCTCATCACCTGTTGTGACTTTCATGTAATGTTTTTTTTAAGGTGTAACTTGGTAAGAAGTGATGCATTTCCTAAATATTGTGTCTCTGCTGAGGAATCCCGCTTCCTCTTTTATGCTGTAAACTTGTTTATATTGCTGTATATTGCATTTTATAGTTTGGGTGTTTCACTATATGGAGACCCCAAGTGTTCAGTAAAATAAAATAAAATAAGTAGATATGAAATAAATAATATAAATAAATACAGACAAAATATATGATATAACCATGAAATTGTAAAATAATTTAAAGGTGCTCTATACGATATCCAGAACATTAATATAGCAGCAATCAACTATTGACTATGTAAAGATATAGAGGAGTAATGTCTACCTGAGCAGAGGATGAAGTCACTCCCTCTGTGTGTATTCCGAGCTTCTCTGTGCTTTGTTGACATAGCCAGGCCGGCTGTGCGTGCCTTAAGTGCTTGTTCGTGCATGTGAGCGCGCCCCACTGGCTAGATAATGGTTACCGCTCTGCACTGCTCTCATGCACTAACATTGCGGTTACAGTTGATAATGTGCCCACCCTCCGGTTCACCCCCTGATAAACAGAATTGTTGCTGTTGTTTGCACTATTGGCACTGTTAGCATCGTTAGCTGCGAGCCGCCGGCTCAGCCGTTGCCATGTTGCGAGCGTGGGGAGGCAATAGAAATCCTCTGAATTCCGAATTTAGCACCTTTAATAATGTTTGTGGCCGACAGAGTGGCTCTGTGTTCGGTAGATCACCACTTTGGTCCAGACTGAAGTATCTTGACAACTTGGATGGACTGTCATGAAATTCGGTTGAAACATTCATGGTCCCCAGAGGATGATTTGTAATCGCTTTGATGATCCCTTAATGTTAATTTTAATTGTCCAATATTTTGGTTTATGACCAAATACCTGCAAAACTAATCAGTATCATCTGTACTTTGTGTTTTGTGCTAATTAGCAAAAGTTAGCATGTCAACACGCTAAATGAATACATGCTTAACATTTTATCTGCTAAACATCAATGTGTGAACATCGCGAGCGCCTCACAGAGCCGTTAGCATGGCTGTAGACTGTTAGTGTCGTCAAAACACAGCTCAGTATTGTGACATGTTATTTATTATTTCTTCTTTTAAAAATTACAAAGTTTATTTCATGTACTTTTTAATTAAAAATACCCATTTTCCCAAGTTTGTTTTAATTTTTAAACAGCATTTTCCCCTTTTTATTTCACTTCAATCATCAAATTTTCATCACAAGCAAGGCAGAGCCAGTTACAGTATATGATTAGCTGTCCGCTAATTCAGCCAAAAATAACAACTAATTGAATAACTCGTTTATTTGGAAAAGAAGCAGGATAAAATAACATTTCAGATTTATTGGATTATTTCACAATTTCATGTATTTGTCTGGATTTATTCATATCAGTATTTATCTATGATTTTACTTTATTTAATTTTGAAGCTTTGGGGCTGCTTATTTCACCCTCACTTCTTACGATAGTGATTATTATTAACATCCGGAAATTACCTAAATGTCTGCCTGAGCAAGGATAGGAAATCCAAGCTTCAAACAGCACTCAATAAACTATTTTTGAACTGAATATGCATCTGTCATGTCTCTAACTAATAAAGGGCTTGTAATGTGTGTTAATGCAGCCGCATGTGCTTTGTAAAGCAGGATAAACCCGCCTTTAACAGTTATTGGAAGCCTCAACAATCAATTTGTATCACTTTTTTTTTACTGTCATTTCTGATTCAGATCCTTTAATGTTTATCTTTTCTTTTCACGACTAACTGTTATGTTTTTCAAGAAGTCCAACAGGTTTTAAAATTTGGCATAATTGCTTTATCTATGAAGTGAGCCAGAAGGCGTACATCTGCCAAGAAAGGCTGGCCTTGAGCAATAATGAGCAGTTTAATCTTGCAGGTATGTACGGGTTAAATCGCACCAGGGGAAACAGATGGCGGTGTGAATATACAGTATGTGTGTGCGTGTGCGTGTGCGTGTGCGTGTGCGTGTGCGTGTGTGTGTGTGAATAGGCCCGACCCACCCCTTCTCCACTGCTAACAAAAACAAACCCGTTAATTCAACATCCACCTTGCAAAGATGAGTCCGTGCCAACACATCCTTATCAACTCCCTCTGTAGGGATGGGCAGAAAAACCTATGAAGAAACCGTTTAAAAAATGTTTCATTGCTTTATTGTTACGGCAATTTAAATTCCCAATTTCCCAGAGTTCCTTTTTAAATCAGATGCATTGCATCGTACAGGGGTGGAAGAAAAAAATACATTTTACTCTTGTTACTGCAACAAAGTTGTTGTTGTTTTTTGTGTGTAAAAATATATAATTTTACTTTTACTTGGATACTTTTCATCATAATTATTGTACTTTGCTACATTTCAAGTTGCATCCAAAAACAAAGGTCACATGAAAAACTCTCATGAAAAACTAAATTGTGTGAGAATTGATCAGATGCACAAAAATGGAATGAAATTAAAGGGACTGTTTGTAAGAATCAGAAATGCTTGTTAACAGCGACACCTGTGGCCGTTAAGTCAACGAATGTCAGCGTCGGCTCGCGCTTGCCCGCTCTAAATAGACATGAACGAGCGTCGCTCTAAACAGTGAGGCGACACACGTCAGCTAAAACCACAATATCACTCTATATTTCAGCTGCTTGGCAGTAATGTTAGCTGACCAGACGAAGGTCTCTCCATGAATCACTGCTGATCCTAGTGTTGGCTTTTCCTGCCTTCCTGCCTCAGCCCCGGAGGCTGAGGCAGGAAGAGAAATGTTATCGTCTCTGACTGCGCCCGCTGGAGACACCGGCACTCGGTCAGATTCGATAATGTTTCTCGCTGCGTAGCCCCGTCACTTCACAAGACACGGGAAACCTCTGTTGGTCTGGAGGAGCTGCGGAATTTATTTCTGCACAAACGTCCACATTCACTTGATATTCTCAGAGCTACGAAGTCTTCTGCAGTGTGTAGTTTATAATTGTTTATACATCTCCATGTTGTCTGCCTTGGTGATGTTTTTATCTGCTGCGATTCTGTAAGAAGTGCATTTTTTTTTATTATTTGTCATTTTTGGCTCTTTTCTGTTTAATTCTTGTAACGCTATACAGAGGAAGGTGACTGTATATTTATAATTTATGGTTGTATACCCAGTACATTTTAGCTGACATACTTTTTACTTTTATATAAGTACATATTAGGTTAGGGTTTAGTACTTTTACTTGAGTTCTTGCTTGGCATTGTAGAGGAGTCCAATTTATTTATATCATCTGACTAACTTTAGCTGAAAGAAAGTGTTATTTCTGCATCTTCAACAATGAATCTTGCGACAAGAACATAAGACAAGTTATGAATCTAGAAACTCTTGCACTTTGATTCTCAGAGACTTAACCTTTATGAGATGCTTTAGAAAGTAGATGGAAATTGAGGTAGCAATTGTAGATAGAACGTGAGTTACGTATGTAACTACGGTTCTATGAGTTCTGGATGACTGCCAGAGGCAGTGTTTAACACTGGATGTTATCCATCTCGCGCACGCGCAGGTCGAGTATTTAATATCAACAAAGTCACATGTGACCTGGGATGACGTAGTTTATATAAGCCCACGTCATCATCAGAGATGTCCCTCCAGAATCTTCTCGCCAAGATTCCGAGTGACAGCCAACTCTGGCAGTCATCCAGAACTCATAGAACCGTAGTTACATACGTAACTCACGTTCTATTTCGTTCTTCCTGACTGCCAGAGGCAGTGTTTAACACTGGATGACGACTACCAACGTAGTCACGAGGAAAACCCACCTCACCGGGAACGGCCTGTGGATTCCTGAAAAACCACCGATGCTACTGCATGGGGAGCAGCAACATTGACCCTGTAAAAACGGGCAAAGGTGCATGGAGTAGCCCAGCTGGCCGCAGCGCAGATATCACTTAGGGGGATCCCCCGTAGTGCTGCCCAGGAAGTGGAGACACTCCTGGTGGAGTGGCCTCTGATATTAAGAGGTAAAGGCAGTCCTTTTGACCTGTATGCTTCCTCAATGGCCTGAACAATCCACCTGGAAAGCCTCTGCTTGGACAGGGTGTGCCCTTTCCTATGGCCCCCATAGCAGACAAATAGACTATCAGAGCAGCAAAAGCTCGCAGTCACCTGTATATAATGCCTTAAGGCCCTCACTGGGCAGAGCAGTTCTGCTGACTTAGCATCTACCCCCTGTAGGCATGAAGGGTCATAAGCTGCCAGCTCAATGACCTGATTAGAGTGGGTCGGAGCCAACCTCTTCGGGAAAAATGATGGGTTAGGCCAAAGTGCTACCCCTGTGCCATCTGAGTTCCAGCGAATACACGTTTCACTCACTGACAAGGCGTGAAGTTCACTCACACGTTTTGCTGATGCCATCGCCAAAAGGAAAGCAACCTTTACTGAAGACCACTCCAGCCCCGACTGCTCCAGAGGCTCGAAGGGGGGGAGACAAAGGGCTTCTAGCACCAGAGGCAGTTCCCACAAGGGAACCTTGATAGCCTGCGGGGGGTTCTGCCGCTGGGCTCCTTTAAGAAATCGGGTCACCAGAGTGTGAGACCCCACGGTCTGGTTATCCACTCTGACATGCCCGGCTGAAATAGCAGCTACATAGACCTTCAAGGTAGAAGGAGAGAGTTTCTTCTCCAGCAAAGACTGCAAAAATCTCAGTATTATTGGCACAGAGGCACTCTGAGGTACCTCCTCATGAACTTTACACCACTCTGAGAATATTTTCCACCTGTTGGCATACAGTGCCCTGGTGGAGGGTGCTCTTGAGTCAGAAATGGTTTGAATTACCGCCTGGTCACATACCCTTAGGAGTGGGTCCGGCTCCTCAGGGGCCATACCCAAAGCTGTAGGCGATCCGGGTTCGGATGCCAGATGCGGCCCCCCAGCTGTGAGAGCAAGTCTTGCCTCTTGGGCAGGCAACATGGAACTCTGTCCAGAAGCCTGTGCATCCCCGGAAACCAGGGTCTCCCCGGCCAGTTTGGGGCGACCAACAGGAGTCTGTTGTTGCCGTGCTGTATTCTGTGTAGCGTTACTGCTATCAGTGGGAATGGTGGGAAGGCATAGAGGAGGCAATCTGGCCATGGGTGTGCCAGGGCATCCTGTCCCAACGGGCTTGCTGTCTCCATCAGGGAGAACCAAAGAGGGCAGTGCGTTGAGGCTTCTGAGGCAAACAGGTCCACCTCTGCTGCGCCATATTTGCGCCATATCTCCTCTACCACCTCTGGGTGGAGCCTCCACTCGCCCGCAGGGGGTTTCTGGCGGGAGAGAAAGTCTGCCACCACATTCTGTGGCCCTGGCAGATACATGGCCCTGAGGCTGGAAAAACAAGGGAAAGCCCATACCAGAAGTCTCCGTGCCACCTGTAGCAACCGGGTTGATCTGGTGCCCCCTTGCCGGTTTACATGGTAGACAGCTGACTTGTTGTCGGACCGTACAACAACATGCCTGCCTCTCAAATGTGGTAGGAATTTGCGAAGTGCCAAATATATAGCACGGAGCTCGAGCACATTTATGTGCTCCGCCGCTTCCTGTGCTGTCCAGAGCCCCCTTATCGCTCTGTGCTGCCATACTGCCCCCCAGCCGGAGGGCGAAGCATCGGTCACCACCACCTCGCGACGTGAGGGAATCGAACCCAATGAGATGCCCCTGGCCAGATATGCCCCGGCTCTCCATGGCCGCAATGCAAGGAGGCATCGGCTGGACACCCTGACTCTCTTGGATCTGTGGGCCTTTGGATCTAATTGGAGACCATTGATCCAAATTTGGAATGGCCGTAAGTACAGGAGGCCCAGTGGCACTACTGATGTTACTGACGTCAACATACCTAACAGCCTGAGAAACAGGCTGTACCTCAACCTCCTGTTCTTCCGGAACCGGAGGAGGAGCTGGAGTATGGCGTTTACTCGTCTTGGTGTTGGGAAGGCCAGCATATGGCGGGAGTCCAGAGTTAAACCAATGAACACTACCCTTTGGCTGGGTATGAGACAACTCTTGGCATGGTTGACGGTAAGGCCCAACCTCGTCACGTGATGCAGAAGGGACGCAGTGTCCCGCTCTGCCTGTTCCCTGGTCAGAGCACAAATTAGCCAATCGTCCAGGTATGGGAGGATAAGCATACCCCTGGCTTGCATCGGGGCGAGTGCCGCCCTCATGCACCTTGTGAAGACCCGTGGGGCAAGGGAAAGACCAAATGGGAGCACCTTGAATTGGAAGGCCTTGCCTTCGAATGCGAAGCGCAGGTACTGCCTGTGAGGTAGTGCTATTGGGACGTGAAAGTATGCGTCCTTCAAATCGATGGATGTGAACCAACTGTGCCGTGTCACGTTTTGGAGCACATCTGCTGTACTCAGCATGTGGAAGGGCAACACCTTCAGAAATGTGTTCAGCCCTCGTAAGTCCAGTATAGGGCGAAACCCACCCTCTCTCTTTGGAATCAGAAAATAAACTGAGTAAAACCCACCTTGCTGTGTCTCTAGTCCCAGCTCTTCGATGGCACCCTTCCCCAGGAGGGTGGATATGTCTTGTCTGAGTGCCTGGGACTTTGTGGGATCTCTGACCGTGGTCAGTCTGATCCCACTGAAAACTGGGGGCCGGCGTCGGAATTGGAGATTGTACCCTTGGGAAAGCGTAGCCACCACCCAAGGGTCTGAAGTGCTGCTTTCCCAGCAGCTGAGTTGCTGCTGGGAGAAGCGTCCGACTGCCGCCCCCGGGGCATCAGGATCTTCCCCTCTGGCCCTTTGGGTACCTGGGGGGACGATACCCTGACCCCCGACCCCTTCTCGCTTGAGGCACCGGCCGTGCCGGAGCCTGCGAGGTCCTCGGGTACGTATCAGGACGAGCTGGAAGCCGAGGGCGACTGGTACCACCACCCTGTGGGGGCCGCTGTCGCCATAAAGGCGTAGGTTCCCGGAAGCTAGCAAACTGCTGCCGAGTCTGGTTCGCCTGGATTCCCCGCTCCAAGGCCTGCTGTGCTGCTGGGCCAAACAGCTCCCCCGGAACCACGGGGAGAGTGCGGAGGGCTCTCCGGCCCGGCTCCGAAAGCGGAGATTGGGCCAGCCATACCTGCCGGCGAGTCAGCGTAAGGGTCGACATTAGTCTGCCAAGCTCCCTTGTGATAAGACCGAACGCCTGCAGGGATGCATCACTGAGGCTCTGGACGGAAGCATCCACGCCAGCAGCTTGCAGGGACTGGGACAAGGATAGTATCAGGTGGGAAAGAGAGTTTCCAAGACGGCCCATGCGTGCCGCTGTTTCATAAGCCTTGACTAGAAAGTCGTCTGTGATGCGACACTGGGGCCTGGGACAGCGAGCATCAGGCCTCAAGACCTCATTGGGAGACACAATAAGGGCGGCAATAGATGGCTCCACTGCTGGCATCTTACCCAGTCCGTAAGTGTCAGCGTTCTGCATTGAAGCTAAGGCCCTGCCGTCAGTGGTGTGGTGGGAAAGCGATTTCGGGTTTGGCCAGCATTTGTGGAGCTCCTCAATGTATGGCTGGGAGGGTGGAACAGAGAAACCCGCCAGGGGCGGGGCCCACCTAAAAAATGCACTGGATGAGGTGCCCGCAGTCGGGGCCTCATCCAAGCCTAAGCGTGCCAGAGCCATACGGACCACTGGCTTAACTGTCGCTGGAGCAGACTCTGAGCCTGCCCTGGACCCACTTCCTGACTGCTGGGAACAGGTGTCAGAAGCGTGGGAGGAGGCTACTAGCTCTCCCTGTCCAGGCCGGTCCTCACAGAACTGGCTACAGGAAGCCCTCGTAGACAGGGCATCCTCATCCCATCCCGGTGGGGTAGGTGTCATAGCCTGCGGGCTGTCATTCTGGGTTGCGTTCACCCTGCCTGGCTGAAGGTTAAGGAGCAGCGCTTTAATCTCAGCAAACTCTGATGTTAGCGTGTCGACCGTAGTTGCCAAACAGTCCACTTTCCGTGCCTTTTTTGTAGGTGGGGCCCCCTCAGGTGGGGCGCGTCTCCGCCCACTCCGTGAAGGTACACCCGATAGGGGCAACTGGCACTCGAGCTGCTCTTCTAGCTCAGCTAATCGAGCTATCTTCAGCTCCCGTGGCATAAAACTACAATTCATGCACTGACTGTCGGACAGCCCCTCCCTCAGGTGTACAACACCGAGGCATGTGGGGCATTCATCATGGCCATCAGTAGCTAGCAGTGGAGCCATGCAGGCACGGCAAACATGCTCACCTAACATGGTGCTGCTGATATTTATAATAATTCTTAGTATTAATTTTATACTCTTATTTTTAATTAAATAATGTATTTATCTTACTTATATAATGTGTTTACTTAGTTATGCAAACCATTGGTTACACTGGAGTGAAAGCACTCTCTAGTAACAGAGAGAAAAAAAATTACATCAATTTTCTCAACAGCAAACTGTCTCAGTAACTAGACACTAGCTTTGAACTAGGACTGTTATTATACAAAAGACAGGGGAGATAACAACTTCCCCTTTAACAGCAGCCACAAACTGAGTTAACCCACAAGCGAAATCACTTACTGGGGAGCGGTCGCTCTATCTATCAACAAAGGAGATGTCTGCTTTAACGAGCGAAATCACTCGCTGCTGAGCAACACACACTGTAAAAGGAAATGAATTAGCCGACAACAGCCCAACGGCTCGTTGTCCGACGGAGGCTCGCCGATACTGTAGCGCAAACACTTAGCTCGGCGGCAATAAACAATAAAGGAGACCGAAAACAGACTCCTATCAACAAACGTAACTTAAACTCTAACGACGGGAGGATATACTCACCTTGTTATCCTAGCTCACCTGTCGTTAGCCTCGCTGAATTGAACCGGCGAAAACACCGGTGTTACAGCGTCTAAAGTGTTAGAGTGTAGCCGTGATTAACTAATCGCAGCCCTTGGAGGACGGAACCGTAGCTCCAACCATGCGGTTGCAGGGCTTCCAGCGAAAAGTCAACGGCTTATCTCTTTAATCAACCTGCATTCGCGGATTACCTGCCGCGAGAAGATTCAAGGGACATCTCTGATGATGACGTGGGCTTATATAAACTACGTCATCCCAGGTCACATGTGACTTTGTTGATATTAAATACTCGACCTGTGCGTGCGCGAGATGGATAACATCCAGTGTTAAACACTGCCTCTGGCAGTCAGGAAGAACGAAATAGAACTGATGCCAAGATGTCAGTTTCTTTTTGGCCAGCTGCCAATGGGAAATTAAAAAACACACACCACCCAACCGCAAAATGTACTCTGAAAAGCAAATAGTTACGGTTGAAAAAAAATCCATATCCAACTAATATCCTTTCAGTTGTTACACCACAACAACAGTATCATTAAAGTTTTGAAGAAAAAAATGAATCAGCCTGTCTATGTTGGATAAAGTCCTGAGGCACTGTGGGGATATTTTGGCTTGTGTATGCGGTCCATTAACTGGCAGCAGGTGTGTTCATTGAACTGCATGATACTGATGGATTGTTGTAGTTTGTGGGAATCTGACTCACAACATGATGATTAAAGTGACAAAGAGCTGAATGTGGTTACTACTGAACTCTAGTGGCAGACTCCGACATTACATTAAAATGAAACCCAGGGGTTTAACCTTAATTTAAGTCTTTCTCAGACTAGATTAAAGGTGAGGAAGCTCAGACTGTCACCATTAAATGCTTCAAGTTAATTTAAAAGGGGGCTCCACTCACTTTAGATATTTAGACATGTGACTCCTACTGTCTGGGAAAATTAACAACTCTAACTCAAACCCCAAAACCAAAACTGAGAATCAAGACTCATCAAGTTTGAAGTCTGGAGCATCATTTATTCATATTCTGTTGAGGTTCAGCCCCGAGCTGCATATATGAGTTTTAATTCTGTCTTTTGAATTTCAATCTTTTGGTTTTAATTTATGCACATTAGTAAAACTGAACGCGGTGATTTGTGTTTTAATTTTGAAAAAGGGTAGTGTATTGGTGCTCATTCAAATGTCAGGCTTTTTAAAATTCAATTTCCTTTCCAGTACGAAACCATTAAAATCTGAATTGTGACTCAACAATATTTATTTGGCGAGTGGCACAGCTTTGATAATTTTATGCGTACCATGAACAGTGGCATAAAGTAACTAAGTACATTTACTCAAGTACTGTATTTAAGTCCAATTTTGAGGCACTTGTACTTAACTTGATTATTTTCATTTTATGCTACTTTATACTTCAAGATATTTCAGATGGGAATATTAGTACACAATCTACACTTAATGCAATACCTCATAATGGCAAAGCGAAAACGGGATTTTAGAATTTTTTGTACATTTATTAAAAAGAAAAATACTGAAATATCACCCTTTCACAAGTATTCAAACCCTTGACTCAGTACTCAGGCAGCACCTTCGACCTCATGGTTTGGTCTTTACTCTGATGTGCATTATCAGCTGTGAGACCTTTACGTAGACAGGTGTGTGTGACTTTCCACATCATGTCCAATCAATTGAATTTACCCCAGGTGGACTCCGATCAATGTTTAGAGACGTCTCAAAGTTGATCAAGAGAATTGGGAGGTACCTGTGTCATAGCAAAGGGTCTGAATACTTGTGTCAATGTGATATTTCAGTTTTTCCTTTTTCACAAATTTGCAAACATTTCTAAAATCCTGTTTTCACTTTGTCATTATGAAGTATTAAGTTCAGATTGATGATGGAAAATCAATGAATTTAAACAAGTTTAGCGTAAGGCTGCAACATGATAAAACATGGAAAATGTGAAGGGGTCTGAATATTTTCTGAATGCGATGTAGATCACCCACTGGGGCATATTGGCAGTACTTTTACCTTTGATACTTTAAGTACATTTTGCTGATACAGTAACACTTTTACTTTTTACATAGGGTAAGAAATATATGGCGGTGGAATGCAACTTATTTACTCAAGTAATGTACAATTTGAGGTACTTGAGTATTTCTATTTCATCCTATATTATCTGGGGGAAGTACACTTTGCTAATAATACTTTCATTCTTTTAATGACCGACTGATTGCTACTTTGACTTCAGGATCTGAATATTTATTCCATCACTGCTTTAGCACTGAAACACGGTCGAATTCTACTTGGTATTTTTTTTATCTCACAGAGTCTCATATGTGCCTCAGAGTTTTCTGATGACATCTTTTATTTTAGCGTATGCAGATGAACAGAAATTACAGCACTATGCTAAAGAAAAAGAAAGAAGAGAAAGCCCTCTAAAAAGTTTCCCTCAACATTGCAGATCAATGTTTCCAGACAGAAAAGAAAGAATCATTTGAGCGTTTCTTTTTTTTAAATATGATTTACCATCCTTCAGTGTATCACAGGAGTTTCACAGTGGATGCCGCAGTCGTAGCTTTTACACATTTTTACAGTACACTTGTTAACAGTCCCGTTCTGTTTCAAATTCACATCATCTTCAGTCAAGACAAAGAGGGCCTGTCGGTGTAAACTGAGCTGCAGGAGCAGGAGTCAGATTCTGTGGAGGTCGAGCTCTCGTTCACTTTGTTAAACATGATGGTTGAGAGTCTTTGGAGTGGCAGGGTGGTAGATTTTGGTAAGGCAATATTTATTTCTCCCCTGTGAATCCAGTGCTTACGAGGAGCAACACTTAAAAATAAAAAAAAGCAGAAGCAACAAACACTTTACAAGAGGCATTTCCCTCCTGGATCTTTTAAAAACAAACTTCTCTCTTGCAGCAGAAAAGGCAATTGTCTCATCAATATTTCAGAGACGGATCCTCTTTCTGCTTTTTTTTGTGCAGCGCTCGTCGCGGCCTCCTCTATCTGCGTCAGTAAGACTACACCCGCCTTCCTCATCGACAAAGGTGTAGTTTTCACCAACACCTGTGGTTACCAGGAGCAACGAACCAATCAACGTGTACTGTGCTGCCACATGCACTCCTAATCTTTGCTTGTAGAAAGTTTGATTTTCTGATTAAAATAAAATATTTAACTATGAAGACAGTCTGTATTTTGGTACACAGTAAAATAGACCAATCAGGATTGATGACGCAATTCAAATCAATGTCGTTATCATCAACATCCTGATAAGGGTTTTAATTCAATCAATAATTTGGTGGAAACAAATTGAGGCCATGCACTGGATCAGATCAGATCAGATCAGATCAGATCAGAGCGCTAAACAGTGTGTGGGAGCGTCAGCATGCACACAATCACAGAGATAAGAGCTGGAAGCTGATAATGCCGAGTCACCGACATTCACTCGTAGTAAACAATTAACTGCAGAACTTTAAAAGAAATAAAACCTTGGTTGTGAAATGAAGCTATTTTCCAGGCTGGTTTTGTTCATGGCGCCTGCGTTATTAACACAGTCTGTACGTAAACAGGAGGAGACACTATGATGAAATATAATAGTTCTAAACAGGCACCTTGTCAGTGACGGGTGGGACAGCGGAGGTTAATGTAAACAATTCTTGCACTGTTTGGTAGAATACACATTTCCATTTCAAAGAGAAGCTCTGCTGAGTGACTGTGTTTATTTTACCGATGGTGAGCTCTCTTTTATCTCGCTTCAAAATGCTCATTCAGTGACATGCTATGGAGTGCAGCAGGAAAACGGCTAAATGCATTAAAGGAATAGTTTGACATGTGCTTATTCTGTTTTTTATTTTTTCCAAAGAATTAGACGAGAAGATTGATACCACTCTCGTGTCTGTGCACGTACATATGAAGCCAGAGCCAGCAGCCGGAGAGCTTAGCTTAGCATAAAGACACGTAGCGGGAGAAAGGAAGCTAACCCGGCTCTGTCAATAATTAGTCACTAAATAACATTGTGAATCTAGTTTTCTTAATCGGTAAAAAAAAAAAAATTGTGGTTTTATGTGAGGTTTTCCTGAAGGTTTGGGAATTGTACGAGTGAGGAGATGTGACTTTAACTTTCCATAACTGTCAAGAGTTTGTGTAATAGAACGTGTGTCAATTTGATCATAAATGTAGTTATAGAGATATTATGGTTAGTTGTTGTGTCTTTCTAGCCAAACAGCTACTGTGGTGCTAACATAGCTGTTAGGTGGCTCACGCTAACAAGCCGTGGTCGTGGCCGTGCTCGACTCGTGATTGGCTCGGGCGGTTGTGTGGGCGGGACCTCAACACCGCGGCTCCAGATTCGGGCTCCAAATGATGTCAAAATCTCGAGATGGCAGCTCCCATATCCGGGATATTTTGGCTTCACTTTTATACAGCGAGAGGAAGAGGAGATGCATTGTCCATCTTTATATACAGTCTTTAGATTAAACAAAGAATATAGCCCATTACATGTTCATTAGTGAGCTTTAGAGGTGCTGGTAGGCAGGTTAACTGTTTCCAGTCTTTATGCTAAGCTAAGCTAACCTGGTCCTTGGCTGTAGCTTCATTTTTACCGTACAAACACTGAGTGGTATCAATCTTCTCATCTAACTCTCAGGAAGAAAGCAATCAGCGAATTTCCTAAAATGTCAAACTATTCCTTTAATGCTGAACATGTAAATATTTCTCAGAGAAAAGAAAACACTGTATCCAATGAGAAAAAAAACTGTACAAGCATCCAGACTGTAAAAAAAGATTAAAATATATACATGAAATGCACAATGCATAGCTCATTCTCGCTATCCAGGCACAACTGACGAGACCATGTCAATACTGTGATGAGAGAACATACTGTATGGTGTGTTAGCGTCACATCTGAAATCAAACACAGCTACACACAGAAGAGACTAAAAATGTTTTTGCTTCAGTTGCAGTATTTGGATGATGATGATGTCATCCTGAACAGGTCTTGTTTCAGTAAAGTCTTCTCTGTGATGAGTGCTGAGATGAAGACAGCTCACTGTGCCCGACGGGAAGAGGAAGCTTCGCTTTCGAGTCTCTGGCAATGTGCAGTTATGACTGGACGGTTCAGTCTGGGTTTGCCCTCCGACCACACAAGCGTCCTCAGCTGGAGCGGCTACATCGGCTCCACGTAATTGGCTGGGTAAAGACCCAGCTGGCCGTTGTCTAGGCGACCTTTACACCAGCCCTGTTCGTCCTCGTCCTCCAGCTTCATCAGCTCGTCCCCTTTAGTAATGAAAGAAGACAGAAATGTACAGCAGGAGATTATGTGCAATGATTCTAGTTAATGTAATACATCAATGTTAACATGGATCCTGTATCTGTCGACATTAAAGGAATACCCATGTAGGCCTAGGGAGAAAGCAGCTGTTTACCGTGGTGACAACAAATGACCAGTTTCATGGCAAAAACAAGATATCCGAACCAGTTCCTCATCATTAGTCAGTTTGTAAACTTGGTGCGTCAGTATGGATAAAATCTTCTACAATAGTTCATCTAATTCAATATTCTGTGTGGAGTTTTGTGTTCTCCCTATGCCGGTGTATGTTTTTTGTAGAGAAATGAATAAATATGTAATAAAAAAATATGCTTAATCGCTTTATTGTCAAGAGTTAAATGAGAAGATCGATCCCACTCTCATATCTATCCGTTAAATATAAGACTAAAGCCAGCAGCTGATTAGCTTAGCTTAGCATAAAGACTGGAAACGGGGAAACGCTAGCCTGGCTCTGACTAAACCAGTGGGTAAGTGCCTTAAACTTGTATTCTTTCTAATAGCCAGCAGGGGGCGACTCCTCTGGTTGCAAAAAATTGTCTGATTGTATAGAAGTCTATGAGAAAATGACCCTACTTGTCACTTGATTTATTACCTCAGTAAACATTGTAAACATGAGTTTATGGTCTCAATCGCTAGTTTCAAGTCTTCTTCAATACAGCATGATGTTCATTTAGTAAATTATGGTCCCATTTAGAGTCAAATAGACCATACAGCAGGGTATGCTTTAGGGCGTGGTCAATTTGTGATTGACAGGTGGCTACCACGGCGTTGTCCGGTCTGGGAGTTATCCGTGTTTCCATCTTACAACTTTAACTCTTTCACAGTGTTTTAAGTTCATGAAAGTTAATTGTGACATTTCTGTTACCTAAAAAAAATTATTTCGGTTGTACTTAGCTTCAACCTCAAGTGTCACAAGATGGCGACGGCCAAAAACCAAGATGGCCAAAATGCCGAACCTGAGGCTTCAAAGTGGCGGTTCACAAACCAATAGGTGACATCACAGTGACTACATCCACTTCTTATGTACAGTCTATGGTCTAAAGGTCACAGAATAATTGCCGTAAAGCAGTATATTTGATAGGAATTTGCTTTGGTGAGCTCACGTAAGACAAAACTCTGTGGTACCAAACTGATTACAGATATGCAAAAGATTGTTCAGTGGAGTATTCCTTTGACAGTGTGAACTGACAGTGCAGCAGCAGGAAATATACTTGACAAACTTGCATTCGTGAGTGAAATGGTTGCTAGCTTGAGTCGTAACTGTGCTGGTAGGGATTCACGCTCACCTGCTCTGAAGCTGAGCTCGTCCTGCTCTTGGCCTTCGTAGTCGTACAGCGCTCTCACTCTCACACCTTTGCCCACTTCCTCTTCGAAGGGGTTCGTCCCCCCGTTGGTGTCGTTGCCTGAGTTCGGCGCCGTCTGGTCCTCGTCCGACCACTCTGTGGAGGCCGTGAACGCCTGGTTCTTCTCGTAGCTGCTGACACTGAACGTTACACATTTCAGCAGAACATTAACGTTGAGTCCTATCGGTAAAATGTCATTATGTTCTAATGCTACCTCTGCTGCGGCTATTATTGCCACTGGGTATGTATTATGTTGTTTTAGTGTTTATAGATTGTATTTTTTTCTTTATTTTATTGACTTGTGAAGCATTTCTATCACTGCTCAAACTACTAACGCTACTATATCTACTATTACTATTAATACGACTACAGTATTTCTACAACTTGCAGTTGTATTTGCATAATGGGTTAAAACTAAATTACATACAAAATTATATGAATACAAACAAAGATTAGACATACAACGCAGATTTAGAAGATGATCTGTATAAGGGAATCTGTTAAATATAATTAAGAATATTAAATTCCTTACCTTCCTCGGTCTCCAGCTTGAGCGTGGTCTACTACTGTTGTGACGTTAGTCAGCATGACTCCATCGCTGCTTTTCTTTGTCTTTTCTTTCTTCGAGATGTTATGGGTAAGGTCTGGGTTGTATTCCTGCAAAACATGAGACAAACATGTTCAGCTTTACCTGCACAGGAACTACTGTTCAATTCCAGGTCAGTCACTCAGTATGTCACATTTGAGTGATACTTATTTTGAGTGATACTAATAAATATGATGCTCATCAATGCTGCACACTGCCTCAATAAGATAAGAAGATAGATAAGAACTTTATTTATTCCACATCGGGGAAATTCATTTGTCAATATTCTATAACCAACTTTTACTTAACTAGGGCTGTCAACTAACACTCATACGACTTTGTCAACTAATCAATTAGTTGAGTTTCTCCACAAAGAATCACACAAAAGCACCACTTTAAAACGTGTGTTTAGGAGAGAGGTGCTCATAAGTTTCTTAAAATAAATTATTCAGCATGAAAAAAGCATAAAAACAACTCATTAACTAGTTAACCAAAACGACCGGTTAGTTGACTCAGAGGGGGCATCCTTATTAACTTTGATTATTATTTCTCTGTAATCTTTGTCTTTATTGCTACTGTTAAACTAGGCTAGATAGAAAATGTAATATTAAAGGAATAGTTCAACATTTTGGGAAATATTCTTATTTGCTCTCCTGCCGAGAGTTAGATGAGAATTAGTTCAGCACATAACATAACATAACATATACTTTGTTTTTTGTATTGATTAAACACACAATATATATAATATGTTAATTAGTTAGCATTGATTGATTTTGTTACCATGGACACAGCCAGGCTAGCTGTTTCCAAGGCCTATTGAAGGAGGCTGGGTCACACGTCTTCAACGCGTCATATCGTCAGGGGGTATAAGACATGCGCAGTAAAATCTGGTCTGCTCTCGCCGAAATTGAGCCAATCTTCTCATCTAACTCTCAGAAAGAATAAATGTATTTCCCAAAACGTCAAACTATTCCTTTAATGATTGGACAGTATATATTTTGCAGAATTCTGCAGGTTTCCAGTCATGATTTAATGTCTTACAACTATAGCTTGTTTCTGTACCTCAAACTGTGGCCAGTTCATATGCATGCCGGGGCCGTGGGTGTTGCTGAACCACTTCAGATCATCCTGCGGGCTGGACGTTGTGATGGTGCGTTCAAGTTCTCTGTACACTGTGGTGTAGCTGTGAAAAGACAGCAGGGAGTTAGCGTACAGGCGAATGATTATCCGATAACTGTGTCTCGTCATATTAACCATTTCGTAAACGTCTCGAACCTTTGGTCTTCTGTGAGGTTGAGGTGGCGTTTGACGTCCAACAGCACCTCCCTGAGGAAGCTCAGCCTCTTCTCTTCAAACTGCTGGCACTGATCGAACACCACCTCCATGTTTTCCATGTACTGTGGAGTGCACTTACTCAGCTCATCCAGAGCCTTCTCATACTTCTCCTTGGCCTTGGTGGTAACACACACACAAGAAACAAATACTTAACAGCCTGAAATACATTTATTTCCTACGATATCTCACTGATGCAGCAATGTTTTTATGACACATCTAGTCCATATATTGCTGTTTTTCAGTAATGTGGTAAAATGTGAATCCTATTAACCTTGACAGGGCAATAAATGTGTATTCAAACACAACAAGGAATCAGTTCAAGAGTGTGAAGGTCAAGGCAGTCACAGGAGACCAGAGTCCACTTCAGCACAGAACAGCTAATGTTGGAGTAGTGAGGGAGGCACAAACATGTAGAGGGGGAGGTGTGGTATTATTCAGTCACACATTAATAATGCTACACTGACTACAGCTATGATGCCTTTACGACACCCAGAGAATACAGCTCTACATCTTAAAATAGTCTGTGAGCCGATTTGCTTGCGGCTTGATCCCGGAAAACAATGTTTGCATAATGAGCTGCAGCACTCGGTCGATGCTCTCACCTTCTGCGAGTCCTGTTTGCATTTGTCCAGTTTCTCTGTGAGTTTCTTCTGCTGGTCGGCGGTCACAGAGGCCTCTCCCTTACTGTTGGCCTCTCTGGTGGACGCCAGCTTCTCCTCTTTACAGGCCATGTGGTAGGACTTCTTGGCTGCCTCGAGCTAAAAGAACAAGATGACAACAAATGCAAACTTTTTTTTGCAATGATCATATTTGCCTGACCAACAGTCCAAAACATAATTATTATTTTTTTTTGGTTATTCAGTTTACTATCACAGGAGACAGCAAATCTTGTGGCTCCAGGGACAAATTCGTCTCCATCTGGGCTCCGGTTTTGACATATTTATGTAAACTTAAAACTATGATTGATATCCCTTAGCAGTTTCTCCCAACTTAGGATATTTAACATGCTTTTCTTTCTTATACTTGTATCTATGTCTGTTCTTTACCAATTACTTTTATTTCTATATTTATCACTATTGTTTTTTTTCAGTTTGTATCTAAAATATGTGAGCGTACTCCATGTTTAGGCGGGTGGACATTTTGTTTGTTGTATATTTTCTTTTAAAAAGAAGGAAATATTAGTCTAGGTACATGTTCACTGTATTTTGTGCGTGTCAACATTTCCAGTTAAAACATTTCAGACAAAGAGAAACAGCTAAAACTAGGGAATGTTTGGCATTTTTTATTTAAAAAATATTTTAATGATTGACCAATAAACAAAATAGTTGTCAGTTAGTTGTTAGATAATGATTATTTTTCTGATGATCAACAAATCGTTTCACCTGTTAAATAAAGCTGACAGGATATCATATTCGAAAACAATTAATGGTTAATTCTTTTGTAGAATTGTAGAAAAATGACGCTGACATCAAAAGTGACATAAAGGGTCTGTTTACCCGTATTGGCATCTAGACATGCAGATAGTTTTGCTGTTATTTGTGAAATATCTGATGCCACCGGAGTTCAAATTGAGGTGAAAATACTTCTATTTACGCTCATGTCACTGAAAAATGATTTTTTTTAAAAACTCCACAGCAGCAGAAACACCCAGGAACACTGTTGAAATTTTCAAATATAATTTTTTTAAAGCCGTCACCATTTATGGCAGTCTCAACGAAACATCTGCAACTAAAACAAACTTAGAACAATTTGAACTGACTCTTTAAAATGAGTTCAATGTCTTTGGACAGTTTGAAAACATGTCCTCTTGGATACACATGAATGGATGAGTAAATAACAAAGCCACACTCGCTCACCTCTTTTAGCTTTTTGGCCCAGGGTTTCTGGGCCTTCTTGAAGCCTTCGTCTGCCTCTTTGGTTTCCTTGAATCCTCCCATCATCTGTTTGTGGTACAAGTCTTTCTGCCAGTTCTTCACCTTCTCAAAGTCCTCGTTGATCATGTTGTTTTTCACTTCCTGGTGAAGCTCGCTCACCTTCTCCGCCTCCGTCATCACCCCCATCCAAGCTCGCTCTACTGTGCCGTACTGAGGCCCTGGTGGAGGAAGGAAGGGCCAGTAAGTGAAGCATTGTATCAAAACAAAAAACAACAACACAGATATGTGAATTTGCACAATGCGAGTGTGAATCACCGGTTACCTTTTTCCACCAGCTGTCTCCATCTCTTGGACCACTCGGTCAGTTGCTGTGAGTAGGCTTTCTCGATTTTGGCACGCTCCTGGATGCAGTTCATCAGGTCATTGCAGAGCCGGTGACCATCGTCGATCCGCTTCACTGTACGTTTGTAGTTCCCAACCTTACAGAAAAACAAAGCTTCAAGTTACTTTCAGCCAGGAGGCCATTAGCTTAGCATAAAGCTAAAAAACATAAAGACTAGCCTGGTTTTGACAAAAAATCTAAAAAGAAATGCTGGTAGGTGGGTTTTTTGAAGATGCCCGGCTAGCTGTTTCCCCTGACTTCCAGTCTCTGCGATAAGCTAAGCTAACCAGCTGCTGGCTGTAGCGTCATATTTAACCACAGACTATATATAAGAAGTGGACATAGTCACAGTGACATCACCCATTGGTTTGTGGACTACTGTAATGAAGCCTTGAGTCTGGCATTTTGGACGTCGCCATGTTGGTTTTCTGGCAACCAGAAGTGACACGAGAAGGTGGAGCTAAGTACAACCGAACACTGAATAAGACATTTTTATGAGACAAAAAGGTTATAATTAATTTCCATGAACTGAAAACACACTGTGAAAGGGTTAAAGTTCTAAGACGAAAACAGGGACAACTCCCAGACTGGACAACGCCGTGGTAGCGGCCTGTCAATCACAAGTAAGCCACGCCCTAAAGCATCCCCTGCTTTATGGTCTATTTGACTCTAAATGGGACCATAATTTACTAAATGAACATCATGCTGTATTGAAGAAGACTTGAAACTAACGATTGAGACCATAAACTCATGTTTACAATGTTTACTGAGGTAATAAATCAAGTGAGAAGTAGGGTCATTTTCTAATAGACTTCTATACAATCAGACTTCTTTGTGCAACCAGAGGAGTCGCCCCCTGCTGGCTATTAGAGAGAATGCAAGTTTAAGGCACTTCAGCATTGGCTTCACTTCTCAGACCCAGAGGTACAGTAGCCCACTGTATTTAAAGGACAGATTTGAGAGTCGTATCAATCTTCTCATCTAACTTTTGTCAAGAAAGCAAATAAGCCTGTTTCCCAAAATGTTGAACTATTCCTTGTCACTGCTGTGTATGTGATTTCTTCACTTCCTGGTTGGAGAAGAGCACATTCTCTGAGTTTCCTTTAGGTAAACAAAGATAATCTGTAAAGTTTTGATTAGAGTGGATTGAAATATTTTTGGCACTTATGCTCATTTTTAAAATCCTTCTGCTGCAATTGAGGAAGTGATGTAGAGATGTTCTGATCTCCTCATAAATTATCCTGATTTGTGATTGTGATGGCTGAAGATGGCATGATGTGTGTTGTGCTACTGAGAAAACTGCTGTGTACCTTATCGCTGTTATAGAGATCACTGTGTGTCAGGTGTCGCCTTTAAAAGGCACTCAGGCTGCAGGTGATGCATTGAATAGACAGGAGGGAGCAGCAGGGAAGAGAAAGCTGGTGTGAGCGGACCTACGCAATGAAAGCAGGGGGTGCCTTAATGTCCTAATTTACTACTCTCCCTGGACGCTGGAGCAGTTAGCTGTTAGCTTTGCCCAGAGAGCGGGTAGAGAGAGGCTAAAATCCCACATTACTGCATTCATTTCACATTTCACACCTTTGTGAAAGAGAAAAAAGGACTGCAACTTTACTGGATGTGTAATAGGTGTTTACCGAATACCTCGCCCTGAAAATGACACTCAACAAATCTCAAACGTGGACTAAATGAAAGCAGCCGGAGGGACAAATGATTATATTCCACACCAGCCCTCTGCTCCAGCCGAGTCAGCGATCAGCAGGCAGCACTGCAGCAGCTCCACTATAGAGCGATGAGTGGCTGTGATGTAGTGACTGTGTGCTGGAAACAGACACCTTTACTGCTCCAGCACCGTCGTTTCAGTCTCAAATACTCGCCGAGTCCATCCATACTGTCGATGAAAACATGCAGCAACATGACACTCAATATTATATGTAGTTTTAGATGTGTTTCCTGGTTTGACCACCGTGAACGAGCTCTCATCTATAATGAATGGACTTCTGGGAACTTGTTGCTCAAATTACTTGGCACTGTTCGTGCCCAGGAAAGGTTGTTGTTGATGTAATGGCAGAGGAGAAACCCAGTACAACATACTGTCATCTAGAGCTAAAACAATAAATTAATTATTCAGTCAGCAAAATAATAATCTGCCACAAAGTCATTTTACAAACAAACGTGACAAACATCGGTCCCAGCTTCTCAGTTGTGACGATTTGCTGCTTTTCTGTGTCTTACGTGACAGTAATCTGGATATTATGGGCTCAGTATTATATATTCAGAGGCTTTGGAAATCGTCAAATGAATCCATAATAATTATTTTTACTTGCAGCCCTATCATCCATCTATTAACTTGCCATCAGAACTAAGACACTATTTGCAATTGTCGTTTGTTTAGATATATTAACGTGTCAGAAAATATTTGGTCCCATGTAAGACAATACCAGAAGTTTTATAGCAATTACAGTAAAACCATAATAAATCAATTTAATACAATTTTCAGTCCGATGATTTGGATTACTGTGATTTGGTTAGCTCCGACTATCTGCTACTACAAGTAACTTGACACAGATAGCAGATGGCTTCAATTTGCGACATTTATTCCTGTCTTTAAACAGGGAGGGGTCAAGATGGAGAGCACAGAGTACAATGGAAAACCTTAATATATCAATTTTGTTCTGTTTCCAGTCAAATGATTTGGATTCATGTGGCATTTAGTTGATGCAAGCCTGTCTGCTATTCTTTTTCTTAAACAGGAGACAGATGTTGAAGGAGTCAGTATGGAGGTCACAGAGTACACAAGAACACCTGTACAGTGTAGCTGTCATTGCAGTGGTTGGAGACAGATACAGTCGTAACACGCCTTAAGATCAAGACCCTAATGTATGTTGAAGCCACTACAACAGCTTCAACCTCAAAGGCTCAGGCCTCGTTTATAAAAGCTTATCAAATTCTATTCATAAAGACTGCCTTTATGGATGAGAAAGTTGGAATTCAACATGTGAAATAAACCATAAAAAAAACTCATCTGTTCCACAAACAGGCTCAATAACAAAGGCAACCAGTGGGCAACCTCCGGGTCTGAGAAGTGAAGCCAATGCTGAAGTGCCTTAAACTTGCATTCTTTCTAATAGCCAGCAGGGGGCGACTCCTCTGGTTGCTAAAAGAAGTCTGATTGTATAGAAGTCTATGAGAAAATGAGCCTACTTCTCACTTGATTTATTACCTCAGTAAACATTGTAAACATGAGTTTATGGTCTCAATCGCTAGTTTCAAGTCTTCTTCAATACAGCATGATGTTCATTTAGTCAATTATGGTCCCATTTAGAGTCAGCAGGGGATACTTTAGGGCGTGATTACCTTATGATTGACAGGTTGCTACCACAGCGTTGTCCGGTCTGGGTGTAGTTCGCATTTTCGTCTTAAAACTTTAATCCTTTCACAGTGTGTTTTAGGTTCATGAAAGTTAATTATAAAATATTTGGTCGCCTAAAAAATTACTTATCCAGCGTTCGGTTGTACTTAGCTCAACCCTCACGTGTCACTTCTGGTTGCACAAAACCAACATGGTGACAGCCCAAATGCTGAACTTGAAGCCTCAAAACGTCAGTCAGTAAACCAATGGGTGACATCACGATCACTACGTCCACTTCTTATATACAGTCTATGCAGAGTAGCTAGCACCCAAAAATGTGAAAATTACTTAATTGAAAAATGGAGTAGGTGACAATGAGATTTCGATAAAGAAAATGAGGTTCAGCCACAACTAATTTTGGGAATTTCAGCATGACGGCGTGAAGGCAGGTGGTGATAAATGCTGCAAACTGTGTCATCTCTAATAAGAGCTCTATCAGAGATGAAACAATTACAGTTCACAAAAGAGACATCAGTGTCACCTCAATGTCATTAATAGATGAGAAAATAGTTGGCAGTTATTGGTGAGAAGTCCCAGATGGTTACACTGAGAGAGGTTGAACCAAAGTAGTCAATAATTTGATTGATAATTGTTGCACTTATTTTAACAGTTGCATAACAGAAGATTTAGCTGGCTCGGTCAACTCAATTACAGATAATGGCACTAAAATGTAACCGTTTGTCATGATGCTGAGTGATTAAAATCAACAGACAGAATCAACAGATCTGTGCTGGCTCAGAGATCGATCACTACTGATAAATTATTTGTCGATTGGAGCGTTTATGTGTGAATCTGTGCCTACACGCGGTTGATAAACGAGGCGTCAGTTCTTCCCTCTCACCTCCCAGACGCAGCTGGTTCAGTGAGAGTTCATCACTAAAGCGGTGTCAGATCCCAGTTGGGTTTAATCTGTCAAAGACTGTATACCCTGCTGTCTCACCTCCCAGAAACTGTCTGTGGTCTCCTCCTGGCTGGCGGACTCGTCGTAGGCTCCAGACATGGTCTCTCCAGATTTGGCAGGATGGCTTCAGGCGGTGACGGTCTGCAGCAGAGTAACGCTCCTCATGCACTGTGAGAGAAGACGAGCACAGAGGAGGGTAAACACAGAGACTGTGACAACAGTCGCATAAACACTGGAATTATAAATATGGTTATTAGCTGCAAACAATGTTGCTGCACACAGTGTCTCTGGCTATATTCACCACAATAATCGTCTTGTAGGATCAAACTGAATCACATGCAGTTATGACGCTTATGTATTTCTTTAGTTTCAGACCACCAGATTAAATGCTTATTCCTGCAGCTCATGTGATCACAACATCATAGTCTTAGAACTTTAACCCTTTCACAGTGTGTTTTTTTTGTTCATGCTCTTGTAATGCCCACAAATGTTGTGTCATGGATTTCAAAATGCTTAAGTAACGAGAAAAAGGCAGCACACATGAAAGGTTTATGCAAGAGATTCGAATTTAAACACATTAAGATGTTTTTTTAAAGAACAATAGATAATGTGACTCTGTGGCTGACAAATAAATGGCATATTCACTGCCCAGTTTATACGCGTATTGGAAAACAATTCATTAAATATAGTCTAAGACTGAAACTAATGATTGTTTTCATTATCTGCTGATTATTTTTCAATTAATTGTCTAAAAGTTGTGAAAAGTTGTGAAAAATGCCAGTCACAATTCCCTAAAACCCAAGATGACGTTCATGATACTCAGTTTGCAATGATATGAAACACAGGAAAGCAGAAAATTCTCTCAATTGACAAGCTGGAACCAATGAATGTCTGGCATTTTTATTTATTCATCATTTAATAATTTTCTTATGAATGACAAATCGACTAATCCATAAACAGTCAGCTTTAGCTGCATTTTTTAAATTGTTGATAAAAAGAAATGTCCCTCATAATATTCGAGAGCCCAAGGTAACATCTTCAAATTACTTTTTTTAGTATGACCAACAGTCTAAAACACAATGATATTCAATAAAAAATTATATAAGATGGAAAAATTATTATTGAATTAAGTATTTTTGCTTTTCTGCTCTGTCAATCAAACAGTTACATCAGCTTTAATAACTTACACATACTGTAGATAACACAGCTGAATAAGCTTATACAAATTTGTACAAAGTCCAAACCAAACGTGGCGAGGTCAGTGAGATTCGGTCAGGGGAAATCAAAAGTTCACCAAACGAACATTTTACTTTCCACAATACTTTCCACACACTGATATCAGGTACGAACAAAGCCATCCCTCACCCTCATAACCTGTTTCTCTCTACGAGGGAGAGGAAGGGAGATGACTTTGTCAATAAATGTAATGACAGTCCGGTAATTATCAGTGGCGTCGTCTCACCCTGCTTCTGTCAGAACACTGTCGCCTAATTGTACAAGCAATATTCCCTCATTCTGGTCAACTAACATTATCCCAAGGCCACGCTGGAACTGCTGCAGAAATTAATAGCTGTGACATGACTGCTAATGATGACACATACCGAAATTAGGGCACAAAATGAGAGGAGGAAGAGAGAAAATCAAACTGATCCATCTATCAATCTATCCATAGATGGACTGTTTGCAGAGTTCTTGTTGGAAAAGTTAATCAAACGACTACAAAGACACACCAAACAACCGCAGAGATGCAAAATGATCATGAAGAGAAGCAAAGTGACCACAAAGAGAAGCAAAACAACTACAAAGAGGTGAAACATGACTACAGAGAATGCAAAATGAGACGCAAAACCACTACAACAACTACAAAGAGACGCAAAATCGCTAAGAGACTAAAACAACCAGAGAAGCAATACGACCACAAAGAGAAGCAACATCCACAGCGGCTACAAAGAGACACAAAACAACCACAGAGAAATGCAAAACGACCACTAGGAGACACAAGCTTTAGTCTGTATCCAGAGGCCCATTGTCTCAAAATCTGTCCATATATCTATCTATCTGCACACGGACTGATTATTACAAGAAAACCACCAAATAACACAGAATAAGTAGGAAGTGATCCATGTCTCATGATGTAAAACTGACTGCAGACCGTCAGCGTAATAAGTGAGTGAAGTAAATGAGAAAACAATATCCTGGTGCTCCTGCAGCCTCATCAGTAGCGCGCTCATCTCCACGTGTTCAGGTTCAATTCACAGCCCACACTGCAATTAAAAAAGGGACTACACTGTTAAGCTGCCACACGTTCACACAGCGTAATGACATTATGATAGATTAAGAGTAAGAAGTAAGAGGTGATTAGTCGCTGCCAATGAGTTTTGTTAAAGTTCATAAAACCTAATCGAACCGCTGTTCTTGTAATGATATCTTTTGTCGTCTCCTATCCCTGACCCTAACCCTTTGACCGACCGTAACTGTTTAGGTCCATTCAACAAAATAAACAGACAAACAGTCAAATAAGCAGTCAAGTTGCAGGTAACATCCATGTCGGATGTAAGGTAACAGTGACCTTTGACCACCAAATTCTAATAAGTTCATCCTTTTTTCTTTTTTTTTTTATGTTTTTGGCGTTTTTCAAGCCTTTATTTATAGGACAGTCGATAGTCTAGAAACGGGGAGAGAGAGAGAGGGGCTGACGTGCGGAAAGGGCCACAGATTGGATTCAAACCCGGGACTGCCGCGGTTAGGACACAGCCCTCATGGGCACCCGCTCTACCAACTGAGCTATCGGGGCGCCCAATAAGTTCATCCTTGAGTACAAGCGGAAATTTGTGCAAAATTT
Source organism: Sebastes fasciatus (assembly GCF_043250625.1). Taxonomy (NCBI): domain Eukaryota; kingdom Metazoa; phylum Chordata; class Actinopteri; order Perciformes; family Sebastidae; genus Sebastes; species Sebastes fasciatus. The sequence goes on from NC_133795.1 coordinate 26,312,298, forward strand.
GCAGAAATTCTCTCCAGGGGTCCTGAGATATCGCGTTCAGGAGAATGGACCGGACGTATGGACGGACGGACAACCCAAAACAATTAAGCCTCTGAACACGGTTGTCACCGGCACGACGGCATACAAAATAAGTAATTCAATTTTAGGTAAAAAAAGGGGTAATTTGTGTTGTTTTACAACAATAATAGTTTGATTCTGCATATTTGTTAAGTACCGTCATTCGAGATGGGCTTACAGTAAAGGACCATACCAGGGTTTTAGCCCCAATTCCAAACTAATGCATATTGTGAATCAGTGAAGTTATGCTCAGTTATAGAGATTTGGGAAAATGTGGAGCTTCCCAAATAAACTTAAATTTTACAGGTATCATTTTAAACACTTGCCTATACTAGTCTGACCAGAAGAAAACAACATAAAGTCGCCCACTGGATTAGTATTTGTCGCTATACTGTCTGAACAGGGATCTTCTTTGGGAGAAACCAGACGACTTGCCCAAACAATATGTTGCTTTGCTGGACTACTGGTTTCCCTGATCTCTACAACAGGAAGTGATGAAAGATAGCATGACCTTTAGTCAGAATGGACACAATTATGCAAATACGACCCAGGTTGAGAAATACCGGAATTTAAATCTTGGACATTAGAACTTCCCACCTGCACATGAGCTCCCCGGACTTGTTTAATCAGTCCTTACTACCCCACTATGATATGAAAACAAAAGCCCAGACATGTTCTTTACTTTTGAGATTTGCACAAACATAAATCACGGAAGTGATACAACACTGAGATAAAGAAAAGATGCATTACAGTACATAAGAAGTATGGATGGGTAAGGTGAGGCAGGAGCTACAAACAAAAAATAAAACATAGAAACCAGAAACAAACAGAAACACAGATCAAGATAAGATGCAAAATGAGAATGCAAATGAACTCCTATATCTGATGATACTGTTATCATCTCAGTGAAACGTCAGCTGCAGCTACAGACTGAGCCTCTGCTGGAATACAGAATAGATGATACCATGAAAGAATTTGATAAGATAACAACCAGTATGCTGAGAATGAGTCATCTAACCTCTGATTAATTTGCATGTTAAAGGAATAGTTTGACATTTTGGTAAATATGCTTATTTACTTTCTTGTCTCATATAGAGACATGAGAATGTCGAACTATAAAAAACACAAAATTTGGTTGCAATAACTGTCGATTTCTGCTCAGAGTCAACAAAAAAACACAATTTTATGTTGCACAAATGTTTATGAAACATCAAGAGACTGCTGCAGGTCAGCACTGTCTATGCACTGTATATTCATGTCTCTACTCTAACTGAGACCACCAGATGATTAGAAATCAACGGTTAGATGATTGTCTCATAATAACAAAAACATCTGACAAAGCCAAAGCTGCTGATGAAGAAGGATTTGATGCAGAGGAGACCTATATGAAACAATAGAGAGAGTAAAGGCAGTGATGTGTTTTGATAGTGAGGTCAGGGGGAGGGGTGGGAGCTGCATGGGTATTTGGGTCAACCGTGGACCAGTGGATGGAGCAACACTTTTGACAATGAAGGACGGAGATGAAATGAGAGATGGGAAGTGAAGGAAAAATCCAAAATCCAATTAATTGAGAGGAATTTCCTCAGCGGTCGAACCCAACGGCTTCAGGCAAAACAAACGCCTGAGCCGGATGCAGCGTGGAGCATGGCATGGGTGGGTGTTTATCATGCTTGGTTAATCCATTAGCTACATGCCGAGAGGGGGCTTTTGTTCAGAGGAGCCCTTTGCTTGGCTCGCAGAAAGGCAGATCGTAGAGTAGGAAAACAGCCACTGTCTAGCTCCTTCCACTTATTTTTAATCTAAGTCCAACAAGTAGAGATGAAACTAAGACAGAAAAACATCAATCTGACTGTATTTCTAATTCAGAGAACACTATATAGTGATGGATTTATTGTAGCCAGACAAACAATACCTACCCACACATACACACAAACACACTCCAAGGTTTAGTCACCATCACACTGATTCATTCTTCACTCTTCTTCTCCTCTTTCATCAGTACATCCTGCAGTCTCAGTCAAAAAAATCCACATCCTCACCAACAAGCAGACTAAAAGAGCATCTCTGGGAATCCCCATCCCTCTAAAGCAAGTGCACCAAGGCACCAAAACGCACCAGAACTGGCGGCACGGCGAGCCGGTAGCATCAACACGTCAAGAGAGCCAAACCCCAAAACAAAGACCAGAACACAGCCCCCCGCCACAGCAACAAAAGCTTACCCCCAGTCCTCCATTAACAGCGGCTAAGGCTACAGCTAGGAGAAAAGAGACACGTGGGCTCCTCCAGCAGTCAGCCCCTCTCCTCCTCCTCCTCGCCTCCTCTTCTCCCCCTCCTGTTCGCTTATCTTTGCCCTGCTCTGACTGACTGACTGACTGACTGACTGGCTGGCTGGGCGATGGAGCATCAGCGTGCAGAGCAGGAGAAGAGGAGCACTAATCTGTGATCTGAGATCTTCCTGCCAGGGTGCACTGTGCAGTGTGTGTATGTGTGTGTGTTTCTCAATGAGTGAAGGATAATCCTATGGTGTTTTGCTTGAATGGTTCAGACAGAGCAGAGAGGAGGGAGAGAGAGAGAGAAGGGGGGGATGGAGTAGGTGGGCTGCTGCTGTTTGTGAGTACTGTGGATGCTGTAGTGTGGATGTGTGTGAGGTGTTTAATGATCAGCCTTTTGGTAGAACTGGTGACATTTGAATGCCTCTATAAAAGCAGCTCACACTCGGTATTATTACTGTTAGTTATTAGTCGTGGATCATTTTTGAAAGCTAGGAAACAAACTATTTTCCCTCCTACTTAAAATAGCTTCAACAAGAATGAGAAGACTCTGATACTGTGTGATCAAACTAAAGCTGGGTAATTTTGAAAATGCCTTTTACATTTGTAATCAACATGCATTCACACCAGCTTTTTCATTATTGTCTACAAATAAAATGCTGAAGGAATTATTGGTTTTATTCATTATTTTGGCTCTGGTACATCCGGTTAAGAGTGTTACTGATGCCGCCTGTTGAGTTTCAGCTGGTTAAACTTCTGTTATGAGTCCGTCCTTCTCTCTGTGATGACCTATACTGCGTTTAAATACAGCCAAACTTATGATTTAGTTATCATTTAGATATTTTTCTGTTTCTGTTGTCTGACAACTGAATGAACCTAAAATAATGATTTCATCGCTAGTTGTGAAAGAAAATACACTTGAGTATCACGATATTATGTTTTGTGATACTGTATCAAAACTCAGAAACACTGTATATAACTGATTTTGAATTACCAGTAATAATTTACATAAAAAGATCCGTGAGAGACAGTGCTTCAGATTGCACAAAAAGTAGTGCTATGATGTTACAGGGACTGTGTTCAATGCAAATGCAGATTTTACTCAGATTTTGTGAATACGATGATGTGTTCTTTATACTATGACAGTTTTCCTAAAATTAAATTGTAAAATATCGCAATATATCGCCTTGCTTACAGTATATATCGCAATATATTGAATCGTAACCCCTGTATCATGATACGTATCATATCGCCAGATTCTTGCCAATACACAGCCCTGTTCTTCACGGGTCATGATACTGCTGCTGTAGAGAGACGTCTGTGTGATCTGTTACAGTATGTTGGCACTTAAAATGAGAGTGTAAAAGGTGACGTAATGTTGTCTACTGCCACACAGCTCCCAGGCTTACCTCGTTGTTTCACAAAAGTTATATCTAAAGGACAGCTTGAATTTTTAGATTTATACACTCTGGAAACCAACTCTGCGAAAACATTCATTTTCACTCAGTTTGACTTAGTGTGGACATATTCTGAGAGGGATATACACTTTCAGTAGGCTCCAGTAAAACACAGGCAGGCTGAGAGCTAACTAACGGGAGATTACGACAGTATATGAAGGGTGGAGGTGATCCTGAGGTAGATAATATCTATGTAAGCTGTTCCGAATGAGCATGAAGGCCAGAGAGCAGGCCTGTGCTGTTGACATGGCAGCCATAAAATGATTAATAATTAAACAAGTGTCATAAAGTTCAGAGCAAAAGTTAAGCTATATTACAGAGTAAGTCTGTATGTCGGGGTAAACTGCAATAAATGTATAAATATGTTGATCACAAATGTTACAATTAAGTTTAAAGAAAGTAGTTGGTCCTCTTTGACTGATACAACACGTCACATCTGTCACCATGAGGACATCATTTGACCAGCCCTGTCCCTGGCAGCATTGATTTAAAGTCATTATCCAAGACATCCTGTTCGTACAGAAACCAGTGGAACAAGAGAGGGAGACCTCCGTCACAGTCTCGGCTGCAGCTCCATCACCCTGCCAACCAGACTGACATGATGTCACTTGTCTGATGGCCCGACTGTCACGATGAGACAGCGGACCACAGAGAGCAGAGCGGACGACTTTGAGTTGTGAACAGGACAGGTGAGCTGGAGGACAGACAGGCCAAAGTGGCGCCTGGGGAGGTGAGGATGATGACGAACATGGTTTCGATAGACGGATATAAAGAAGACTATAACACAGAGTATAGGGATTCATTAATGAGAATAAAAGTCTACAGCATGCTGGCACCTCTGGGAGGCGGTACTTACGCATAGCAGTGCTTTGAGCTAAATGCTAACATCAGTGTGCTAACATGCTCATAGTGACAATGCGAACATGCTGGTGTAATGTTTACTATGCTCACCATCTTGTCTGTACACTGCAGCTGGCACCAGGTTATTACACTTCATCCCATAGACTGTATATAAAGCCGGACGTCATGACAGCTCCCCAACAGTGAAGCCAAAACATCTCGATCGCCCCCTGGTGGCTGGCTGCAGTATGGACATAAAGCCCGCCCCCCTCCATGTTAGCGTATGGGTCATGGGCCAAACTAAAAAGTCAAAGTACACGTCAAATATATTTTTCTCAAAGATGCTTTTTGTCATTTTAGGTAGTTCTTATCATGCTGATGTATGTTCAAGAGTTCATTTGTCTGATAAGTTTGGTTTTAATTGGTTATTTGATGCTATAAAAAGGGGGTGAGACATCATGATTGACAGCTTTGATTCTCTCTCACTAACAAGCTGCGGCCGTCCATGGCTGCGGGAAACAAACAGCGGGACCTTGATACTGCAGCTCTATCTGGGATATTTTGGCTTCACTTCTGTACAATGGGAGGAAGTGGAGACCCTGGAGATCTATAAATACAGTATATGCTTTATCCCGAGGGGGGCATGAATGTCTGTACCAAATTCCGTGGTAATCCATTCAATAAGTGTTGAGAAATTTCACTGAAAACCCAAAAAATGTCAACGTCATGGGGACACTAGCGGTAAAGTCAGATCACCAACGTCAGTATGATTCATCCTCTGGGTACCATGAATGTCTGTACAAAATTTCATGACAATCCATATCACTAGTTGTAGAGATATTTCAATCTGGACCAAAGTGGTGGAAAAAACGAACAAAACGACAGACTGACATTGTCATCCCTAGAGCCTCGCTGCTAGCATGGCTAATAAATGTACTGGATGAATCCAGAAGCAAAGACAGTGGTGCTGTTTAGATATTCAACGCCTCCTTCCTTCCCATGAAATCATATGCCATGTCCCATGTTGCTGGAATGTATTTATTTCAAAGAATCCATATTTTGTGACGGCTCAAGATTATTTACCATGTCAACTTTACACAGAATATTATAAACTTCACAGCCGTGTTTGTTACGCTCTAATCTATTAAGTCCTCCTTTGACAGTCCCTGCCTACTTACCGTTCTAACAACCTGTTAAAACTAGAAATATGCCACAGCAGAAATCAACACAATATACGCTAATAAAGCTGCACACCCTCTTTCATGTGAGAAACTCCACAGTTTTTTTAAGCTTAACTTTTAATGGAGTCTTGCAGAAAAACAAGCTTTTGCTCACAATCTTAACTTTTTTTGCTTCATGTACTATTTTGTCTCTTCAAGCTCTCAGTGGAAATACAACAGAAACTGGTTCAAAGTCAGTTCTTCATGTTGAATTTCTCAGCAAGAGAAGTAACTGCAAAATAAAAAACAAGCATGTTTAAAGATTTTCAACTAGGTCACTAAGTTTTCGGGAGCAAGCCAAACTGATTATATGTGTCTTCACATTTAAAACTCTGGAGTGAACTCAACCACCAAAAATGTCTGCTATCACAGGAGATAACAGAAACCATTTCTCTCTCTGTATGACACCTGAGGCCTGTACTACGAAGCAGGATTTGGCGTTAGCGAGGTAACTTCAGGGTTAACCATGGGTTTTCCGTCCTACGAAGGTGGATCAATTCTTACCGTGGTAGATCACCAGGGTGACTTATGCTGAACAGCTTACCTGCTCCGGAGCAGGTTATGTTCCAGATAAGAGATCAACTCGTATAAAAGAACCGCCTAGTGACCAATCAAAACTCAGTGCGCGAATCGTATGGTAATATTACAAACATATGAAGAAGTTCAAGTCATAATCCAGGCTAAAAACAACACAGATTAAACTGACAAATGCAGGAAGGACAGCTGGCTGTATGCTGTGGGTGCTTACCGCTTTGAATAATATTTTCATACTTATTTTTTAACTTCCCTTTTGAGTCCGTTCCACACCGCCTGAGTTGGGGGACGCAGCTGAAAGAAGTTTCAAATAGTCAGACACGCCACAGTGTTATTGCTGGGCATGATTAGGTGTAATCCAGTCATCCGTTATACATTTAAAAGCTATTTATATCTAGACGAGTATATCTTACTTTTGAGTGTTCCGTTAAATTAATGACTCTGTTGATTTACGCATTCACACATCAGGAGTTTTTTCTTTTGACAGCTGTCCTTCCTGCATTTAGCAGCTTCAACTGTGTTACTTTTAGCCTGGATTATGTGTTTAATTTCTTCGTATTTGTCTGATATAGTTTACTCTTTGTAACATGTGCCGCTCTGCCTGTCTGCAAATCTGTGGACTTGTCCATGTCTGTGATTGGTCAGATGCTGCAAACACCTCCCTGTTCATGTGAACGCGCGTAGGACTGCTAAGTGTGATCTCGTTTGTTAGGGTTAGCGAAGCCAGATAATGAGAAGATACCCTGGGTATGTTGAACTCGCTTCGTAGTACAGGCCTCGGACCAACAAATACACAATACAGGCTGTTCTTAAACACCGTCCGTAGCTGCCTACGAAAAGTAATGCACTGTAATTCATATATATCCCATGAAATCAATTCATATAATCCACGTAATCGTGAACCAGGAAGTATTGAGTGCGAAAAGCGCCGTGTAGGGAGGAGGTCGGGGTGGATGGGTGGGTTAAAAAACACCAGGAGATCGGTGTTCATATGCCGTGTGAAACCAGAAGTCAACATTGATATATTTGTCACGTAACTTCTGTGCTTAAATTACGCCACTTCTGGAGTCCTTTTAACCCACTTTTAACAAAGTAGTTTTGTTGCCTAAACCTAACCAAGTTGTTTCCTGTGAAGACGGACGTTTATTTTGAAAAGACTGTATGCATGTAACGAGCTGAAACTGACACGTGTTGCTGGACATTCGTAGGAAAAAGCACAAAAGATGAGGAATACGAACTGTTTGAGGATACACAGACAGGCAGACATACAGTATACTAAGACTAAGTTTGAATTAAAAACAACCTCAAAATAACAACAAGTGAAACAACAGTGCACTCCGCTTCAGTTCCTCCATCATTCTGAATGTGAGATAAAAGACGACAAGAACAAAAAAACATAACAAAGGCTGCTGATATTTTCCAAAACAGTTGATAAAAATGAGATTGACACTTCAAGGATAAGCAACAAATAAATTACCTCTAATTATGCGCCTTGACAGTCACACTGTATCTTTTTGTAGCTGTTTGAAAAGTTGATTGAACAAAGATCCATTAATGATTTCCATTATCTATAAAGCTTCATTATACTCTCACACATACCTATAAACAGACACACACACATCCACTGTATCTCTCACTGGAGCCGCCCTTCTGCCCTCTGAGCACAAACACCTCCTGTACGATGGGATGTTGGCCACATTATTCAAATACAGCACTTTTTTTCCCCCTCGGGGCAAACTGCGTTGCTGCCTTCCTCATCACATTCAAGACCTATAAATAGAACCCCATTCATCAATAATTCACACTGCTGTAAACAGATAAAGGAGATGACCAGCATGACTCATGTGAAGAAACTCTTTAAGGTTTGATGTAATCTCAAGTCACTGTTAAGACAATTACATTATAGAACACAGAGATCGATACAACAAGCCTGAACAAGAACTTTGTGTTTAATGTGTTTTGCACCTTGAGGACAGTTTGGAGTGTCAAAAAACTAAATGTCACAGCTAATCCCAACAGCACAAAACACATCTGCAAACTAAAGCCCAGATCAATGTGTGACTTCATCTGAAATGCAATGTTATTGAGCAAAAAAACCCCACTCTTCTCTAGTTTAATATCACCACTGACAGTCCCTGATAAACAACTCCAACAAACAACTCCCTGCAAAACATCCCGGCTTCTTCTCAGCTGACGTCTCTGCTGCAAACATGGGTGTTGCAGGTAAATCAAATGTGAATGAACAAAGAGAATCTGTACGGCTCTCGCCTCCCTCAACAGCTGTTATTTTTATTGAGGAAGCCTCGATAAAAGGCATTTAACCCGCCGCTGCTCTTGTTGTGTTGCTTAAAGGGATGGTTTGAGTGTTTTGAAGTGGGGTTGTATGAGGTGATCATCCATAGTCAGTGTATTAACTACAGTAGATGACGGTCGGCACGCCCCCAGTTTGGAGAAACAGACAAGAGTTACTGCAAGGAACCAAACGGAACGTATTTTAGCTACCTAAAAGAAAGGCCCACTAAAAAAGTCAATATCAGTTTAAGTGTATGCCATATTTAGAATATTTTCACCGCTTTACCCTGCCAGCCCTTTCCACACTGGCTGATCTGCAACGACTCCTGGTTGAGGAATGGAAGGCCATCCCACAGCAACGTGTGACCAGGTTGGTGACCAGCATGAGGAGGAGGTGCCGGGCCGTTGTGGCTGCGTATGGATCTTCCACCACTACTGAGGCTCCTGATGGTGTATTAAATGAATAAAGTGTAAAATAGCCAATATGTCTTGTTTGTTCCTTGTTACTGATAGAGAGTTCAATCATCCAATCCATCAAACAACTCAAAACAAGAGTCAATACCAACAGGAGAATACACTGTTTACCATTGGCAGAGCATTTTGGCAAATTTTTCTTTGGCGCTACCCAGATAATCAGCTGTGCTGCTCATCCCACAAATGCATGATCCTTACAAGTTGGACATCATTGTGAAGGTAAATAAACAGGCTTTCCAACGATGTAAATTACAATGACGATTGTAACAACAGTGAAATAATCCACCAAACATAAGTTTCCGAACTTTTTTTTCCCAGTTTATGTTTTATTACCGGCCCAGTCCACAGTAGCACATTGCTTTGCTCCAGTGCGGGTATTCCTGTTTGCTTCTCCAAACTTGCTGACCGTCATCTACTGTAGGTAATACACTGACTATGGATAAGTACTTCATACAACCCCACTTCAAAACACCAGAACTATCTCTTTAAATATCCAGCAGTAGAGGCTGTAGGAATAGAAAAGTAAGCTCAGAAGATCAAACACATGCACAAAAAAAGGTGTTGATGCATCATCAAAACAAATAAAAAATGCAAGAAGAAAATGCGTGTAAAGTGCTTGTAGAACCATTTCGGGCAGCCAACAACGATTTGTTGCAGCCAGACAGCAGAATAACTGAAACTCATTCCTGTTTCTCTACAATATTCATGTATCATCAATAATACAGACGTTCTGGACACAAGCAGACTTAAATACCTGCACAAGGGTCCTATTTTTAGCTACTAGCAGAACACACTCATACCTCTGACCGAACTGTCAGCGGTCAAGTTGCATTATGGGTAATGCAGGCGGCGGATTTTGACGAGGAAGAAGAATGCATGGAACGGGAAAAAAACAATATCTTCTGCATAGATTTTGATCCTTTTTGTGTCTGACTTATAAGAGCGCAATGCTTTATCGCCCTTTTAAAGTCCCTACCTTCAATTAGATAAGGCAAGGAACAACGTCAGCATGTCCTTAATATAAGATGACCTGTTTAAGATAGCACCCACAAAAACCCTCATTCATTCGAGTCAGGATTTATCATGTTATATGACAGCAAAAACTACTGGAAAAAGCTCACAACTACAAATTCAGCTACAACTAAAAGTATACTTTTATAAGATCTAAAAGTAGACATTGAGATGCGTCATTACAGATCAGAGCAGTTTACTGAACCTGGTCTCTCCTCTCTGCGGCAGCTCTGTCCTCGACAGCGTCACTCCAAGTCACTTCTGACAGTCTTCGGGAGAAACTTAGAACAAAGAACGTCACTGCTGAACTGCAACCATGACACATCCTGCGGTCTAGCACGCCTTTTACACACACACACACACACACACACACACACACACTGAACTTTGACATATCCCTGAGAAGACACATTAAACCATCAATAATTAGCCAGCTGTGAGGGAGGGTGGAGACTCCAGGGCTCTCCCTTGTCACACACATTCCTTAGACAGGTGCCATGTTGTCAAGCAAAGGACACTCAGAGACAGACTGATGAAGAGAGAAGGACGAAAGGGACAGAAAGTTACTCATCGCAAAGATAAAGAAGGCAGACAGAGGAGGAGAGAGAGGAGACGGTCACACGGGCGGTTAGATAAAAGCCTGTTCTGTGGAGGACAGACAGGGATGAGTCAACATCGGGGTATCAGGTCAGCCGCGCTGCAGCCACTCAATCAATACAGATTTGCTGATGTACAGCGAATGCGGGATGAATATTCTGAGGCGTAAACGTGTACAAAGGAATAAAAGAATACTGTCAAAATGAACAGAAAATTATCCTGGAGGACACAGTTTGAGAGCACAATGAATGCATCAACACAGTTCAAATCCACAAAGCTCTTTTGTTATGTATTGTGACGCTGTGAATAAAACAAATCAGAGCAAGCAGGTGTGTATGAGTCGTCCTCTGATAATAGACAGGTAGGTACAACATCAGCCAGACACAGAGCAGTGGATAACAACTTGCAGGGTTGTCGCTTGAAATCCTTTAAGTCATGAGAGACTCAAATAAAGCCAGTTGTCTATCCACACAGACAGACGCTCGTCTCCCCATTATGTGCCATCTGTGGATCGTCTAATCATGTTTCTCCCCGCGGGGCTCACTCCATTTGACCCCGGTGTTCTATCCCATTATTGTAGGAAGTAATATACGACCGCCACTCAGGCAAAAGAAGAACTGAAAGGGCTGCAGGTCTGATCTTATATAGAAAACACAGTCTTATAATGGAGGCTGTTCTCCTACTGTGATTTGACGACATTTCAGTTATTCAATTTGTGAATATTTGCTGTTTGTTCTCTGGAAATCAACACAACTAACTAGAGTCTGACTAAAATAACAGTTTTAGAACATTATCTCTATTATTGTGATAATAACTAGATATAACATTTTATGAGTGAGCTTTAGAGGTGCTGGCAGGCTGATTTGTTTGACCTTTGGTCAGAACCAGGCTAGCTGTTTCACCCTGCTTTCAGCTTTTATGCTAAGCTAAGCTTAGCTAAGCACACCATCTCCTGGCTCAAGCTCCTTATTTAACGGAGAGATAGGAGAGTGGTATCTACTTTCTCATCTCACTTTCTGTAAGAATAGAGCATATGATGACATAAAATGTCGAACTATTCCGTTAAATATGCAGAGTCTGAACATACTGGACTGCTGTGGTGCCCTTGAGCAAGGCAAAACGTCCCTTTATAAACAAAGATTAAACTATAATTACCGCCTGGCAGTTGTATGCCACCGCCAATTGCAGTTGCAGTTTACATCTATGTCTGTCCAACATGTCATCACTTCATCATTTATCCTATTTGACATTTGTGTGACATTGCCGTAATCAGGATATATGAATTCTTGAGCTATGGCAAAAAATGTAATTTGTGAGGTCACAGTGAACTTTGACCTTTGACCAACAAATTCTTATCAGTTCATCCTTGAGTCCAAGTTGACGTTTGTGCCAAATTTAAAAAATTTGCTCAAGGCGATCCTGAGATATCGCGTTCAGGAGAACGGACTGGACGGATGTACGGACTGACGGACGGACGGACGAACAAACCAAAAAATATAATGCCGGCACGGAGGCCTAAAAACATGTTTCACAATCTGACTGAGTGTTAAACACAGTTTGTTAGAGAGGTTTGATACCTAACACTAGCTGCTCAAGCTGCAGAGCTCCAGTCACATCATATGACATCCCACAAATATTATATTGATTTCAATAAATTCAATGAAAATCAATTAAACTCGGTGGAGGTAAGGGAATTCAATTAATTCAAATCAAAAGAAAAATGTAATGATTTTAAACATTGGAATTACAGATGTTTAAAGGAACACTTTTCCATTGGCTTAAAGACTGAGACTGAAAGTTCCCTCTTGACCTTGGAAACATAAACCTACTGATGTCATTTTAGTTTCACTTCACATTTACAATAAACTGTAGAGTGAGGGAGTTAAACCCAGACACAGACTGAGGCCTACTGGTCGTCTCCTGTAGATTAAAGAGACAAAAAACATGCCTGCAAAATTTGTCTTCGCGTGTACAGTAAGGTCGTGGAGCACCATTTAATATTCAGTGTAGAGCCAATTTCTCACACTCCAGGGTTAAAAGAATTCAATCAATACTCCAGAGCAAATGGGAGGACCTCTGTGCTCTCCATCCCAGTTTCTTTGTAATCAATAACCTTTTATTTTTTCCCCTGCCCACTAGTGCAGAGAGTCAGTGTGGAGGGAGTTTATTGGAGCCCCTGATTCAGCTGCTGGAGTCAAAGTCTGCACACACTGAAGCTGATAGTGGGCAGGAAAATGGAAGCGACTCATTCAAAGACAGTGCAGCTGCTAAAAGCTATGAGAGCTACACACACACACACACACACACACACACAAAGCCTCTGTTGTTGTTGTCATGAATGAGAAGTCCTCTGGCTGTTAGATCCACTGCGAGGAAACACCATCAGTGATGCAGTCAGTATGGAGGCGGCTGTTAGGCAGCAAAGTGAAAACTGCTTATCCAGGTATAAGGGTTGCTGTTTCTTTGTTGAATAAGAAAGCAACACCTACTGTAGTAGCAAACACACACACACACACACACAAATACACACAAACTGAAAAAAAACGTGCTGAAACGATTAGTCAATTAATTGATTAGTTTAGCACAAATGACACAAAAATGCCAAATATTCTCTGTTTCAAGCTTCTCAGATGTGATTATTTTCTGCTGTTCTGTCATATATGATAGTAAATAGAATATATTTGGAGCAACTGTCAGTGAAAGCAAAGTATCTGAAAATGTTCATTTGGGCTCGGGAAAATTTAAATAGTAGTTAAAATAGACAATTTTCCCTATTTTCTGACATTGTATAGAGAAAACGATTAATCGATCAATCAAGAGCCTCAAGTTAAGTTTGAGAATTCACTCTTGGCCTTGGAAACAGATATTGACAGAATAATTTAATTTCCATTTTTAGCTGTTCTGGAGCTTTTGATCATATAACAGGATCTTCATCAGCAGACGGAGTTTCCCCTTGTCATGAATACATTTGAAACTAAAGTCTTATTCCATCAACAAGAGGGGAAAAGAGGTGTTCATGAAAGATGTAAATTGGAACATCTACAATTTCTTTAAAACTGGGCAAACTCCATCTTCTGATGAAGATCATGTGTTGGGATTGAAAGCTCCACAACAGTTAATAATATATGTGCCTTGGTGTGAGATTGTTTTCACAAGTTTTATAATTGATTGAAGTAATTTTTCAAGCAAAAATGCAAATCATTTGCTGCTTCTTTGCCTTCCTGACTGATTTGCTGGATCAGCTTTAGGTAAAAACTGGGAACTTTTTTAGAACTTTGAAAACTTCTAACCTAAACAGATACCCGTCCAGAAAAATGCTATGTGTGTATTATTCATATGCAGGAAATTTGTTGAGATGAAATTATTAATGGATAGGTCAATTCACGATAAAAAACAAATTTAAGAAAAAACTATTTACAAACAACCTCCATTATTAAAGGCCATTGTGCTTTATAAAATTGTAACTGGCATGTTTCAATATGATCTGACATGTCAGAGACCAAATGGCTATATTAATAATCTATTAATCAAGAGAACATTCTGCATATTAATCGACAATGAAAATAATGGTTAGCTGCAGCCCTACCTCAGTCGCTCCCACTGCTGCACGCACACCACACCAACGCCATCTTTAACAAACCCAGTCGCCATGGCAACACCTAGCCCTCTTCCTTCCTCCCCCTTTGGCTCTAAAGCACTTCACTGACACTATACATCTGACACGCTCGAGCCTCAGAGGAGCAAAGCAAACCTGCAGCCAACAACCTCTAATAGCCTCTTCTTGTTCCTCTTTAGCTGTGAGATGGCTTTTGTAATGTACCATCTACAGCCGAGGAGACACAAGTGATTTATTACGCTCGGGAAAGTGGAAGCATGCTCGTCACATGATGCAGATTCACAACAACTTATCCCATGACACTTCCTCAATGAAAAGGTCCCCAGTAATCATACAAGGCTGGCTTACATGAAACTAGTCTAAAATGTTGTTTGAGCAGGCGTACAGCCATGCAACACTGACCCCAGCCTTTGTATCTTGTGACCCCTGAAAAATGAAAATTAGCAAATACTCACAATTAGGAACCTGAAACTAGATAATTGTTTATATGTTTTACTTGAAAAATGACTTCAAACGATCAATAGATTCATTTTCTGTCCATCCATCCATCCTTTTCAGGTACAAAGTTTTTTTTAAGTGAATATACTGTATAAATATTGGGACTGACCTTAACCTATTCTGTCTATGTGTTCATAAATGTATCATCAGCCAGGGACCAGGATGCACTTCTGGATCACAGAACAGCATGGCTGGACTGTGTTGGCGTGAAGCAGTTTGCTGCTTTGATTATGCTGATTTCAGCACCTATAGGCACCGTGCAGCAGAGTCAGACAGTATAGACACAACGGGGAATTTATAATCAGTGTCTGGGAAGATGCCTCCAAAACACCTCATACATAACACAGTTCCCATGGAGTTAAAAATAGTAGATTTGGCTTTTATGACTGATTTGCGAAATCAGCATTGGGTGAAAAAACTGGGAACTTTTTTGGGACTATAAATGCTATGTGTGTATTCAGCCCATTCTCATTCCCACGGCATCAAATACAGACGCTTTGTCACAGCTGTCGGCGTTAGATATGCACCGGGCTTTCCATTAACTACAATGTAAACTCATCGGATCAATACGTTTTTTTTTTAAGGAAAAATGCCTGGAATATTTGATGATTTGCTTAAGCTGTGTCCAAAATCAATCCTTTGTTCACCCATTCACTACTCCCTGATACTCAGCGGTTTACTCTTCAGTGATCAATAAACTGAGATTTCAGATACTTAGCGACCATCATTATTTTCTTAGGTTCAGAGTCACACAACAGTAGATTTTGCAACTATAAAATGCAACTCACTGTGCGAGAAAGTAGTGTACATGCCATGGATGCTATACTTTCCTATATATATATATATATACTATATGGTGCATACATTTCACACTCAGAATTTGGACTCAAATAAAATGGTAAAGGTAAATGTAGGGCACTATATAGTAAATAGAGATTGTGAGGACATCAAATTGCATTCTGGGAAATTGTATTTAAAAATTTAATTTAAATAATTTTCTGATATTTTATAGACAGAATAATTAATGGATTAATCAAGAAAATAATCAGCAGATTAATCAATAATACAAATAATTGTTAGTTGCAGTCCTAGAAATTTGAAATCCAAAAATGTTATAAAATACCATAAAGACACAGGAAAGGCCACTGTATGTGTGTTTTTAAATGTGTTTCAAATGTTTGTTTGATGCTGCACTCTGTCAAAGGAACATTTCTGTTACTTTGTGACAAATAAAGTTGATCTATCTATCAATCTATGTATAGATAAAAGTATGTTTAAATCATATACTGTATGCAATAGCATCATACACATATACAGCAAAATGTCTGTTAATTCATAGAATCAGGTTCATTCTGGCTTTTCATTTTCCATCACAGCACTGCCTGCCGTCTTTCATAAAACACAAAACAATGAATGACATTTATTCTGTGCCATGGCGGGGCACATTTCTTCTTATGCAACTGTTATTTCAAGTTGCTCTGCAACTCCACAGTTCAGCAGTTGCACACCACAGTGTGCCCTGGTATGTAATGACAGCCCTTCAAAACCCCCCGGCCTTTAAGGAAATGCGGCCGGCCTTTCTCCCATGATCCCCTGTGAGGATCCTATCTCAGGCTCCAATTACCTTACAGTTCAGGCCAAAGCCTGCTCTCTCGCCATCCACCCTCTGAACACGGAGGAAGATTTAAGAGGATCCTTTCCATTTAGTGGTGTAAATTATCGACTTGAGTGTTCGTCCATAGATGTTAGATACAGTAGCTTTGAAAAGTTGCTCAAAATCTGCTCATTCAGATAATTTCAGGAGAGCAGTACGTAACTTTGAAACACTTTGAACCTATTGGGTTGTGGTAATTCTCAGAGGAACTGAGATACAATTAAAATTTTAATTGCATTGATCCAAAACCCAGGCATAGATGGAAAGGCTTAGGATGTCTGAAGCCGTATTCTTGGTTACAAAGGCAAAAGGGACTAATAGAAAAGAATAAGTCTAATTGCTTTCAATCAACTAACGTCAGCCGGGGCTCGTGAGCACCAGATGTGACGTTCCGAGCTTGTAAGAGCAAATGGAAATTGGAAGCAAACAGTGACGTCTATGCCCACTGGGAATAACATAGTAAAACCTATAGTTATTTATACAGAAAAAGAATAGAAAGACTTAGGTTTTAGTCTAATTAATTACATTAGAAATGACGACTCGTCTGTCGTTGCTCCTAGCAACGCACCACAAATCAAATGAGTGACCCTCATTTGTCACATGAGTTAATCCAATTAGGCACTCACTCAAATAAAACCACTTTAACATGTGTGACACACACAAATCCACTCATGCCTCTCTCTCTCTCTAAATGACCCTCAGCTGTGATAGCTCCATGAAATTCAACACTGAATTTGTAGGTACAATACATGATTCATACGATTAATTCTACTTGATAAGAAAAACAAGACATTATATTCTTTGTGTAGTTCATGAAAGGTTCATAAAAACGATTCACTCTCTCATTCCCTGTAGCCAAACAATCCTCTCTTAAAGCATATCTGTGTTTGTTTTGGCTCTGTAGTTGCAGGTTGATGGGTTTGATGACCAGAAATGAGATGAGATAATTTCCTCATAAAAAACTAGGAGACAGAAGATTTCTACTCAGCTTGTTGACAGGAAAAACACTGAGTGGGAATAACCATTATTTTCATAATTTTTCTGAATAACAATTTAATCACAAATTGTCAAATTGAGTGTTTTGTCCAGCTAACAGTGTATACACAATTTACTAGTTAATTACAAAACAGAAAAAGCATTGAATCCTCATCTTTCCAAATCTGGAACCAGCAGTTTTCTTGTCATTTCTGCTTGATAAATGACTTAAACCTTCAGTAGGCGGCATATTTTTGGCATCATTGGGCAAAAATTCCATAATAACCTTTCAGTATATTGTAATTCAAGTGTTCTGAGAGATAACTAGACTTCTGCACCTCCTCACGGTTCTGTTTTCAGGCTTTAAAAAATCTAGCCTGTGACAGAAGACTTTGACCAATCACAGGTCATTTCAGAGAGAGAGCGTTGTGTGCTGTGCTCCGGTCATGTGACCGGTACTTGGCGTTCCTTCACCAGATTTCATAATGGCTGCCGCGTCACAAACTTTCTTATTTTACAGCTAAACCGTACACTACAAGATGATCTGAAAACATTTGAGGAGAGAAATAGGCATTAACGTAACATAATATTGATTCATAATTGATCAGCGCTGCCTAGTTTGACCGTTAGATCAGAGTTTGCGAGTGATTGACAGCCGGTTCTCATAGACGGTAGCTGGACAGCAGACCTCAGATCAGCTCTGACAGCTTGTTTTCCTCCGGTCTGTGAATTCTTGCAGATGCCGTTAAGAGCACCGGAGGACACAGAGGCACATGATTTTTTTCAGATTACCTGTTTCATGTACTACTGTCAGGATATAGCTCCAATCTCGCCTACTTCAGCTTTAAGTGATTAAGCAATTATTTACACTGTCAAGTAATTGATTATTTCAGCACTCGTGGGAATGATATGAAATGTACGTAATCCGGCTGACAGTCTTTCTGTCCAGCACACGATAGGCTGAAACATACCATAGAATCTACGGTATGTTTGCAGCAGAGTAATCTACGGCGTAGTTTAGTCTGCTGCAAATACTGCTCAGTTTATATACACCAAATGCGCCGAAGCTTTGAATACCTTGAATATTTCTCACCGAGGTTTCGAAGCCCAAAAATCAGTATTCGGGACAGTCCTAAATTAAGTGCAGCTCTTCCACCAAGTTGGAAGTCTTCAAAGCAGTGGACACTGTATCCCAAAATGCAACTCAATAGCATCTTTCGTAAGACTTGGCAAATGCCCATTCCTTTCAAAGTCCACATCTCCAATTTGTGACACATTCCCGTTATACATGTGTCGACTCGTCTCCAAGTTAAAGCTGAGACAACCCTGATATTTTTCTAAGACTCAACAGAAAGCTCCTCCAAAGCCACATAAACATCGGACAAATGTTTTCACAGACTGAGCCGTATTAGTAGAGTAAACTGAACTTCATGTGTGAAAACAGTGGAGTGGCCCTTTAAGACACGAGGAAGAACACAATGTTTTTTGAATAAATTGACTTCTGTTTCATGCATACATCACACTTTTGCTTATAGATTGGTATTCAAGTGAACATCTAGAGATTACAGATGCACAGTGTCCAGCAGCCTGTTGTACTGTCCTGTATGCAGCAATCCATCAGGAACCAGAGTTCAGAACCGTGGACAGAGACTGTGCTCACATGGAGGTCATCAGCACCTCACAGCAGCCCTGATCTGATCTAGCACCAGCTGCTCTCCAAATGATAAATCAAAAGAAATGTGCTGATCTGGAGGAAGCACAAGCTCTCTCTCTCCAGAGACCAGCTTTTTTTTACTTCTGACATCCCTCCCTGCCCTCTGCTGCTGCTGCTGGGTCTCTCACTGCATCTCTGCACAGCAACAACCACTACTACATGCTGTTAAATGCATTCTATTATGTCAAACTGTAAACCTGTATATGCATAGATCCTGATTCATTTTAAATGAGTGTCATGAAGCATGGGTAGGCTACAGCCTGGCAGTGCTTCAAGTTACCACACTTCAGCTAAACCTGCAGGTGTTTATGATGCAAACAGAGATGCTATAACAATGACTTTTCTTCTCCAAACAGTAAAATTGTAACGCTATGGACTTTAATGAAGAGCATCACTGGTTCTCACTGGTACCAGATGTAACGGTGCAGCAATATGAACTATAAATTAAGCTACTTTATCCACAACAAACCTCAGCTGGCTGTTGATGACGGATATGTGGTTATGAAATGAACAGAATAACATACCTGATAGGTTTTTTTAATCCAGCTTCTTTGAATGTGTTGTTAAGATGTAATCATTGTCTTCATGAGAGGAGGCTGCCGGTAGGTCGCTGAGAGGAGCCGCCAGATGGGGGATGGTGCGGAAGGGTAGTCAAGGTAACCATAATGTACTATGAAGTTTCCGGGAAGATCTTTCAAAATAAAACGTTTTTATGACGGAACGATAGAAGGAAATACATGCTGAAAATAGCCTACAAAATATATCAGAAGAAGAAGAGGAAATAAAAAAATAAACAAAAAGATAAAAAAAAAAGAAAAAATAAAACAGATAAGAACAAGGAATTAAAAGAAAGAACAAGAAGAAATAATAAAAAAATTAATTAAAAAAAGAAAAGAAAAATAATAGAATAAGAAAAATAAAGAATTAATGAAATTAAATAATAAAATCAACAAATAAAACAGATAACAACAAGGATTGAAAAGAAGAAGAAGAAGAAGAAATGAAAAAATATACAAAAAATAAACAAAATAAGATATTAAAAATAATAGACTAAAAAAATAAAGAATGAATGAAATGAATGAAGAAGAAGAAGAAGAAATAATTAAAAAAATATATTTTCATTTCCGATCATTAAATCCATCAACCTGCCATAAAAAGGCTTAAACAAACACAGCTCTGCTTTAGGGCTCATTGGGATGGAGGAGGAAATCATTACTGAGGACTAAACTGTGAGCAAGTGAATTGTTTTCATCATGAAACACTGGAGGAATATGACTTAATTATTTGTTATCAATTTTGACACAAAATGTATAATTAATTAATTATTACCAGTGGTGGAGGAAGTATTCAGATCATTTACCTAAATAAAAGTAGCAATAACAACAAAAGTAAAAGTAGGTCTACTCCATTTGCAGGCCCTGTGAGTTTTACATTATTATATATCATATTATTAGATTATTACCATATTACTGATACATTAATGTGAGGGTAGCATTTGGAGGAAGAGCAGATTTTGATTACTTGTAATCTATAAGAGTGAATTGTGTTATTTTATCAGATGTTTATATGTATGTAACATTTTAATCTGTAAAGTAACTAATAATGAAAGCTGTGAAATGAATGTAGGTGAGTAAAAAGTGCAATAATTGTAAAAAAGTGCAATAATTGCCTCATATATCATATATATATATATATCTACTGGAGTAGAATTATAAAGTAGCATCGAATGGAAATAGCCTTACTTATGTTAAGTAAAGTAAATGTACCTCAGATGTATTATTTATTATTTATTATTTACTTATGTGCAGTGCTTGAATAAATGAATGATAAATAAACATTTCACCACTAACTATTTCAGATTGTATCTAGTGTTTTGATACCAATGATGATGTAGAACTACATACTACTACTTCTACTACTACTACTACTAATAATAATAATAATAATAATAAAAATAATAATAATAAACTTTATTTATACAGCACTTTTCAAGTGTTTCACATGGTTGAACCAGGATTTAAACATTTCAGGACAGCAATGAGGCAAATAAAATCAGGGAATTAAAAATAATACAGCATAAAATATCAAAAATTATATAAGATACAGCATATAATAATAATAATAATAATAATAATAATAATAATAATAATAATAATAATAATAATGATAAAAAAACAGATAAGACATGTTGGAAATAAAGCTGTATGCTAACTTTAATAAAAAAGACAGGATTTTAGCAATACAGACTCACACTGTATGTGCTTTTATTTGTCTTATATGTCTTTTTCCCAACTGCCTCCTCCTGCCTTTCTCCTCTGTCTGTGTTGAACACGTGCAATGTAAATCTACTGTTACGGACATGTGCAATAACACGTTGGTCACTTCTGTGTCACTTTTGTGCAATATAATGGCTGTGAATCTACTGTTACGGATATGTGCAATAACATATGCTGATCACTCTGTGCAATAATTATATGATGCTGTGCAACAATTATATAATTATCTGACGGATAATTTGTGCAAAAATCTGGCAAAACTGTAATCTGGCAAAACTGTCATCTCATCAATATACATATTGTATTTTTATATTGTATATTGTATTATCTTTTATCTTTTTTATATTTATTTATATTGCATATATCTCTTTTTTTCTTGTATTATCTTTTCATTAGCACCTATGGGATTGTCACAATCTAATTTCGTTGTACTACGCAATGACAATAAAGGGCTTGAATCTTGAATCTTGAATCTTGATGAAATTATTATTATTTTTTAAATAAATTCACCAGAGTCTTGGATAGAAATTGACATGACATGAAGACATTTTCATAAACTAGGTTTTATTAAAAAAAAAAAAATTAACAAAGGTTTGTTTTATGTTTAGCTGAATAACTGTAGTCTCTGGTCCACTATGACTGTAGTACTGTTGTTCCCCTCCGGACCAGCAGGAGGCGAGACATCCTCCAGCATCACCGGGGCGACAGGATAAACCTTCCCCAGCAACGAACCGTCGTTCCTTCCGGCTCCGGTCCCTTAAACAAGTGGAAAGGTAACGACAGACCAGGCGTCCTAATCTAAAGATATCTTCAACATCTCATGCTCTATAAATACATACTGTATCATATTCGACTGTTCTTAATGTCATAACTGAATGTTTAGCCGTATTTCAGCTTTAAACGCGTTATAATGGAGGATATTAGAGTTAGAAGTGGGGAAGTGAAGCCGACTCTGATCTTCACTAATGGCTGCCATGTTTCCTCGGTTAACGCGGGGCCTCTTTAGTTGATGTTAATGTGTATAAAACTGTGTGTAACTAGTGATGTGAACACTTAAAAACAAACCTAGTATGTTGATCTACTAACACGTTGATCTGGAGGCTTTCTGCTGCTGTATTTACATCAGTATTTCATAGTGAAGTTGGCTAACGTGCTAGTCAGTTAGCATGCCATCAGCTAGTGTGTGAGCTGTAACGTGTACTTGTGTGAAACTGCTGCATATTAAATGATGTCTTTGTAACACAGATGCTGATGCCCAAGAAGAATCGCATTGCTATCTATGAGCTCCTCTTCAAGGAGGGAGTCATGGTGGCTAAGAAAGATGTCCACCTGCCCAAGCATCCGGAGCTCGCTGACAAGAACGTGCCCAACCTTCATGTGATGAAAGCGATGCAGGTGAGACACTAGATGAGGATGATTGTTGTTGAACTCTGACAAGTGCATCAGTTTTATGTGGATGTAGCCTGAACCATATATGTATCAGCAGTATCTGCTTCCTGTAGAGCCCAGGTGAACACAAGTGTAGAAAGATCTGAGTAGTACTGACATTAAATCATTAGATAGATAGTTAGATAGACAGATAGGTAGAAAGATAGATGGGTAGATAGATAGTAACTTTATTGATTCCTAGGGAAATTCAAGTTTCCTGCATCACAGTTCCATAGTGCAAAACATGTTAGTAGTGCAAAATAAGAAGTACAAACAAATATACCAGATATAAAAATACAAGGAGATGAAGAAAACTGTTAAAAGTGAATATAGTGCAGGGTAACAGCTGTGATACACGACTATTAAAAAAGTGAATATAGTGCAGAAGAGACTGTTAAAAAGTTTTACAAAAGCTCAGTTTTCAGTGACCTAAAGCGCTGTTTGGGTGTGGATAAACCGATGGATGCCCGTGACCCGCATGTATGCTAATAAATGGGAGGCATTGAGACTTTCCTGGTGGTATGCACATGGATAGGGGGGAAAATGTGGTGTGGAACTAGTCTGATTAATTTTAGAACAATACAAATGCTAGTGTGTTTTGATGCTGGCAAGAAGCAGGTTAGAACGATTTATTAGGAAAGCAAAACATATACAAATCTAATATTTTTGACATGGAAGAGAAACGGGTCAGGCTCATCAAGCAACTGTCAGTCAGTATCAGGGGAGCCTTTTGTTTTTAAAACTAGCAGTTTGGGCAAAGTTAAACTTGTATTTTTCACATGCACAACAGAACCTAATGAAAATCATGATTATAAAGAAACATTAATATTCTAGATGAGGGTATTTCAATCAAACTCAATGGGGCTTTTTGTTGGAAGCTGTTTTATGTTGAGGGAGGTAGGTGAGCATCAGAAAGAAAAAAAAGCTTCTAAAGGGGGACCATGGCAGAAAAGTTTAGGAACCATTACCTGAAAGGATACACTTACGTAGAAGCATGCTTACAGTAGATGAGTTGGTAATACTCTACTCACTGTGAAAACTAAATATTTGTGCTTTTCCTCCAGTCCTTGAAGTCCTGTGGGTACGTCAAGGAGCAATTTGCCTGGCGTCATTTTTACTGGTACCTCACCAACGAAGGTATCCAGTACCTGAGAGACTTCCTCCACCTTCCCCCAGAGATTGTGCCCGCAACCCTGCGCCGCCAGACTCGCCCTGAGACCGCAAGGCCCAGGCCCAAGGGTAAGCGCACTGATACACGTAATGTGGGTTTGGTTGAATGTTGCTTGCTTTTCTTTTTTTGTTGGAATATACTGTATTTCTCAAAAGTCAGTGTCACAGGATACGGTTCGTGATAATAACTACTGATGTTGCTTTTCAAAGCTATCTGACGAACACAAACCATCAGTCATTAGCTGTTAACTTAAAACTGCCGAGTGGAAGCATTCCAGACGGATTAACATGGAGTCAAAAGGCTGCAGCCATGGCTCAGTGTTACGAGTTCAGCAACTCTGATAGTTGTTTCCAGCTGTGTTTTAGCGCTGAGATGATCTGTAACTACATTGTTTTATATCCTTTTTAAAATTGGAAAAAGCAAATCCAGCCACGAATCAAGTCTGGGTAACATTTTCTGCTAATTTAGTAGAAAGGGTTGGGACTTAAGGGGAAATCACAAGCCAGATAATCATCCTCCCTTATCAGTACATATCATAATGTTTGTTGTTAATTACGGTGCTGAATCTTGGTTTTAAAACTGAAATGTGGTACTTTAGGGTCTGACACCTTATTCAGAACAACTGATGCTTAAAGCTGCAGCTGGGAAGTTTGAGCAAATATGACAAAATTCATTTTTATTAAATTGTAACTATCCTGGCAGAAGTACATGAGACAGATACTGTGAAAAATCAGGTTGCTCTGCCTCCTCTTGGTGCTCTTAGATTCCACCGCGCTGAAGAAAAAACAACCAACATGCAACAGTCTCTTACTCAGCTATCAATCAGTCACAGCTCGTGAAGCTTGTGAACTCTGATCAAACTGTCAAACTCCTTGGCTACAGTTTTTTTTTTTTTTAGGGCACGGTGTAATCTTTATTAGGAGAACTAAAAGGAGTTTTTTTTCCAGAGATTGTCTCATGTAGTACTCAGAATATAGTGACGGTTTGAGCAAGTTTCAGTTTATTTGTCATGTGCAGGTTAAAACAGGGTCAACGATACAGTGAAATGTATGGGATGAGAGGAACGGGTCAGCTCAGCACTAAAGCAATATATAAGAATGAATATGAAAATGACAATAAGATAGAATAACATCAATAAGAAAGAAAGGCCATGATAAAATATAATGACACTAAGTGTAAGATAGAAAAGTGGTGACGTAAATCTAACGATCCGCTGATTGACGGACATCTCTTTCTCAATGTAAGTCTATGGGGAAAAGTCTTTTTGGGTCCAATGCTATCACGTGACGGACACGGAAGCTGTAATTCCACTGTTTGACCACTACGAAAATTTGCTTCAGAGCCTGGTGCTCTTACTGGGGGCTTTCTTTAAATAAAGAATTTCAGGGTGATAAAAAGAATTACAGACACAAATACAATAACTGATATAAACAAGCAAAAACAAGTTAATTAAACATTTTTTACATTCATATGTTTATTTTTCTAATACAATACCAATATTTGGAGAGCAGTCCCTAGAATAAAGAATACATATATTTATGGTAAACTTGTAATAATATCCTTGGTTTATTTCTAAAACTAAATATGTAGACTAATTAATGGCAGACCTCTGGACTGGTTAATGGTTATGATGTAGAAAGGATGCAAGCCTTTTACAATAAACATGCTGAAATCCCGGAGGCATCATTGATCCTCTCTGTCATCCTCCCTCTGCTGCTGATGTGAAGGTAGAGAGGGATGGTCAAAGTCTACACCAGTTCAACAAATTTCCAGATACATAACTCATTAGGCTCAACCGTTGCGCACAATTAGCGGTCCTTTGTAGCGCGTTTATAGCCGATCACTAGTATTAGTGTGTGTGTGTGTGTGTGTGTGTAAACATACTGAGTATCAATTTAGATGGGACAGCGGGCAGAGAGGTAAAAGACATTGTGTTTCTGCAAGTTAATGTTCTTGTTTAAAGGGTGTTTGATAAATTGCTCGTACTGTCTCCCTTACTGACTTTGTTGCACGTATGGATAACGAGCATTGTCCTCGTGGACTTGAGTAGACTCTGCTGTCTGCCGTATGTGTGTGGAGCATAATTATCAGCTAAAATGACATTATAGGAACATTTTAATTTTCTTATCTGCTTATAATATATCTGCCACCACACATCATTCGTTCCTCGCTTCAGAGTTTAAGTGCAGGATGACTGTGATTGTCTGAAACAGCAGAACATTCAGGGATTGTTTCCCCCCCTTAAGCATACAAGGGCCTTCATGTTTGTCATGAATAATCTGCTCTTGACGGAGTCCCTGGGACCAAATTATTATATATACTGTTATCTAATATAGCACAATTGTATTTAGTGAAACTCCTTGGCATCAAAACTGAACAATTCTTACATTAAAGCATATACTGATTTTCCTCTGATTTACATCCTTTTGTCTGCAGCAAAATAACCTGTAACCACAGTGGACCTGAACTGAGTTTTGCTTGTTTTTATTTCTGCAGGAATGGAAGGAGAGCGTCCCGCCCGCCTTAACCGTGGCGAGGCTGACAGAGATAATTACAGGCGATCTGCTGCACCCCGTAAGTATACTTCTAACAATATTAGTCACCCATATGAACTGAGTTGTTTTCATGTGGTGTTTTGTTACTAGTTTTAATGAGCAGCATAAAGTCTTAGAGGCAGGTAAAAACATGACTTTGGCTTGGAACCGTTTTTAAGACAGTATTATGCATTGAGAGTGCTTTGTTATTAATTATTCGTGAGAAGGAAAAAGTAAAATTCAGTGATGTGACCCACTGTCAAGTACATGTGCCATAATACAAGTACAAATTCAACAATGTAAATGCTGAATTAATACAATAATTGAATTTGTTTGATTAGTACTTGATAGCAAAGTTTCACAACAATAGGCTGAAACAGAAAAGTATTTTCCCTGGGTATCTCCCCTCTAATATAGTGGAGAATACGATCTCAAAATTAAACTTAAGGGTACAAACTGATAACATTGATTCAGCCACTAGACGTCGCATTCTCCCTCCTCCGTTCCCTTGCATTCACTTCACAAATGAAAATAAAGAGCACCTGATACCAGCGTCGTTATACTATTGGCTCACAAGCCTTGTTAGAAGTGAGAACCAAAGGTCAAATATCTTCCACAGAAATAAACGAAACATTAATTTTGGATCCGTCAACATTTTTTAAAATGATTCATTCACAGTAATCATTTTTTGGAGGAGAAGCCATACTTTTATTTGACCTTTTTTTTAAATTATTATTTGGCTACATAACAATGTTATCAATATAACCTTTAACCATGTGTGTATAATATCCTTTTATTTTACAAGTTTTTGGTGGCTATTGAAACTTAAATTATGGAAGATGTTGACTGGCTTGTTAATCCATAATTTCTCCATCAGCTGGTGCTGACAAGAAAGCAGAGGCCGGTGCCGGAGCTGCCACAGAATTCCAGTTCGTAAGTACTGCTGCTATATTTGTAAAACCTTGTGAATCATTTTTCTTAAATTTCCCTTTGTGGGAATTATTTATAGACGGGGGCATATTTTTGGTCGGAGTCATTTTTGTCTTGTTATGGCAAATGAGGAATGTTTTCCATGTCAATTGTACAACAAGAATGTCCCAACATTCCTCCCTGAAACCTTGTTTGTTTGTGGCTGCGGTTTTATAATCGCTTCAATAAGGAATGCCAGCAAGCTGAATTTAGTTTTGTTTGGTGCAGTGACGGAGCAAAAGACTCCTCCTGCACACTGTCCTCTTCACTTGCAGTCAGAGATATATATTTTGACTCAGTACCCAGACCTTTATCAGGTTATGTTCGTATAGTTTATTTTTTTTAACTATTTATGAATGCACAACCGTAACAAAAATAACAAATACTATACAGTGCAGGAAGAGGCAGAAAGTCCACTGGGCTTATTTGAAGCCTCCACCTAAATGTTAAAATTCCATAATGTTAGAGAACACGAGATCAATATACAGAAAATAATGCATACATAATAGTGATGACAAAAAATTGACCAAGATATATATATATATATTACACTAACAAACAATAACGATAAATATATCAAACTAGTGCAGTTATAAAACTTTTGTTTTCTGTTGAACTTGGGTTGAATGCTATATTGACAAACGTTTTTCTTTTTGCAGAGGGGTGGCTTCGGACGCGGCAGAGGACAGCAGCCTCAGTAAATTTCACCTCATCTTTCTGTACAATAAAGAAAATCAAAATACAACTCTTCCATCTCAGTATTGTTTGTATTAAAACCCCATGACACCTGACATTGCTGTTTTTAAGAGGCTGTAGGGGTTCCTTGACCTCTGACCTCAAGATATGTGAATGAAAATGGGTTCTCTGGGTACCCACGAGTCTCCCCTTTACAGACATGCCCACTTTATGATAATCACATGCAATTTTTTGTATGCAGTATAAATGTGTTATTTCTGCTTATTCTAAAATGGATGTTTGAATATTTCTGCATACTGGGGTCCCTAAACAGTCTTGGAATTACATAAATTGGGTATCAGTGTAAAGCTGAGATTCTTTTGGATCAAATGAGCCCAACTGTATTCATGTGTGATGTTAATCCCCATAGTAACCATTTCATTGTAGTGAGACCATTTTTTGAAATTTGGCCTCACTGTATAAAATGACCTGCGGTGACCTCTAGGATAATCCCAGCCTCATGTGTATTACAGATTTATGACTAGAACAACTTGACATACAGTGCTGCATCTCAGATATGTACACCACTTCTGTCACATACAGTCCCCTCGAAAATGCTGGTCTCTTGAGGTTAATGTGGGCCATGGTTGGTGAATGGATTTAAAAGTGAACAGCTTTTTTCAAACATTCTCAGATCTTTTCTTTTATGCTGAGCAGAGTGAAGTTAGTCAGCAGGTGTAAATTTAGAAGCACAAGTCAAGATGACCGTCACCAGATATGTACGACAGAACAAATAACAGGATCAAGTTAGTCAGCGAGACTCGTGAGATGTTGTCATTCTTTGATCGTTAATGAAGTGGGTAAGTAGAGGCTAAGTACATGTGGTTACAAGCTGTGACGGTATGCACACTACCAGGACCCTGAAACTGGATTCATATTATTTACACCTGTGCTTTTTCTGTGACATCACAATATGTGTTCTGTGAAAAAGGCCGGTGGCTTATTTGGCTCCAAATGACGCAGCTGGGACGGAGGTGGGTCTGGTGAGGTTAGATTGAGGCCACTTGAAGACCCTGCACACCCTTGGTATGCAACACACAGGTGTTTTCACAGGACACACACCATTTTTAGCATTATTTATTTTGCGACTTGATGTCATTTCTAGCATAGCTTCACCACAACAGAGAAGTTTTATCAATCAGCAAATGTAAAAATGTGTGGGTGTGCAGAGTATTTAAAGGGGACCTATTATGCTCCATTTCCAGCTCTATGTTTAAATTCTGGGACTTCACTAGAATAATTTTGCATGATTCATATTTTTTTTTTTTTTTAAATCCATATTTATCTTTATCTTGTGTGCAAAGTGAAGTTATATTATACTGACATTATTTAAATAGGAAATGGGAAAACTGGTGTCGGGATTGCATTGTATAATAAGTCTGCTTCTAAAGTACAAGGAACCTCTTCTGCTTCGAGGCAATACATTTGTGTCATTACACACATGAAATGCCACGGGCAATTTTTCTCGTTTAATGTGAAATCATACTCGTGTTAATTTCCATACCACATCCTAACTCTAAACAGGTTTTGAGTTGGCACTGTACAGGACTAAATTAAGTACACTCAGAAATCTGTATGCAAGCTTAATTTTTGAGTGTGCAGGTGATACACTATTTTCCAATTGTATACATCATATACTGTATACTAATCCTGATAGTATTGTTTTTGCAGTTAGTATTAAAGAAAGAAACATACTAAACTGTTTTATATTAACATGAAATGATACTTGTGCCATCAAACATCAATCAAACCGCAACCTAAGAATTAAAGAGATAATTAAACTTCACAGAGACGGCAAATCTGTTTTTCCAAAAAATGTAATACTTGTTTTTGTTGTTTTCTGTTGTGATTCTGGAGCTGTTTCACCACCATCCACAATACATGTAAAGCTTTTCCAGCTGTGAGCAGCTCCTCCATTTGCTTTGTGCGCTGCACTGAGGGAGAACAGTGTACACACCAACAGCACACTCAACAAATCTAATATTTAGGTTGCATATTGACTGATAACTTTGTTTGCACTAGTTTGTGTCCACTTTTCCATAGTGAACCCATTACATACTTAAAACCTACTTAATATCAGAATGAGGTGTTGATTTGGGACAAAGTTGGAGGCCACGGCTTAAAAACATCATTAAATATTGTGCACAGTGGTGAGACAGCTCCTTTATACTTTAATACTACATATTTATATATAAAAAACCACCCCAAAACATTCAAATAATGATTTGGAGGTCGATTACCATGGCAATGGTCAAAGCCTCGAAGCATTGGGGTCAGCCCTAGAGCACGTTGAATAATTTCCTGTTAAAACAGTTGAGTGTGTCCATTTATTGTATACTAAATGCAAAAATAGTATACTGTAAAGAGTAGTATATATACAACAATAAGAGTTATGTCACTGACCACAGATTTATAACATATAAAAACTTGGTACATAAAAAAGGAAATCCCAGTTCAATCAGCCTCATA
This sequence comes from Sebastes fasciatus, assembly GCF_043250625.1. Classification (NCBI taxonomy): domain Eukaryota; kingdom Metazoa; phylum Chordata; class Actinopteri; order Perciformes; family Sebastidae; genus Sebastes; species Sebastes fasciatus. Next base: position 26,343,089 of record NC_133795.1, read on the forward strand.
CACAAAACTAAAGTTCAAGTCAATCCTCTTATCTACATTCTAGTGTAATATATTACTGTATAAGACTGCAGGCAAATGTATCAAAACATGTTTCAGACATGAAGACAGACAATGACTGAATGTGAAATACTGGTGTTTATTTGTTGGCACATTTATATTACAATCTTCAGTCTTCTCTCACTGGTTTTATTCCACAGTCCCAAATGACAAAAGAGAGGAAAAGAAAAAATTCCAGTGACACATATACCTTGGAGAACACAATTACGAGTATGTAACTTCAAGGCTGAGGTCAGGTGCACATGTGTTTTAGTTTGTTATTCAATTACTAGTATTTGGGGCAATCTTTTAACCGCATTCATCAGTCAATTTGTAATTACTAAGTCATTCAGTTAAGGAAATGGCCATCTGACCATCATGCTAAAGGAAACTGATCGTTTGAATCCTTAGCTGCAAAGTGATGTGCTTTTAATTTTTTATTTTTTGCTTTGGCCACAAGATGGGGCAATACATATTTAAACCATCACCTTTGGTAAATTAAAAAGGAAGTGACTTTATCTGAAGCTCAAGAGCGCAACAATATTCTCAATTTATCCTTGTTTTTACCCCCAATTTCAGAAGCTTCAATGTCCTACAAAAGAGCCAATTGTGATAGAAATCTCCAAAGTGAGAGAGTAGATGTGTCAACTCCAACATATGGACACATGTACTTCATAAATCCCCCCCCCCCCCCCCAAAACTCCAGCCCAAAATTATTTACTTATGACAGGAAGTGCTTGAATTGAGTTAGAAGGGAGTTGTTAAAAAAACGGACACTAATCTTTATTTACCAAAGCCAAAGTGCGTCCTCTGGCTGTCAGGGTGCTGTGTTAGCTATATACAAGACATTTGCTTGTCAATAACACAACAGATTAAAGAACAAATTGAAAAAAAAAATAATATGGATCAAGAACAAGTGGTCATCAATAATTAAGTCACTGGCTGTTACTTGTGGACATCCTCCTCACATTCATTTTGACAGTACCTGTCACCCGCATCCAACCACCGAGAGCGAATTAAATCATTGCCAATTACTCAAGAGAAAGGGTTTAGATTATCTTTTAAGCCATATACAGATTCATCTCCTTAACATCCGATTGCACATTTCAATGAAGACTTTAAAAAAGGTCTAATCAACACAAACTCTCCTATGAAGTGCCAGGTAGGGCATCATAAAGCCAGACTTTGGCCACCACACCTTTCGGATACACAGCAATAGAGGAAGGAGACTTTAGACTCCTTCCACATATACGGTTATTCAGAAAAAAAAATGTTTTTCATTCAGGGATAATAATAAAGGAATCTGTCTGAATTTGCTGGCAGAGTTATGCCCCCACAATTACTGGGAGAAAAGACGACCATGAATAAAAGACAACCGCCCACCACTGCTGTCACTGTCAAGAGACATTCTGCCCCTTTTCTAGGTTAGCTTATGATCCACTGGCTTTCACTTATCAATGTTATTTTCCCACAAAGGATTTTTGTTTTTTCCAGCAGTTTCTGCACAACTGAATCATGATACTGGACTTTTCTGTCCATATTCAAAGGAAAATGTGCATCTGCTATTGTATTGAAGTAAACTTTGAGCACCAAATCATTTTAACCAAGCGTAAACATATCTACTTTATTTGTTGGCATTTATAAACTACAACTCCCACGAGTCTTAGCAATAGGCGCACAATCAAAGCCCATTCAGAGCTGTAGTTTTTGAGTGCTGGCAAGGTAATCATTGCCTTATTGGTATTAAAAGGTCTCAAGTTTACATCCATAAACTATACTTTAACTTTAATCAATGTTTTCTATATTAACAGTGGTTCATGTGACTACTCTTGTATGAAAGAGGGTGCTAGAAGTGATGAAGCCGCGGAGGATTATCAACAGATGGCAGTTCCCCTCAGCTTGACTGAGCTATTTAGCTTCTTCCAGCTCATTGTTTTGATTTTATGGCAGACAACTCTGATGTTTTAGTTCACTCTCATAGCACACAGAAGCTATAAAAAGCAATTGTATGCTACTTGCGCTAACACGAGACAGCAGACTAATTTAGTGTCTAGCTGGTGAACATAGTGGAGCATTTACTACTTATGGAGCCGGATTTACCTCAGGTATTGGTGGAAACCAAAACTGAGCTAAAAGAGGAGTGAATTATCAGATGGACACAAACACAACAAATTAATGCTAATGTCACATATGCCACATGTGTAAATAGGCAGCCCTTTGTCAACAAGTTTGCCATATAAACGCAAAGCAAAACTGATTAATGTTGTGTTTACAGCTCGTTTCCGCTGCTCTCAAGTGGCCAAAAAAAGAACCTGTTATAAGTTTAAATATGGACAGAAAACCACAGTATCATGTTCAAAGTTATGGAGAAAGACCAATAAAAGAACCCCCCTATGAGAAAATACACTAACTGGGGATAGTGGAACAGCTGCTGATTTGAAAAGAAACTTCAGGTCTGCTTTAGCTACTAAGTCGGGAACTCAGACTAAAGCCTGGCCAAAGAACAGTAATCCATTACTGTTACAAATTTGTTTTGGGTCTAATTTTTTTTTAAGGATTTAGAGAATATTCAATTATAAATAGGCTCTTCACCAACAACCATCACCACATTCCTTGTTCTTCAGCCTCAGATGTACTGTGTGCCACCTCAAGAAAACGTTTCCAACAGCTCCAAAGCCAACGCTATTGAGTTCAATCAGTTCTTCCAGCCTAGGTTGAAATGACATGTCGGACTCACAGATGTATAAGAGGTGTTTTGTCATTTGTACTCTCACCTTTGATCTATACAGAAATAAACAATTTACAATAAAAACCTCTAACATGCTATCTACAGCGCCTCCAGTTTCACAGTATTGAGCCAGCTGCCTCACGCCACATCAAGGCCAAGTGACGCAGCTCGGCTAAAGAGACTTTTGCCAGACGTTAGAGAGAAAAACATAAAAACAAAAACTAGTATCCAAAAGCATTTTACATGTTAAAAACGAGGTCTCAAACTGTACAAGGCTTGTTTGTTCTGCACCAGCATTATAGATTCCATTACTTTCTATGTCAAGCAGGTGTTTTGAGTGTTTTTGGGGATGCACATTAAATACCAAAGGAAGGATAAAAAAAATAAATCATGACCATAATGAGTGCCCACTAAAGTCACCTGTGCTGTTACGAACACAGTGTAAACAATTGTTTTTAACCAAACTGAATGTGAGGAGTAAAACATGGAGATGGGTTTTAATAAGTTAAGTGATATGTGCTGCATTTTGAAATTACAAGTCCATGATCTTTTTTAAATCTACTACTTCTACCCTCTCAGTATGTGGAGGAAGACTTTGTAGTCAGTCACAGAAAAGCAGTTTAAAAAAAGAAAACAAAAAGGGATTAAAAGTAGGTAAAGACACTGAGGAGAAAGGTGGTTCATTTGACATTGTATGTTGACATTCTTTCGCTCTCTTTACAGTGTATATGCTCTGTTTGAGAGTGAAACCTGTAGTGCTTGGCTAGCTTCCCCAAATAAGAGAGAAACACACTTGACACTTGAAAAACTAGTGAGGGGCCATATCCTTCTGATTAAAGAGACATCAATAACCACGATAAGGAGCAAAATGAAGAGAATCCAAAAGACCTTACCACAAGTCTGTTGCACAGTCGGGTCACTCGAGCGAGTGAGACACAACATAACAGTGCTCATGCAAGACAAGTCACTTCCCACAATTCTGTTCATTCAGATACAGACAACATTTCCTATCCTTATTAACATGGGGGAGGAGGGAGTACACTAATGGGCACATTCATTCACAGAAAAATAACTGAAAAATGGAGGAGACCACCAAAAGCCTTCAGCTTAAGCACTAAGTATACACGTTTACATTACAACAGTAAAAAGTAGTTCTTGCATTCAATAAACACCACACTAAGGGCGCGTTAAGGAAAGAGAATGAGGGGAGCGAGGGGACATTTCATGCAGTTGTCAGTAAAAAGAAAAAAAAATGAAAAAAAATATGGGTCAAAAATTACATTTACATTTACAAAGTGTTTCAGACTATTCACCCAACACTTGTCATCAAGTCTGTGCCACTGCTCTGGCACAAAGGAGTTGGCAAGGCAAACCATGTTATTGAGACAGAAGAGAAGAGAGAAAAGAACAGAGAAGAGAAATGACACAAGTAAGAGCGCAAGTGGTGGCGAAAGCTCCCGAAGGTGTCAGAGTTGTGGTTTTAGTTATCTGATACCCGAGACGGAGCTCTGATTGATGCTGTAGGTAGGGGAGAGGTCCCCACCTATCGTGGCCACCAAAGGTGTTCCATTACTGGTCAGGCAACTCTCCTGGAGAGCCTCGAAGTAGGTGGCCTGCACAGGCTTGTGACACAGCAACACTTGCATGGCATCGTCTATTTTAAACCATTCCCTTTTTCTCCCTGTTGACAGAACAAGACACCATTGTGGGACAAGTTGAGACATGTGAGAGACAACACGAGAAGACACACATTATGAAAAATAGGTTTGACTAATTAGCAGTACTGTGCACAGCGTTAAAGTGAAAATCAGGGTAGGAGCAAAGCTGGTGTTATAATCTCCCCCCCAAACAAACATAGAATAAAATCCCTGAACTGTAATATCACTAAGGCCTGGGAAAGAAAAACAAAGCTACAGACAGCATGTGACTGCCTGAGAACTTTGTCCGGATCATCCCCATTTTGACAAACAAACAAACATGCAGTGCTTTACCAATGTTGACCGAGTCCTCCCAGTCCTCCAGCAACTCTGTTACAATAAGAACATAGACGTAGGTTCTGTGTTTCCTCTCTTGGTTCTGTGGGAGAAAAACATGATCATATATTTGTACTTCTCATTCGCAAACATGCTGCACAGTATGTTCACATTTGAAGACCAAAAACAAATTAGACGGCAAACAAACCTCACCTCAAATACTCCGACCAAACGACCTAAAGTCCCCTTCACACCGGCCTGTAAAATAAATAAGAATGATTAGGTGAGCAAATACATACCACAGCATACACTTATAATGGACAACTAAGGGCTGTTCTTAAATATAAAGAGGCAAAACAGCATAACACCTGTATAATGAAATTAAATCTAACAGCCTGACAATAAACACTATCTTCTTACCTCGTGGTGTTTTGTTGAGACTGTAATTTTTAAATGATTTGTGTTGCGGGGGATTACATTACATCATAAGATTGTTTTTTTTATCCCCTTCAAATTTACTCAAATCTAATTCCTGGGTTGTTGCCGAATCCTCCAAGTAACACACAAGTAAAACATGAACAAAAACACTGACTTAATTTGATTAAAAGAAGTCATGTCTTGCATGTACTGATTCTTTCTTCATTAATTTCACACTTCAGTGCAACGAGGTCTAATTTAGCCAACAGTAAGTAATAAGTAATATAATTAGACTGACAGTCTACGTTCTGGAAACTGGGGACTTTTTTTTAAACTGTGTGATAATGATTACAGAACAGGTGAAGACAAGTACAGGGACACAGAAAAAGGAGAAAAAAAAAACCAGAGGACAAATGCGCAACAGGAAACCAACATTTATAGTCACAAGTTAGTTGGAAATTAGGTTTGTAAACTTTCCTGACCAACTGTTACTCAAACTACAAGTGCAATTACAGTATAAACTATATTAGGGTGGCAACTAATGATTATTTTCATTATTGATTTAATCTGACATTTATTTTTTTGATAAAACTGATAAAACCTTTGGTCGATAAAATGTAAGAAAATGATGAAAATGCTGATAATCTCCTGGATCCCAAGCCTCACGTCTTGTCCAACCAGAAGTGAAAACCCCAAAGATATTGAATTTACAATTAAACAAAACAGAGAAAATCAGCTAATTGACACCCAGCAAAAGTTAAAAGGTATTTTTCCTAAGAAATGACCTCAAACTTTCTGTCATTCGAGTAATTGTTGCAGTTCTAAATTCTACAGCTGCAAAATACATGTAAACACCTCTGTTCAGCTATCACTTACTGTCACATACTGACGGCTTCTCTACAAGATGTTTCGCGTACCATAAAAGATCATGTATAAAGGTCACAAACAAACAACAGAACAACCGCCTTGCTGTCATTCGCCGTTCCTCTTCCTACGACATCAACACCGAAGCCGTGCAAATGTCACAACCTCTCCTAGAAAGAAGACAACTTGCCTGTTACCTTTAAAGATATTCTAATAACAAAAATAATCCCCGAGGTAGATCTCAACTCCCAGAGGTGGATAGTAGGTCAGGTTTAGATACAGAGCAAGGCCACTTGCTGACATTTTTGCAGCTTCTTCAGGTTCCAGTTTCAGTCTATAAATAAGTGTTGACTGCACTCGCTGCACCATGGACTCAAGAGTTGGACTCTTCAAGCCTTAAGCAAGATCATGTGTAAAAGAACAGGCCCACCACTAGCAACCACAAAGACATGCCAGGGATGAAGTAATAGGCCAAAAGTCAACCTGTATGTTTTGAGATGGAAAATGTCTCCCGACTCAAGCATTCATGTAACTGAAGACTGATGGGCAGCATCTTGGGAGAGGATGCACAGCATTGAGGCTTAGTTATGCAATACTGTCCTGTGTCTTGTTAGTGCAGGGCGTAGGACTACCAAGCATAAGCCGAGGTTATGAACGGTCAGATAGACAAAGGAAGCCTCTGTAACCTTTGGCCTGCTCCTAAGTACTGTGTATTCGCGGTCATCCCTGGCAAGACTCCAAACCAATAAGCATAAGCAATCACTCACCACTCATATGGTCATCAGAATAAGCTTGTCAGGATTAGGATATGTCCTGTTACACCACCGTCCAATAAGAAGCTTAGGAAGCCACAAGACGTGGTGATGCATGGAGTACCACTCAAAGTCACCACAAAGTTTTTGAATGTGGCCTTTAAGCACTTTTAACAAACATCAGTAGTGATGTGACATTGCTTTTGACCCTGTGGAAATGTGTTGGCAAGCTGCAGCGTCCTACAACCGCCAAAGTCACCGAACAGCGGGAGCCAGGATAGGGGATGATATCAGCATCCATCAGTGTGATGGATCACACACGGAGAATAGGCTTTATATGGTCGGTGACTTGCCAAGAGCTGACAGCCGGGTGAGACTCCGTGTCTTCAGTGCCCTGTCGCCATTCTGATCGAAATGCCAAAGCGATGAGCAGCTCGTACACAAGAGGGATACCTGATTTAAGGGACGGACGTTGATGGTATAAGCAGTTATTATTGATTTCCAATGAGCTTCAGAGCCGTTTACTAATTGCTACCTATCCTCCAAAACACACACACACGCAAACAAAAATAGACACATTTTGCCCTTCAAACTGCTTCTGTAATGAGGCTGCTGCTGTAAAAATAGAACTGTCTGAAACACACAAAGAATGGAAGCGGATTGTTTTTCTTCGTTTGCTGTATTTGTGGGATTGGATAGTGCTGCAGTGCAACCGCTGTGCAGCCAGTGTTCAATCTCAGCGTGACCTCCTTTGACACCGAAACACTGCTTTGTAACATGATGCTATGATACAGCTTACATGTTGCTAGGCTCTCTCTCTCTGTCCATCCAAACAGGATGACGGCACTGACGAAATGGGTTCCGAGAGCAAGGTATTAGGCCCAGTGTTAAATACAGACATGATTTAATAGATGAAATACAATACATCTTATGAGCTTCCACTCAAACTAATTTGCCACACTGCAAATGGAAATCCACTCCCAGAACAATATTCCTGGCTATGAACCAAGTCTAGAAAGGTATCTTCAGGTTTCAGATAGAAGGGTCAAGTAAAGTAGGAACAGCATCAGAGAAAGAAAGGGGACCACAATATAGGCTTAATTTAGATATAATAGTTATGAAAAACAGTTAAAGAACCAACCTCTTCACACACTTCTCGGGCTGCAGCAACACTGGGCTCCTCCTCGGGCTCCATCCCCCCTCCAGGAACTATCCACTTGTCAGGATGTCGACTACTGCTCACCAGCAGCACCTGCAAATCATCCCATACAAAACATGTTAGACATTACAGTCCAACTCAATGCTGCCGCTTGTTAATTGTGTGCAATCACAATTCACAAGTGTTGCTGCTTGAGCAAGATTATTCAGTGATCTGTGTTAGTAACAGACGCAAGAGCCTATGCTCGTCTGACCTGTACTTATTATCTGTACCTACGGTCCGCACAGAACTAGGTAAGATGGCCTTTAGCTATTCCGCTCCCTTTTCCTGGAATACACTGCAAGCTAAGTTGAAACTGGGAAATCTGATTACTTTTGATGAATTTAAAACATTAATGAAAGACCTAGAAGCGGAGTCAATCGGGAGCTGTCTGTGTTTCTGAATATTTTCACTTTAACGTTGGCTTCAAACACTTGATTTTAATTTGTTTGTATGATATTATGCTATGTATTTATTTTGCATTTGTTTTATGTTGTGGCGTCTGAAACTTTAATGTATGTTTAAATGCTGCTCTCTTGGCCAGGTCTCTCTTGCAAAAGAGATTCTTAATCTTAATGAGTACTACCTGGTTAAATAAAGGTTAAAAAAAAAGAGCAAAACCCCAACATATGACACTGAAAACTATCAAGACTACCTAAGAGTGGCCTGAGGCCGAGTAAGCCAGCTGGATGTTGTGTGAATGCAGTTTTTTTCAATGGCATAGTGTATGAGTCACTGTTTGCTTTTTTGCTCCACACTAGTATGGTGAGTTCACGGTGTCAACAATCTGTTTAGAGAAAAGCTGCAGGCTTGGCTGATTGCCGATCTAGTAGTGTTTGGTACAAGTTTCTAGCTACGTGCAGGTCATACTGATGTATTTCCTGTAATCAACAGCCCAAGTTCACAATCAGGCCTCTACTTATACGCCAAAATGAGGAATTAGTTAAGTCTCTATTAGTCCCCCACCCTCCTGGTATAATAGTGTTTCCACTACAAAGAACATCTTTGTGCGTGTTGTTGACTGGACATCAGCTTCCCAAAAATCTGCTGCTTCTGGTCTCAAATAACCCTTTGAATGCTACTTTGAGGTGTTTTTTAGTAGGAGAGTGGCTCATTAATGTCAACTACGTGGTGACATTTGGGACACAACGAAACAGGTTTAGAGTTTGTCATTAAGCAGATTGGATGATCCAAATCTTTAGTATTTTGAATCTTTAAGTAAACAACGCATACAATATCATAATAGTGCGTGTTGTTGACTGGACATCAGCTTCCCAAAATCTGCCTCTGCTCTCAAATAACCCTCTGAATGCTACTTTGAGGTGTTTTTAGTGGGAGAGTGGCACATTAATGTCAACTACGTGTTGACATTTGGGACACAAACAAACAGGTTTCCAGCTTGTCATTAAGCAGATTGGATGATCCAAATCTTAGTATTGTGGCTTTTTGAATCTTTAAGTAAACAACACAGAAAATACAGTGATTTGTACCATAATCGTGGCACCTGCACTTTATGATCAATTTATTTGTCTCTATTTTGATTTGAATGTTTCTATGTTTGCTTTTAATGTTTGCTTTTACTGCCAAGAGCTGCTAAAAGCTGTTTTTCGTTGTTTTCCATGACAATGACAATAAAGTCTCTATTCTATTCTAAGATAACCAGAGCTGTACCAAGAGTGTGTCTTTTGACTAAAGCCAGCACAGCTAACATCAGTCCCATGTTTGGCTAGCAGCAATACCAGTTGCATTAACACTAAAACAGTTACGTTACTAAGCAGAAACGTATCTTAGCTTGTCACTTTAAAGAAACTAAAACAATGGTTTTATATCCAGATGAATCTCGTTATGATAAAGTCATCACAGCCTGTGGTCGCTGGCCGAGAGTCGGCTGCTCCACAGTAGTAGCAACACGGATAATAGCTTCCACACAAATCACCTCTGGTCTCAGATAAACCTCTGAATGCTACTTTGAGGTGTGTTTTAGAGAGAGAGTGGCACATTAATGTCAACTACGTCAACTACAAACAGGTTTATAGTTTGTCATTAAGCAGATTTGGATGATCCAGAATCTTTAGTAGTGTGGCTTTTATGAATCTTTAAGTAAACAAACGCAGAAAACACACACAGTGATGTAAGAGTGTGTCTTTTGAGTAAAGCCAGCACAGCTAACATCAGTCCCATGTCTGGCTAGCAGCAGAACCAGTTGCATTAACGCTAACAGTATCTTAGATAGTCATATCTGAGCTGGTCACTTTAAGAAACTAAACAAGAGTTTCTATCCAGCTGAATCTCGGTATGATAAAGTCACCACTCATCACAGCCTGTGATCGCTGGCCGAGAGCCGGTAGCACCTTGTAGCAGCATTAGCTTTAGCATTAGCAGCTAACAGGTTGCCTCCATGTAGCGCTGTGTGAGAACCAGCGGTTGGTTACATGCACAGCTAAAGAGGCTTACATAACACTCCGCTAAGTACGAGCTCAACACTAAATGTTTAATACACAACCACAGCAGACTACACACGAGGTTATATACTGTTATAAACTGATTTACTACACAGAGAACCACACTGGGAGCAGCTAACGGTAGCTTTAGGCCCAGTCAGACCGACTCATCCCCGGTCTCACCTCCTCCTCCGCCTCGCTCCTGAAGCACAGGCAGGCGGCCCGCTTCTTGTAGCCGTCCCCGTCGTACGTCCGGGTTTGGTTCGACTTTAGCTTCATCATTTCCCCCCCAAAAAAAGGAAGAGGGCAACAAAAGTTGTAAAGTACAAGCTAAGTTTGACCACTTAAATGTTGTTAGACGCAAAGTCCTCCTCCAAGGGGAAACCTCGGCGTTTTTTAACTTAACAGAAATAACTTCTTCTTCGCTTCATTTTCACTAGAGGAGGCACATCTACGGCTCGGTCGCCATTACAAGCAGCCCGCTACGCACACGACGTAGTGGAGCTTTTAATAGCTCCGGCGGCGTAAAGAAACTACGTATGAGTGGTTGAGGAATGAGAGGAGGAGGAGAGGAGGAGAGAGAGCAACACCACGCTGAGACTGGAGCCAGCCGGTACTCTGGGCTCACACTAGAGCTGGTCACGGACACTTGTTAGAGGCTGATCTAATTAAGTAAGATTGTAGCCTGACACCTTAGTTGAAGAATTAAAATGTTATCCATGTGTGCTGTTATTAAATGGTCAAAATGGTTTGATCAATGCTGGTTTGATTAATCAGTTTCAGCACCGCAGGTGATGGACAGCGACAGCATGGTCCTCCAAAACTCATCCAATAATAATGTGAAATTAAAATGTTGTCTTATAATGTACATTATGAGTTCACTCTTGCCATATGGAGAATTGATACAAAAAATGATCAGAAATCCCTCCAAAATACCACATTAAGACACCAAGACCTTGAGGAACACCATAGAAAAAGCCATGCTGTGATTTAGTATAAAAAACCTTTGGCCCATGAACTAAAATGAGCTTGACACCCCTGTCCTAGAGGTCACCACAGGTCATTTTATGGACAGCGACAGCATGGTCCTCCAAAACTCATCCAATAATAATGTGAAATTAAAATGTTGTCTTATAATGTACATTATGAGTTCACTCTTGCCATATGGAGAATTGATAAAATTTTTTTTATCAGAAATCCCTCCAAAATACCACATTAAGACACCAAGACCTTGAGGAACACCATAGAAAAAGCCATGCTGTGATTTAGTATGAAAAACTTTTGGCCCATGAACTAAAATGAGCTTGACACCCCTGTCCTAGAGGTCACCACAGGTCATTTTATGGACAGCTCCAGCATGGTCCTCAAAAACTGATCAAAATGTTGTCTTAATATGTACATATGAGTTCACTCTTGCCATATATAACAGATGAGGCTGAAACAATCAGTCGGTTAATCGATTTTAGGCAATCCACCAAAGCTTAATCAACTACATAATTAATTAACCCTCTGAGACCCACAATAGACCCGTTTTTGTCTTTTTAGTGGGGTAGAGGCGGTCTTTAGGGCAGGTCAACAGTAGATGCCACATACACAGCAAAATTGGAAGTGTGAATTCAACTCGTTTAGTGTTAAAACTAACACTTTGCCAGTGTTTATATAATTCTCACAGGTTCCCATTTAAATTTACACTTTGGATAGTGTTAATATTTTAACTCTTAATAGTGTTAAATATCTGACACTCACAGTGTTGTTTTATGACACATGTAAGTGTATTTTTAACACTATATGGTGTCGTTCCCTTTCACTAGTAGTGTTAATTTCTAACATTCACAGTGTTGTTTTATGACATCTGAAAGTGTATTTTTTTAAGCGTTTAACACCAAATTAATGTACAGTATGCACTACACTCCCACCATGAATGTTTTCACCAACACTGAAAATGCTGCTAGACTCAACTGTAAGGCTTGAAAAACAGTACTGACAATATCCAGCTGTAAATATGTTAACCTATAATAAATCATTGAAACAAACTATTATTTTTTAGAAGTGGTGTACATCATCTGAAAGCTGGGAACCTGAATATTAATGAGATGCACCTAATTAGTTAATTATTTATTTAAAATAAATTGTGAAAGTGTATCAGGGTTTAGAACATTATGATAGAAATATAGTATGGCCATTCCCATGCTCACTTATGTCTCATAGGTTGTTGCAGTCATTTTTGGTTGATCCCATTTGTTACACAGATTCGGTGCTAAACGTAACCATTTTTTTTTTCCAATGGAGAATTGATAAAAAATGATCAGAAATCCCTCCAAAATACCACTTTAAGACACCAAGACCTTGAAGAACACCATAGAAAAAGCCATGCTGTGATTTAGTATGAACAACTTTTGACATTTTGGAGATTTCTGCAATTAGATGGCGAGCACTTCTGTTCTGGAAACTGCTCAGAAACCCCCTTATTGTCAATATACCCAGGAAAGCCATCCATCCTCTGAATGCTCTAGGTCTCTAGTTTGTGGCTGTAAAGTTTCATGAGGCTGTGATCATCCTAGAGCAGAGGTGTCAAGCATCCGGCCAGAGGGCCAGAACCGGCCCGCCAAAAGGTCCAATTCGGCCCACTGAATGACTTTGAAAAGTGGGAGAATTGCAGAGAAGTCATTAATTAAAAAAAAATCACTGCTATTGTCCACTGGGGGTTTGCTGCAGGAGTCGCTGGTGGAAAATGTTGAGCTTTCCAAGAAAAATAGGCCAGTTCCTATTTCTTCACAGAGTTAAATGGGAAACCAGTGTGCTTGGTGTGTTCACAGCACCGTTCAGTGCTTAAGGAATATCATATTTGTTACCACTATCAGACTCTTTATGGTCATTAATTATGAACGTTTTTAGAATGTACTTGTACTTCTTTACACTTAAAGAAAGGGACAAATTGGAGGTGTTGTTATTATGCAATGGTTTTACTGTTCCGGCCCACTTGAGATCAAATTGGGCTGTATGTGGCCCATGAACTAAAATGAGCTTGATACTCCTGTCTTAGAGGTCACCACAGGTCATTTTATACAGTGAGGTCAAGTTTAAAAAAAATCTCAATACAATAAAATGGCTACTATGGGGACTAACATCATCACACATGAATACAATTGGGCTCATTGGATCCACAAGAGTCTCAGCTTTCCATTCATACCCAATTTATGTAAATGAAGACTGTTTAGGGACCCCAGTATGCAGACATTTTCAAAAAGCATTTTAGAATAGGTGAAAATAACACATTTATACTGCATGTGAAAAACTGCATGGTTTTTGCTCAATACTGCATGTGATTATCATAAAGTGGGCATTTCTGTAAAGGGAAGACTCGTGGGTACCCATGGAACCCATTTTCAGTCACATATCTTGAGGTCACAGGTCAAGGGACCCCTTTGAAAATGGCCATGACAGTTTTTATATATAGCACAACTTTGGAGCGTAATATAGCTTCCTTTCTAGTTTTCTAGTTTCATATGATGTAACTTCATTCTAGCTCTGACAAACTGAACCTGCTACAGCCTCTGAAAGATAGTAAAGTTGGTCAGGATCGGGTCTCAGAGGGTTAATCATTTGTCATTTTTCATGTCATCATATACAGTGTGATAATAAACTCAATATCTGTGGATTTTTTAACTGTTTTCAGGTAAAACAAGCAATTTGAATATAGCACCTTGCAGTTAGGCATATCTATAAATGGTAAATGGACTCACATTTATATAGCGCTTTTCTAGTCTTCCGACCACTCAAAGCGTTTTACACTACATGTCAGCATTCACCCATTCACACACACATTCATACACTGATGGATTGGATGGAGCAATTTGGGGTTAAGTGTCTTGCTCAAGGACACATCGATATGTGACCCGGAGCAGCCGCGGATCAAACCACCGACTTTCCGATTGGTGGACAACCTGCTCTACCGTCTGAGCCACAGCCGCCCCACATAGTATAAGGAATATAATTGTTAGTTGTAGTAGTCTGGGTATTGTGTGAATGCAGTTAACTCACATTTTTGCAGTAGCTAGTGTCACTGAGTTTGTTTTTTTCCCACACTAGAATTGTGAGTTCATGGTGTCAAGAAAAGCTGAGTCTTGGCTGACTGCTGATCTAGTAGACTACACCATTTCAAATGTGATAGTTTGTGATCACTGATAATACCCTTGGGCTGACATTATGTATGCCACCAAAATGAGTTACATATCAGCAAAGCGTAACTTTAAAGAGTTGCTGGCTTCCTCTTCATGCACATGGAAGAGGTGCCTCAAGTTGCAAAGGCATAAAATAGGTCATAATTGATTGGGGTTTCTTGTGGTGGTTTTGTCTGCTAACAACATATGCTTCTGTTACACTGCAGCATGTCTACCTCTGTCAAACTGTCAAAGTGCACTTTTATTTAGTGGACATAACCAAATAGTATGCTTTTCAGTTATGTCCTCTAAGTAAAAGTGCACTTTGACAGTGATAAAAGACAACATTCAAAATAAAAATAAAATTTTGAATGTAAATGAAGAATGACAAGATTGCATTGTTTCTAACTTGAAATTATATAGTTTTCTTGCAGTTAATTGGATAATTTTGTCACACCATTATCCATCGCCTTGTTTTTTGTGTTGGCTTGTGATATTCTGAATAAATATTAAAACCAGAAATTAACATGCTCGAGAAAAAAAAAAAAAAGTTTGAAATAATGTATCATATTCAGGACTATACTCTCAGTAATAACAAGAAAGTGAAGTTAACACAACTCCAAAATTTAAAAGCACAGCTAGCAGCACCTACACCAAACAAAAACTAAATATTTCAATGTCTAAATGCATTTGCACATTTAGGTAACAGGAGGACAGAAACAGGTTCCTTTGGGTTTGATGTGGTCTCCAGGAGGCTTCATGTAGCCAGTCACAAATTAAGATAAATTAAAACCTCTCTGGCCATTTTGACTCTCACAGCCTTCTCGTTTAAGCTGTCCTAGTCCAAGTCATTGAAAACTGGCCAAACATTGGGGGTGTCCTGGGAGGTCACACTGTTGGCCTCTAGAGGGAGACAGACGCCCTTTGACTGCGTGATAAAAGTGTGTATGGGGCTGCGTAGCCGCAGACCGGTCAGGCTGCCCATGCTGTCATAATGTTATGGCTGATTGGTGTATATATATATATATACTATATATTACTGGAAATCAATTAACAACACAAAAATGACTGGAAATCAATTGACAACATAAAACAATGACAGATATTGTCCAGAAACCCTCACAGGTACTGCATTTAGCATAAAAAGTATGGTCAAATCATAACATGGCAAACTGCAGCCCAACAGGCAACAACAGCTGTCAGTGTGTCAGTGTGCTGACTTCACTATGACTTGCCCCAAACAGCATGTGATTATCATAAAGTGGGCAAGTCTGTAAAGGGGAGACTCGTCGGTACCCATAGAACCCATTTTCATCGACATATCTTGAGGTCAGAGGTCAAGGGACCCCTTTGAAAATGGCCATGACAGTTTTGCCAGTCTGTGATTAACTACTAATTGTGCAAGTATCTGAAGTAATGTGAGTAGAAGTTCCCTGAAACCACTGCAAATGTTATGTTAGAAAACAGATAATGTGTTTACATATTAATTCATTGAAATCTTGATTTCAATTTAAAAATAACAAATTTACAAAAGAAAAGTATAAGAAGTTCAATATTTTAAATCTTCAAAATAAAGGGGGGTGGGGGGAGTATAGTTTGATTTACAGATTTCAAAAAATATAAATATTTTGTAAAAATAGAAGTAGTTTGTATGCAAAACATTTATTGCATCAAGACTGTACTGAATACTTGAGTAAATTCATACAACATGTTGGTGCTTCATTATGAAACAAATGTGAATATCTGTCAAAGTGTGTGTGCGTGTCTGTGTGTGTGTGTGTTTTTGTGTGTGTATGCGTGTGTGTGTGTGTGTGTATGCGTGTGTGTGTGTGTGTGTGTGTGTGTGTGTGCGTGTGCGTGTGCATGTGTGTGTGTGTATGTGTGTGTGTGTCATGATTCTAGGTGTTCTGTGTTCTACTTCATGCGTGTCATTCCGTGTTGTTATCATTATGACATCACATTCTAAAGTCATGTCATTCTAGAATGCGTTTTCTACATATACTGGACTGACCTCTGGTCAGACACACAACAGATCGGGTTGGACTGGAGATGCTACTCAGAGATTTTCCTCTGTTTTTTAGGTTTTGCCTAACTTTCTGATAGCCTATACGTGTGGATCATCGAGACACATGGGGGAATGTCCATCATTTTCATGTTATAACTGTCGTTTATTAATTAGCTTTAGTTGATTTGTTTCAGTTTTGCAAATTAGTTCACAGGAGTCACAGCGGAAGAAAATACCAAAAGTTCAACTCTCTCCTCAATGTCTACAGGACCAGTCACGACTGTCTGCGCTTGCTTGGGTTTTGCCTATGCTGGGAAGTGGATGTAAAGGGCCTTGCTGCGAAATCATGAACATACAACTAAGTCTAAAAGGTAAGGATCAACGTGCTGAATCTAAGTAATGTAGTATAATGTCATATTTTACCCACTACTGTTCAGTGATGGTGTGTGTCTGAAAGCCAGCAGTGTTTTGCATTGTGGCAACCCTTTTTGAAAAAATCTTGTGAGGGTTCTGTTTTCCTCTTTCAGTTACAGATTTCCAACTGTGAAAAGAATATTTACTAATGGTTGAAAGATTTTCAAAACATTTTACTCTTAAAGATTGTAAGATTAGATGATGATTTTTAATAATTGAACAAAGCCTGTAAGGTTGGGTAGAAACCTCAAGTGTGCTGCTATACACTCACACTTGACAATCTCTACACAGTTGCATATTTACAACATCATTTTTTTTAAATAGTACTTTATTTAGTAAATAAGGTTGTTTTTATTCTGTATTTTTCACTGTTTTTTTCCCTAAACTTTTTATTACAGATTTAAATGAAACTGGACTGAGAAAATGGCCATGACAGTTTTGCCAGTCTGTGATTAACTACTAATTGTGCAAGTATCTGAAGTAATGTGAGTAGAAATTCCCTGAAACCACTGCAAATTGTATTTATTTGATAACAAAACAGTTAAAGCTCTTCATGATGCATTATAGAAAACATATAATGTGTTTACATATTAATTCATTGAAATCTTGATTTCAATTTAAACATAACAAATTTACTGAGGAAAAGTATAAGAAGTTCAATATTTTCAATTTTCTAAATAAAGGGTGATGGGGGGGAGTATAGTTTGATTTATAAATTTAAAAAAATATAAATATTTTATAAAATAGAAGTAGTTTGTGCACAAAACATTTAGTACATCAAGACTGTACTGAAAACTTGAGTAAATTCATACAACATGTTGGTGCTTCATTATGAAAAAAATGTGAATATGTATCAAAGGAAAAAAAGTGTATTACGTAATTATGTGTGTGTGTGTGTGTGTGTGTGTGTGTGTGTGTGTGTGTGTGTTTGTGTGTAGGTGTGTCATGATTCTAGATTCTAGGTGCTCTGTGTTCTAATTCATGCGTGTCATTCCGTGTTGTTATCATTATGACATCACATTCTAAAGTCATGTCATTCTAGAATGCATTCTCTACATATACTTGACTGACCTCTGGTCAGACACACAACAGATCGGGTTGGACTGGAGATGCTACTCAGAGTTCAACCTCTGTATTTTAGGTTTTGCCTAACTTTCTGATAGCCTATACGTGTGGATCATTGAGACACATGGGGGGAGTGTCCATCATTTTCATGTTATAACTGATTAGCTTTAGTTGATTTGTTTCAGTTTTGCAAATTAGTTCAGGACTTGCAGCAGGTAGATGCGGTTCTTGTTTGACATATTCAACTGTCAACTTGTCGGATCATACAAAATGTTATTACCAAGTGGAACAAATACAAAAAAATCAGGAGGGACAGGAGGAACACGAAAAGGAGTCACAGGGAAAGAAAATACCAAAACTACCACTCTCTCCTCAATGTTAACAGGACCAGTCATGACTGTCTGTGCTTGCTTGGGTTTTGCCTGTGTTGGAAAGTGGATGTAAAGGGCCTTGCTGCGAAATCATGAACATACAGGTAAGTCTAAAAGGTAAGGATCAACGTGCTGAATCTAAGTAATGGAGTATGATGTAATATTTTGCCCGCTACAGTTCAGTGATGGTGTGTGTCCTGAAAGCCAGCAGTGTTTTACACTGTGGCAACTCTTTTTACTGCTACATTACACTCACACTTGACAATCGCTAATCAGTTGCATATCTAAAACATACTTTTTTTTCAAAATAGTACTTTATTTAGAAAATAAGGTTGTTTTTATTCTGTATTTTTCACTGTTTGTTTTCTTTTTTAACTTTTTATTACAGATTTAAATGAAACTGGACTGATATCCAGTTTCCAACTGTGAGAAGACTATTTACAAATGGATGAAGTATTTAGAAAACATTTTATATTTAAAGCTTGGATGATTAGATGATGATGACTTTTTTCAAAATAGTACCTCATTTAAAAAATAAGGTTGTTTTTATTCTGTATTTTACACTGTTTTTCTTCTTCTTTTTATTACAGATTTAAATGAAACTGGACTGATATCCAGTTTCCAACTGTGAGAAGACTATTTACTAATGGATGAAGTATTGATGAAACATTTTATATTTAAAGCTTGTATGATTAGATGATGATGACTTTTTTCAAAATAGTACTTTGATTCGAAAATAAGGTTGTTTTTATTCTGTATTTTTCACTGTTTTTCTTCTTCTTTTTATTACAGATTTAAATGAAACTGGACTGATATCCAGTTTCCAACTGTGAGAAGAATATTTACTAATGGTTGAAGTATTTAGAAAACATTTTATAGTTAAAGTTTGTATGATTAGATGATGATGACTTTTTTCAAAATAGTAACTCATTTAAAAAATAAGGTTGTTTTTAATCTGTATTTTTCACTGTTTTTCTTTTTGTCTTTTTTGTCTTTTCATTACAGATTTAAATGAAACTGGACTGATATCCAGATTCAAACTGTGAGAAGAATATTTACTAATGGATGAAGTATTTAGAAAACATTTTATATTTATAGCTTGTATGATTAGATGATGACTTTTTTCAAAATAGTACCTCATTTAAAAAATAAGGTTGTTTTTATTCTGTAATTTTCACTGTTTTTCTTTTTGTCTTTTTTTTCTTTTTATTACAGATTTAATTGAAACTGGACTGATTTCCAGTTTCCAACTGTGAGAAGAATATTTACTAATGGTTGAAGTATTTAGAAAACATTTTATAGCTAAAGCTTGTATGATTAGATGATGATGACTTTTTTCAAAATAGTACTTTGATTCGAAAATAAGGTTGTTTTTATTCTGTATTTTTCACTGTTTTTCTTCTTCTTTTTATTACAGATTTAAATGAAACTGGACTGATATCCAGTTTCCAACTGTGAGAAGACTATTTACTAATGGATGAAGTATTTAGAAAACATTTTATATTTAAAGCTTTTATGATTAGATGATGACTTTTTTCAAAATAGTACCTCATTTAAAAAATAAGGTTGTTTTTATTCTGTATTTTTCACTGTTTTTCTTTTTGTCTTTTTTGTCTTTTTATTACAGATTTAATTGAAACTGGACTGATATGCAGTTTCCAACTGTGAGAAGAATATTTACTAATGGTTGAAGTATTTAGAAAAACTTTTATATTTAAAGCTTTTATGATTAGATGATGACTTTTTTCAAAATAGTACTTTGATTCGAAAATAAGGTTGTTTTTCTTCTGTATTTTTCACTGTTTTTCTTCTTCTTTTTATTACAGATTTAAATGAAACTGGACTGATATCCAGTTTCCAACTGTGAGAAGAATATTTACTAATGGTTGAAGTATTTAGAAAACATGTTATATTTAAAGCTTTTATGATTAGATGATGACTTTTTTCAAAATAGTAACTCATTTAAAAAATAAGGTTGTTTTTAATCTGTATTTTTCACTGTTTTTCTTTTTGTCTTTTTTTTCATTTTATTACAGATTTAATTGAAACTGGACTGATATCCAGTTTCCAACTGTGAGAAGACTATTTACTAATGGATGAAGTATTTAGAAAACATTTTATATTTAAAGCTTTTATGATTAGATGATGACTTTTTTCAAAATAGTACCTCATTTAAAAAATAAGGTTGTTTTTATTCTGTATTTTTCACTGTTTTTCTTTTTGTCTTTTTTGTCTTTTTATTACAGATTTAATTGAAACTGGACTGATATGCAGTTTCCAACTGTGAGAAGAATATTTACTAATGGTTGAAGTATTTAGAAAAACTTTTATATTTAAAGCTTTTATGATTAGATGATGACTTTTTTCAAAATAGTACTTTGATTCGAAAATAAGGTTGTTTTTCTTCTGTATTTTTCACTGTTTTTCTTCTTCTTTTTATTACAGATTTAAATGAAACTGGACTGATATCCAGTTTCCAACTGTGAGAAGAATATTTACTAATGGTTGAAGTATTTAGAAAACATGTTATATTTAAAGCTTTTATGATTAGATGATGACTTTTTTCAAAATAGTAACTCATTTAAAAAATAAGGTTGTTTTTAATCTGTATTTTTCACTGTTTTTCTTTTTGTCTTTTTTTTCATTTTATTACAGATTTAATTGAAACTGGACTGATTTCCAGTTTCCAACTGTGAGAAGAATATTTACTAATGGATGAAATATTTAGAAAACATTTTATAGTTAAAGCTTGTATGATTAGATGATGATGACTTTTTTCAAAATAGTACCTCATTTAAAAAATAAGGTTGTTTTTATTCTGTATTTTTCACTGTTTTTCTTCTTCTTTTTTTTCTTTTTATTACAGATTTAATTGAAACTGGACTGATTTCCAGTTTCCAACTGTGAGAAGAATATTTACTAATGGACAAAGTATTTAGAAAACATTTTATATTTAAAGCTTGTATGATTAGATGATGATGACTTTTTTCAAAATAGTACTTTGATTCGAAAATAAGGTTGTTTTTATTCTGTATTTTTCACTGTTTTTCTTCTTCTTTTTATTACAGATTTAAATGAAACTGGACTGATATCCAGTTTCCAACTGTGAGAAGAATATTTACTAATGGTTGAAGTATTTAGAAAACATTTTATAGTTAAAGTTTGTATGATTAGATGATGATGACTTTTTTAAAAATAGTACTTCATTTAAAAAATAAGGTTGTTTTTCTTCTGTATTTTTCACTGTTTGTCTATTTTTTTCTTTTTATTACAGATTTAAATGAAACTGGACTGATATCCAGTTTCCAACTGTGAGAAGAATATTTACTAATGGATGAAGTATTTATAAAACATTTTATATTTAAAGCTTTTATGATTAGATGATGACTTTTTTCAAAATAGTACCTCATTTAAAAAATAAGGTTGTTTTTATTCTGTATTTTTCACTGTTTTTCTTTTCTTATTTTACTTTTTATTACAGATTTAAATGAAACTGGACTGATATCCAGTTTCCAACTGTGAGAAGAATATTTACTAATGGTTGAAGTATTTAGAAAACATTTTATAGTTAAAGTTTGTATGATTAGATGATGATGACTTTTTTCAAAATAGTAACTCATTTAAAAAATAAGGTTGTTTTTAATCTGTATTTTTCACTGTTTTTCTTTTTGTCTTTTTTGTCTTTTTATTACAGATTTAAATGAAACTGGACTGATATCCAGTTTCAAACTGTGAGAAGAATATTTACTAATGGATGAAGTATTTAGAAAACATTTTATATTTATAGCTTGTATGATTAGATGAAGATGACTTTTTTCAAAATAGTACCTTATTTAAAAAATAAGGTTGTTTTTAATCTGTATTTTTCACTGTTTTTCTTTTTGTCTTTTTTTTCTTTTTATTACAGATTTAATTGAAACTGGACTGATTTCCAGTTTCCAACTGTGAGAAGAATATTTACTAATGGTTGAAGTATTTAGAAAACATTTTATAGCTAAAGCTTGTATGATTAGATGATGATGACTTTTTTCAAAATAGTACTTTGATTCGAAAATAAGGTTGTTTTTATTCTGTATTTTTCACTGTTTTTCTTCTTCTTTTTATTACAGATTTAAATGAAACTGGACTGATATCCAGTTTCCAACTATGAGAAGAATATTTACTAATGGATGAAGTATTTATAAAACATTTTATATTTAAAGCTTTTATGATTAGATGATGATGACTTTTTTCAAAATAGTACCTAATTTAAAAAATAAGGTTGTTTTTATTCTGTATTTTTCACTGTTTTTCTTCTTTCTTTTTTTTTTATTACAGATTTAAATGAAACTGGACTGATATCCAGTTTCCAACTGTGAGAAGAATATTTACTAATGGTTGAAGTATTTGGAAAACATTTTATAGTTAAAGTTTGTATGATTAGATGATGATGACTTTTTTCAAAATAGTAACTCATTTAAAAAATAAGGTTGTTTTTAATCTGTATTTTTCACTGTTTTTCTTTTTGTCTTTTTTGTCTTTTCATTACAGATTTAAATGAAACTGGACTGATATCCAGTTTCAAACTGTGAGAAGAATATTTACTAATGGATGAAGTATTTAGAAAACATTTTATATTTATAGCTTGTATGATTAGATGATGACTTTTTTCAAAATAGTACCTCATTTAAAAAATAAGGTTGTTTTTATTCTGTATTTTTCACTGTTTTTCTTTTTGTCTTTTTTTTCATTTTATTACAGATTTAATTGAAACTGGACTGATTTCCAGTTTCCAACTGTGAGAAGAATATTTACTAATGGACAAAGTATTTAGAAAACATTTTATATTTAAAGCTTGTATGATTAGATGATGATGACTTTTTTCAAAATAGTACTTTGATTCGAAAATAAGGTTGTTTTTATTCTGTATTTTTCACTGTTTTTCTTCTTCTTTTTATTACAGATTTAAATGAAACTGGACTGATATCCAGTTTCCAACTGTGAGAAGAATATTTACTAATGGTTGAAGTATTTAGAAAACATTTTATAGTTAAAGTTTGTATGATTAGATGATGATGACTTTTTTAAAAATAGTACTTCATTTAAAAAATAAGGTTGTTTTTCTTCTGTATTTTTCACTGTTTGTCTATTTTTTTCTTTTTATTACAGATTTAAATGAAACTGGACTGATATCCAGTTTCCAACTGTGAGAAGAATATTTACTAATGGATGAAGTATTTAGAAAACATTTTATATTTAAAGCTTTTATGATTAGATGATGATGACTTTTTTAAAAATATTACCTCATTTAAAAAATAAGGTTGTTTTTATTCTGTATTTTTCACTGTTTTTCTTTTCTTATTTTACTTTTTATTACAGATTTAAATGAAACTGGACTGATTTCCAGTTTCCAACTGTGAGAAGAATATTTACTAATGGACAAAGTATTTAGAAAACATTTTATATTTAAAGCTTGTATGATTAGATGATGATGACTTTTTTTCAAAATAGTACCTCATTTAAAAAATAAGGTTCTTTTTATTCTCTATCTTTTACTGTTTTTCTTCTTTTTATTACAGATTTAAATGAAACTGGACTGATATCCAGTTTCCAACTGTGAGAAGAATATTTACTAATGGACAAAGTATTTAGAAAACATTTTATAATTAAAGCTTGTATGATTAGATGAAGATGACTTTTTTCAAAA
Organism: Sebastes fasciatus; assembly: GCF_043250625.1. Classification (NCBI taxonomy): domain Eukaryota; kingdom Metazoa; phylum Chordata; class Actinopteri; order Perciformes; family Sebastidae; genus Sebastes; species Sebastes fasciatus. The sequence goes on from NC_133795.1 coordinate 26,367,199, forward strand.
TAGTACCTCATTTAAAAAATAAGGTTGTTTTTATTCTGTATTTTTCACTGTTTTTCTTTTTGTCTTTTTTGTCTTTTTATTACAGATTTAAATGAAACTGGACTGATATCTATTTTCCAACTATGAGAAGAATATTTACTAATGGAAGAAGTATTTAGAAAACATTTTATATTTAAAGCTTTTATGATTAGATGATGATGACTTTTTTCAAAATAGTACTTTGATTCGAAAATAAGGTTGTTTTTATTCTGTATTTTTCACTGTTTTTCTTCTTCTTTTTTTTTATTACAGATTTAAATGAAACTGGACTGATATCCAGTTTCCAACTGTGGAGGAGTATTTACTAATGGATGAAGTATTTAGAAAACATTTTATATTTAAAGCTTGTATGATTAGATGATGATGACATTTTTCAAAATAGTACCTCATTTAAAAAATAAGGTTGTTTTTATTCTCTATCTTTTAATGTTTTTCTTCTTTTTATTACAGATTTAAATGAAACTGGACTGATATCCAGTTTCCAACTGTGAGAAGACTATTTACTAATGGTTGAAGTATTTATAAAATATTTTATATTTAAAGCTTGTATGATTAGATGATGATGACTTTTTTCAAAATAGTACTTTGATTCGAAAATAAGGTTGTTTTTATTCTGTATTTTTCACTGTTTTTCTTTTTGTCTTTTTTGTCTTTTTATTACAGATTTAATTGAAACTGGACTGATTTCCAGTTTCCAACTGTGAGAAGAATATTTACTAATGGTTGAAGTATTTAGAAAACATTTTATAGTTAAAGTTTGTATGATTAGATGATGACTTTTTTCAAAATAGTACTTTGATTCGAAAATAAGGTTGTTTTTAATCTGTATTTTTCACTGTTTTTCTTCTTCTTTTTATTACAGGTTTAAATGAAACTGGACTGATATCCAGTTTCCAACTGTGAGAAGACTATTTACTAATGGATGAAGTATTTATAAAACATTTTATATTTATAGCTTGTATGATTAAATGATGATGACTTTTTTCAAAATAGTACTTCATTTAAAAAATAAGGTTGTTTTTATTCTGTATTTTTCACTGTTTTTCTTCTTCTTTTTATTACAGATTTAAATGAAACTGGACTGATATCCAGTTTCCAACTGTGAGAAGAATATTTACTAATGGTTGAAGTATTTAGAAAACATTTTATAGTTAAAGTTTGTATGATTAGATGATGATGACTTTTTTCAAAATAGTAACTCATTTAAAAAATAAGGTTGTTTTTAATCTGTATTTTTCACTGTTTTTCTTTTTGTCTTTTTTGTCTTTTTATTACAGATTTAAATGAAACTGGACTGATATCCAGTTTCCAACTGTGAGAATAATATTTACTAATGGTTGAAGTATTTAGAAAACATTTTATATTTAAAGCTTGTATGATTAGATGATGATGACATTTTTCAAAATAGTACCTCATTTAAAAAATAAGGTTGTTTTTATTCTCTATCTTTTAATGTTTTTCTTCTTTTTATTACAGATTTAAATGAAACTGGACTGATATCCAGTTTCCAACTGTGAGAAGACTATTTACTAATGGTTGAAGTATTTATAAAATATTTTATATTTAAAGCTTGTATGATTAGATGATGATGACTTTTTTCAAAATAGTACTTTGATTCGAAAATAAGGTTGTTTTTATTCTGTATTTTTCACTGTTTTTCTTTTTGTCTTTTTTGTCTTTTTATTACAGATTTAATTGAAACTGGACTGATTTCCAGTTTCCAACTGTGAGAAGAATATTTACTAATGGTTGAAGTATTTAGAAAACATTTTATAGTTAAAGTTTGTATGATTAGATGATGACTTTTTTCAAAATAGTACTTTGATTCGAAAATAAGGTTGTTTTTAATCTGTATTTTTCACTGTTTTTCTTCTTCTTTTTATTACAGGTTTAAATGAAACTGGACTGATATCCAGTTTCCAACTGTGAGAAGACTATTTACTAATGGATGAAGTATTTATAAAACATTTTATATTTATAGCTTGTATGATTAAATGATGATGACTTTTTTCAAAATAGTACTTCATTTAAAAAATAAGGTTGTTTTTATTCTGTATTTTTCACTGTTTTTCTTCTTCTTTTTATTACAGATTTAAATGAAACTGGACTGATATCCAGTTTCCAACTGTGAGAAGAATATTTACTAATGGTTGAAGTATTTAGAAAACATTTTATAGTTAAAGTTTGTATGATTAGATGATGATGACTTTTTTCAAAATAGTAACTCATTTAAAAAATAAGGTTGTTTTTAATCTGTATTTTTCACTGTTTTTCTTTTTGTCTTTTTTGTCTTTTTATTACAGATTTAAATGAAACTGGACTGATATCCAGTTTCCAACTGTGAGAATAATATTTACTAATGGTTGAAGTATTTAGAAAACATTTTATATTTAAAGCTTTTATGATTAGATGATGACTTTTTTCAAAATAGTACCTCATTTAAAAAATAAGGTTGTTTTTATTCTGTATTTTTCACTGTTTTTCTTCTTCTTTTTTTTTATTACAGATTTAAATGAAACTGGACTGATATCCAGTTTCCAACTGTGAGAAGAATATTTACTAATGGATGAAGTATTTATAAAACATTTTATATTTAAAGCTTGTATGATTAGATGATGATGACTTTTTTCAAAATAGTACTTTGATTCGAAAATAAGGTTGTTTTTATTCTGTATTTTTCACTGTTTTTCTTTTTGTCTTTTTTGTCTTTTTATTACAGATTTAATTGAAACTGGACTGATTTCCAGTTTCCAACTGTGAGAAGAATATTTACTAATGGTTGAAGTATTTAGAAAACATTTTATAGTTAAAGTTTGTATGATTAGATGATGATGACTTTTTTCAAAATAGTACTTTGATTCGAAAATAAGGTTGTTTTTATTCTGTATTTTTCACAGTTTTTCTTCTTCTTTTTATTACAGATTTAAATGAAACTGGACTGATATCCAGTTTCCAACTGTGGAGGACTATTTACTAATGGATGAAGTATTTAGAAAACATTTTATATTTAAAGCTTTTATGATTAGATGATGACTTTTTTCAAAATAGTACCTCATTTAAAAAATAAGGTTGTTTTTATTCTGTATTTTTCACTGTTTTTCTTCTTCTTTTTTTTTATTACAGATTTAAATGAAACTGGACTGATATCCAGTTTCCAACTGTGAGAAGACTATTTACTAATGTTTGAAGTATTTATAAAATATTTTATATTTAAAGCTTTTATGATTAGATGATGACTTTTTTCAAAATAGTAACTCATTTAAAAAATAAGGTTGTTTTTAATCTGTATTTTTCACTGTTTTTCTTCTTCTTTTTATTACAGATTTAAATGAAACTGGACTGATATCCAGTTTCCAACTGTGGAGGAGTATTTACTAATGGATGAAGTATTTAGAAAACATTTTATATTTAAAGCTTGTATGATTAGATGATGATGACTTTTTTTCAAAATAGTACCTCATTTAAAAAATAAGGTTGTTTTTATTCTCTATCTTTTACTGTTTTTCTTCTTTTTATTACAGATTTAAATGAAACTTGACTGATTTCCAGTTTCCAACTGTGAGAAGAATATTTACTAATGGTTGAAGTATTTATAAAACATTTTATATTTAAAGCTTGTATGATTAGATGATGATGACTTTTTTCAAAACAGTACTTTGATTCGAAAATAAGGTTGTTTTTATTCTGTATTCTTCACTGTTTTTCTTTTTGTCTTTTTTGTCTTTTTATTACAGATTTAAATGAAACTGGACTGATATCCAGTTTCCAACTGTGGAGGACTATTTACTAATGGATGAAGTATTTAGAAAACATTTTATATTTAAAGCTTTTATGATTAGATGATGACTTTTTAAAAAATATTACCTCATTTAAAAAATAAGGTTGTTTTTATTCTGTATTTTTCACTGTTTTTCTTTTTGTCTTTTTTTTCTTTTTATTACAGATTTAAATGAAACTGGACTGATTTCCAGTTTCCAACTGTGAGAAGAATATTTACTAATGGTTGAAGTATTTAGAAAACATTTTATATTTAAAGCTTTTATGATTAGATGATGACTTTTTTCAAAATAGTACCTCATTTAAAAAATAAGGTTGTTTTTATTCTGTATTTTTCACTGTTTTTATTCTTCTTTTTTTTTATTACAGATTTAAATGAAACTGGACTGATATCCAGTTTCCAACTGTGAGAAGACTATTTACTAATGGTTGAAGTATTTATAAAACATTTTATATTTAAAGCTTGTATGATTAGATGATGATGACTTTTTTTCAAAATAGTACCTCATTTAAAAAATAAGGTTGTTTTTATTCTCTATCTTTTACTGTTTTTCTTCTTTTTATTACAGATTTAAATGAAACTTGACTGATTTCCAGTTTCCAACTGTGAGAAGAATATTTACTAATGGTTGAAGTATTTATAAAACATTTTATATTTAAAGCTTGTATGATTAGATGATGATGACTTTTTTCAAAACAGTACTTTGATTCGAAAATAAGGTTGTTTTTATTCTGTATTCTTCACTGTTTTTCTTTTTGTCTTTTTTGTCTTTTTATTACAGATTTAAATGAAACTGGACTGATATCCAGTTTCCAACTGTGGAGGACTATTTACTAATGGATGAAGTATTTAGAAAACATTTTATATTTAAAGCTTTTATGATTAGATGATGACTTTTTAAAAAATATTACCTCATTTAAAAAATAAGGTTGTTTTTATTCTGTATTTTTCACTGTTTTTCTTTTTGTCTTTTTTTTCTTTTTATTACAGATTTAAATGAAACTGGACTGATTTCCAGTTTCCAACTGTGAGAAGACTATTTACTAATGGTTGAAGTATTTATAAAACATTTTATATTTAAAGCTTTTATGATTAGATGATGACTTTTTTCAAAATAGTACCTCATTTAAAAAATAAGGTTGTTTTTATTCTCTATTTTTCACTGTTTTTCTTCTTCTTTTTTTTTTATTACAGATTTAAATGAAACTGGACTGATATCCAGTTTCCAACTGTGGAGGAGTATTTACTAATGGATGAAGTATTTAGAAAACATTTTATATTTAAAGCTTGTATGATTAGATGATGATGACATTTTTCAAAATAGTACCTCATTTAAAAAATAAGGTTGTTTTTATTCTCTATCTTTTACTGTTTTTCTTCTTTTTATTACAGATTTAAATGAAACTGGACTGATTTCCAGTTTCCAACTGTGAGAAGACTATTTACTAATGGATTTGATTCGAAAATAAGGTTGTTTTTATTCTGTATTTTTCACTGTTTTTCTTCTTCTTTTTATTACAGATTTAAATGAAACTGGACTGATATCCAGTTTCCAACTGTGAGAAGACTATTTACTAATGGTTGAAGTATTTATAAAATATTTTATATTTAAAGCTTGTATGATTAGATGATGATGACTTTTTTCAAAATAGTACTTTGATTCGAAAATAAGGTTGTTTTTATTCTGTATTTTTCACTGTTTTTCTTCTTCTTTTTATTACAGATTTAAATGAAACTGGACTGATATCCAGTTTCCAACTGTGGAGGACTATTTACTAATGGATGAAGTATTTAGAAAACATTTTATATTTAAAGCTTTTATGATTAGATGATGACTTTTTTCAAAATAGTAACTCATTTAAAAAATAAGGTTGTTTTTAATCTGTATTTTTCACTGTTTTTCTTTTTGTCTTTTTTGTCTTTTTATTACAGATTTAAATGAAACTGGACTGAGATCCAGTTTCCAACTGTGAGAAGAATATTTACTAATGGTTGAAGTATTTAGAAAACATTTTATATTTAAAGCTTTTATGATTAGATGATGAATTTTTTCAAAATAGTACCTCATTTAAAAAATAAGGTTGTTTTTATTCTGTATTTTTCACTGTTTTTCTTATTCTTTTTTTTTTATTACAGATTTAAATGAAACTGGACTGATATCCAGTTTCCAACTGTGGAGGAGTATTTACTAATGGATGAAGTATTTAGAAAATATTTTATATTTAAAGCTTGTATGATTAGATGATGATGACATTTTTCAAAATAGTACCTCATTTAAAAAATAAGGTTGTTTTTATTCTCTATCTTTTACTGTTTTTCTTCTTTTTATTACAGATTTAAATGAAACTGGACTGATTTCCAGTTTCCAACTGTGAGAAGACTATTTACTAATGGTTGAAGTATTTATAAAATATTTTATATTTAAAGCTTGTATGATTAGATGATGATGACTTTTTTCAAAATAGTACTTTGATTCGAAAATAAGGTTGTTTTTATTCTTCTTTTTATTACAGATTTAAATGAAACTGGACTGATATCCAGTTTCCAACTGTGGAGGACTATTTACTAATGGATGAAGTATTTAGAAAACATTTTATATTTAAAGCTTGTATGATTAGATGATGATGACTTTTTTCAAAATAGTACCTCATTTAAAAAATAAGATTGTTTTTCTTCTTTATTTTTCACTTTTTGTCTATTTTTTTCTTTTTATTAAAGATTTAAATGAAACTGGACTGATATCCAGTTTCCAACTGTGGAGGACTATTTACTAATGGATGAAGTATTTAGAAAACATTTTATATTTAAAGCTTGTATGATTAGATGATGATTTTTTTCAAAATAGTACCTCATTTAAAAAATAAGGTTGTTTTTATTCTGTATTTTTCACTGTTTTTCTTTTTGTCTTTTTTGTCTTTTTATTACAGATTTAATTGAAACTGGACTGATTTCCAGTTTCCAACTGTGAGAAGAATATTTACTAATGGTTGAAGTATTTAGAAAACATTTTATAGTTAAAGTTTGTATGATTAGATGATGATGACTTTTTTCAAAATAGTACTTTGATTCGAAAATAAGGTTGTTTTTATTCTGTATTTTTCACTGTTTTTCTTCTTCTTTTTATTACAGATTTAAATGAAACTGGACTGATATCCAGTTTCCAACTGTGAGAAGAATATTTACTAATGGTTGAAGTATTTAGAAAACATGTTATATTTAAAGCTTTTATGATTAGATGATGACTTTTTTCAAAATAGTACCTCATTTAAAAAATAAGGTTGTTTTTATTCTGTATTTTTCACTGTTTTTCTTTTTGTCTTTTTTGTCTTTTTATTACAGATTTAATTGAAACTGGACTGATTTCCAGTTTCCAACTGTGAGAAGAATATTTACTAATGGTTGAAGTATTTAGAAAACATGTTATATTTAAAGCTTGTATGATTAGATGATGATGACTTTTTTCAAAATAGTACTTTGATTCGAAAATAAGGTTGTTTTTATTCTGTATTTTTCACTGTTTTTCTTCTTCTTTTTTTTTATTACAGATTTAAATGAAACTGGACTGATATCCAGTTTCCAACTGTGAGAAGACTATTTACTAATGGATGAAGTATTTAGAAAACATTTTATATTTAAAGCTTGTATGATTAGATGATGATGACTTTTTTCAAAATAGTACTTTGATTCGTAAATAAGGTTGTTTTTATTCTGTATTTTTCACTGTTTTTCTTCTTCTTTTTTTTAATTACAGATTTAAATGAAACTGGACTGATATCCAGTTTCCAACTGTGAGAAGACTATTTACTAATGGTTGAAGTATTTATAAAATATTTTATATTTAAAGCTTGTATGATTAGATGATGATGACTTTTTTCAAAATAGTACTTTGATTCGAAAATAAGGTTGTTTTTATTCTGTATTTTTCACTGTTTTTCTTCTTCTTTTTATTACAGATTTAAATGAAACTGGACTGATATCCAGTTTCCAACTGTGAGAAGAATATTTACTAATGGTTGAAGTATTTAGAAAACATGTTATATTTAAAGCTTTTATGATTAGATGATGACTTTTTTCAAAATAGTAACTCATTTAAAAAATAAGGTTGTTTTTAATCTGTATTTTTCACTGTTTTTCTTTTTGTCTTTTTTGTCTTTTTATTACAGATTTAATTGAAACTGGACTGATTTCCAGTTTCCAACTGTGAGAAGAATATTTACTAATGGTTGAAGTATTTAGAAAACATTTTATAGTTAAAGTTTGTATGATTAGATGATGATGACTTTTTTCAAAATAGTACTTTGATTCGAAAATAAGGTTGTTTTTATTCTGTATTTTTCACTGTTTTTCTTCTTCTTTTTATTACAGATTTAAATGAAACTGGACTGATATCCAGTTTCCAACTGTGAGAAGAATATTTACTAATGGTTGAAGTATTTAGAAAACATTTTATATTTAAAGCTTTTATGATTAGATGATGACTTTTTTCAAAATAGTAACTCATTTAAAAAATAAGGTTGTTTTTATTCTGTATTTGTCACTGTTTTTCTTTTTGTCTTTTTTTTCTTTTTATTACAGATTTAATTGAAACTGGAAACTCCAGTAAGTGGTTGCTCCGCGCTCATTGTAGCCAAAAAAAGTCCTGGTGACGAGGATGGCTTGGCTGTACGCCCCTCCTCACAGCACAGTGCGCGGTTACCAAATTCAGAGATGCTGAAAGAGTTACCGCATCTGCTTAATCATCTGAACGCAGAACAGCAGCAGGACATTGTTAACTTAGTAGCTGAGTATCCGTGTCTTTTTGGTGATGTTCCCACTCGTACGACGGTACTAGAACATGACATAGATGTAAAAGATGCCCGATCAATTAAGCAGCACTCTTATCGTGTTAACCAGATTAAAAGAGAGCTGATGAAAAAAGAGGTAAGATATCTGTTGGAAAATGGCCTGGCCAAGCCCAGCACTAGTTCGTGGAGCTCCCCCTGTTTGCTGGAGGCTAAATCAGATGGTTCACCCAGGTTCATTACTGATTTTCGTAAAGTAAACGCCGTCACCGTACCCGACTCATATCCGTTGCCGCGGATGGAGGATTGCGTGGATAATTTAGGCACTGCTAAATTTGTCACAAAATTGGATTTACTTAAAGGTTACTGGCAGGTGCCGCTGACTAAGCGCGCGTCAGAAATCTCCGCCTTTGTAACACCAGACCACTTTCTTCAGTACACTGTCATGGCGTTTGGTATGTGCAACGCTCCTGCCACTTTCCAGCGGTTAGTAAACACTGTTCTGGCTGGTGTGGCCAACTGCAACGCATATCTCGATGACCTGATAGTTTACTCTTCTTCCTGGTCTGAACACTTGCTCAGCTTAACTGAAGTGCTCAGTCGTCTTGCGCGGGCCTCTCTCACGCTGAACTTAGCCAAATGTGAGTTCGGGAAAGGCACCGTCACGTATTTGGGTCGTCAAGTGGGTCAGGATGAGGTCCGGCCCATCGAGGCTAAAGTTAGTGCGATAGCCGAGTTCCCCGTTCTAAGCACCCGACGTGCATTGCGGCGTTTCCTCGGCATGGCAGGGTACTACAGAAGCTTCTGTAGGAACTTTTCTGCCGTGGTCCACCCACTGACTAGTCTCACGAGTCCCAAGGTAGAGTTTAAATGGACTCCGGAGTGCCAGCGTGCATTTGAAAGTGTAAAATCCCTTTTGTGTCACGCGCCGGTCCTCGCTGCCCCCGATTTTGCCCGACCTTTTAAGTTGGAGGTAGACGCAAGCGCCGTGGGCGCAGGGGCTGTGTTAATGCAGGAGGATGCAGATGGGATAGAGCACCCTGTCAGTTATTTTTCGAGAAAATTTAACCAGCATCAGTTCAACTATTCCACGATTGAGAAAGAGACGTTAGCGTTGTTGTGGTCGTTGCAACACTTTGATGTATACCTCGGTTCCTGTACTCTGCCCCTGGTGATTTACACAGATCACAATCCGCTCGTGTTCTTGTCGCGGATGTATAACCACAACCAGCGGCTCATGCGCTGGGCCCTGCTGGTACAGGAACGCAACCTTGTGATTAAACATAAAAAGGGTTCAGAAAATATTGTGGCCGACGCCTTGTCCAGAGGGTAAGGAGTATTGGTTGGATGTGAGGTTGTGACAACTCCGGTGGGTTTGTATTTATGTGGGGGGGTGTTACGGTCGCCGAGGTGACCGTTCGGTATTGTTAGTATTGTATTGTGGTATGTTGCTGTGCGGCGCTGTTCCCTGTGTTCTTTTTCTCTTGGTGCGTCCAGCTGTCCCGTCGCTCCAAGACGACGTCACGTCTTGGAGATTCCCTTCGGGGCCACGCCTCCGGAACGCTCTCAGGGGGATGCCCTTTGTTTCCCGCCGTTTGTGGTCCTGCCTCTGCCACGACACAAGTGATTAGCCAATCACCAGCCGGCTGGGCCGAGGGGGAAATAATTAAAGGCCAGCTGTGACCAGACCAAGGCGGGCAGTGATTTCATTTGATCTGTTCCCCGTGCCTCTCGACTGTGTGTGTGTAAACTGTTAACTAGAACCTGTGTATATAAGTCCCACTGGAGTCAGTGGACTTTAGATTGTAATATTAGCTGTTAACTAGTTTGAGGTACTCGTGTTTAGTATATTTTGCTGTGAGTAGAACAGTTGTTTGAGTTGTCTGCTGGTTAGGCTCGTTCAGGGCTAGGGTGTGTGCCTTTTTGTTTCCTCCGTTTCGGCCACCCCTAAACCCTCGTTTTCAGTTGTACTAATTCCATCCATTGTATGTGTTCTATTGCTTTAATTTCAATCACTAATTAATAAACAAGTGATTGCCTGATAACATCGGCTCAAATGTTACTTCCTTTACCCCTACCCCACTCCGGGTTGTAACACAACTGTGAGAAGAATATTTACTAATGGTTGAAGTATTTAGAAAACATTTTATATTTAAAGCTTTTATGATTAGATGATGATGACTTTTTTAAAAATATTACCTCATTTAAAAAATAAGGTTGTTTTTATTCCTTATTTTTCACTGTTTTTCTTCTTCTTTTTTTTTATTACAGATTTAAATGAAACTGGACTGATATCCAGTTTCCAACTGTGAGAAGACTATTTACTAATGGATGAAGTATTTATAAAACATTTTATATTTAAAGCTTGTATGATTAGATGATGATGACTTTTTTCAAAATAGTACCTCATTTAAAAAATAAGATTGTTTTTCTTCTTTATTTTTCACTTTTTGTCTATTTTTTTCTTTTTATTACAGATTTAAATGAAACTGGACTGATATCCAGTTTCCAACTGTGGAGGACTATTTACTAATGGATGAAGTATTTAGAAAACATTTTATATTTAAAGCTTTTATGATTAGATGATGATTTTTTTCAAAATAGTACCTCATTTAAAAAATAAGGTTGTTTTTATTCTGTATTTTTCACTGTTTTTCTTTTTGTCTTTTTTGTCTTTTTATTACAGATTTAATTGAAACTGGACTGATATCCAGTTTCCAACTGTGAGAAGAATATTTACTAATGGTTGAAGTATTTAGAAAACATTTTATATTTAAAGCTTTTATGATTAGATGATGACTTTTTTAAAAATAGTACCTCATTTAAAAAATAAGTTTGTTTTTATTCCTTATTTTTCACTGTTTTTCTTCTTCTTTTTTTTTATTACAGATTTAAATGAAACTGGACTGATATCCAGTTTCCAACTGTGAGAAGACTTTTTACTAATGGACAAAGTATTTATAAAACATTTTATATTTAAAGCTTTTATGATTAGATGATGATGACTTTTTTCAAAATAGTACTTTGATTCGAAAATAAGGTTGTTTTTATTCTGTATTTTTCACTGTTTTTCTTCTTCTTTTTTTTTATTACAGATTTAAATGAAACTGGACTGATATCCAGTTTCCAACTGTGAGAAGAATATTTACTAATGGTTGAAGTATATAGAAAACATGTTATATTTAAAGCTTTTATGATTAGATGATGACTTTTTTCAAAATAGTACCTCATTTAAAAAATAAGATTGTTTTTCTTCTTTATTTTTCACTTTTTGTCTATTTTTTTCTTTTTATTACAGATTTAAATGAAACTGGACTGATATCCAGTTTCCAACTGTGAGAAGAATATTTACTAATGGTTGAAGTATTTAGAAAACATGTTATATTTAAAGCTTTTATGATTAGATGATGATTTTTTTCAAAATAGTACCTCATTTAAAAAATAAGGTTGTTTTTATTCTGTATTTTTCACTGTTTTTCTTTTTGTCTTTTTTGTCTTTTTATTACAGATTTAATTGAAACTGGACTGATTTCCAGTTTCCAACTGTGAGAAGAATATTTACTAATGGTTGAAGTATTTAGAAAACATTTTATAGTTAAAGTTTGTATGATTAGATGATGATGACTTTTTTCAAAATAGTACTTTGATTCGAAAATAAGGTTGTTTTTATTCTGTATTTTTCACTGTTTTTCTTCTTCTTTTTATTACAGATTTAAATGAAACTGGACTGATATCCAGTTTCCAACTGTGAGAAGAATATTTACTAATGGTTGAAGTATTTAGAAAACATTTTATATTTAAAGCTTTTATGATTAGATGATGACTTTTTTAAAAATAGTACCTCATTTAAAAAATAAGTTTGTTTTTATTCCTTATTTTTCACTGTTTTTCTTCTTCTTTTTTTTTATTACAGATTTAAATGAAACTGGACTGATATCCAGTTTCCAACTGTGGAGGACTATTTACTAATGGATGAAGTATTTAGAAAACATTTTATATTTAAAGCTTTTATGATTAGATGATGATTTTTTTCAAAATAGTACCTCATTTAAAAAATAAGGTTGTTTTTAATCTGTATTTTTCACTGTTTTTCTTCTTGTCTTTTTTTTCATTTTATTACAGATTTAATTGAAACTGGACTGATTTCCAGTTTCCAACTGTGAGAAGACTTTTTACTAATGGACAAAGTATTTAGAAAACATTTTATATTTAAAGCTTTTATGATTAGATGATGATGACTTTTTTCAAAAAAGTACTTTGATTCGAAAATAAGGTTGTTTTTATTCTGTATTTTTCACTGTTTTTCTTCTTCTTTTTTTTTATTACAGATTTAAATGAAACTGGACTGATATCCAGTTTCCAACTGTGAGAAGAATATTTACTAATGGTTGAAGTATTTAGAAAACATGTTATATTTAAAGCTTTTATGATTAGATGATGACTTTTTTCAAAATAGTACCTCATTTAAAAAATAAGATTGTTTTTCTTCTTTATTTTTCACTTTTTGTCTATTTTTTTCTTTTTATTACAGATTTAAATGAAACTGGACTGATATCCAGTTTCCAACTGTGGAGGACTATTTACTAATGGATGAAGTATTTAGAAAACATTTTATATTTAAAGCTTTTATGATTAGATGATGATTTTTTTCAAAATAGTACCTCATTTAAAAAATAAGGTTGTTTTTCTTCTGTATTTTTCACTGTTTTTCTTCTTCTTTTTATTACAGATTTAATTGAAACTGGACTGATATCCAGTTTCCAACTGTGAGAAGAATATTTACTAATGGTTGAAGTATTTAGAAAACATTTTATATTTAAAGCTTTTATGATTAGATGATGACTTTTTTCAAAATAGTACTTTGATTCAAAAATAAGGTTGTTTTTATTCTGTATTTTTCACTGTTTTTCTTCTTCTTTTTTTTTATTACAGATTTAAATGAAACTGGACTGATTTCCAGTTTCCAACTGTGAGAAGACTATTTACTAATGGATGAAGTATTTAGAAAACATTTTATATTTAAAGCTTTTATGATTAGATGATGATTTTTTTCAAAATAGTACCTCATTTAAAAAATAAGGTTGTTTTTATTCTGTATTTTTCACTGTTTTTCTTTTTGTCTTTTTTTTCTTTTTATTACAGATTTAAATGAAACTGGACTGATTTCCAGTTTCCAACTGTGAGAAGAATATTTACTAATGGTTGAAGTATTTAGAAAACATTTTATAGTTAAAGTTTGTATGATTAGATGATGATGACTTTTTTCAAAATAGTAACTCATTTAAAAAATAAGGTTGTTTTTAATCTGTATTTTTCACTGTTTTTCTTCTTCTTTTTATTACAGATTTAAATGAAACTGGACTGATATCCAGTTTCCAACTGTGAGAAGAATATTTACTAATGGTTGAAGTATTTAGAAAACATTTTATAGTTAAAATTTGTATGATTAGATGATGATGACTTTTTTCAAAATAGTAACTCATTTAAAAAATAAGGTTGTTTTTATTCTGTATTTTTCACTGTTTTTCTTCTTCTTTTTTTTTAATACAGATTTAAATGAAACTGGACTGATATCCAGTTTCCAACTGTGAGAATAATATTTACTAATGGTTGAAGTATTTAAAAAACATTTTATAGTTAAAGTTTGTATGATTAGATGATGATGACTTTTTTCAAAATAGTACCTCATTTAAAAAATAAGATTGTTTTTATTCTGTATTTTTCACTGTTTTTCTTTTTGTCTTTTTTTTCTTTTTATTACAGATTTAAATGAAACTGGACTGATATCCAGTTTCCAACTGTGAGAAGAATATTTACTAATGGTTGAAGTATTTAGAAAACATTTTATATTTAAAGCTTTTATGATTAGATGATGACTTTTTTCAAAATAGTACTTTGATTCGAAAATAAGGTTGTTTTTATTCTGTATTTTTCACTGTTTTTCTTCTTCTTTTTTTTTATTACAGATTTAAATGAAACTGGACTGATATCCAGTTTCCAACTGTGAGAATAATATTTACTAATGGATGAAGTATTTATAAAACATTTTATAGTTAAAGTTTGTATGATTGGATGATGATGACTTTTTTTCAAAATAGTACCTCATTTAAAAAATAAGGTTGTTTTTATTCTGTATTTTTCACTGTTTTTCTTTTTGTCTTTTTTTTCTTTTTATTACAGATTTAATTGAAACTGGACTGATATCCAGTTTCCAACTGTGAGAAGAATATTTACTAATGGTTGAAGTATTTAGAAAACATTTTATAGTTAAAATTTGTATGATTAGATGATGATGACTTTTTTCAAAATAGTAACTCATTTAAAAAATAAGGTTGTTTTTATTCTGTATTTTTCATTGTTTTTCTTCTTCTTTTTTTTTTATTACAGATTTAAATGAAACTGGACTGATATCCAGTTTCCAACTGTGGAGTACTATTTACTAATGGATGAAGTATTTAGAAAACATTTTATATTTAAAGCTTTTATGATTAGATGATGATTTTTTTCAAAATAGTACCTCATTTAAAAAATAAGGTTGTTTTTATTCTGTATTTTTCATTGTTTTTCTTCTTCTTTTTTTTTTATTACAGATTTAAATGAAACTGGACTGATATCCAGTTTCCAACTGTGGAGGACTATTTACTAATGGATGAAGTATTTAGAAAACATTTTATATTTAAAGCTTTTATGATTAGATGATGATTTTTTTCAAAATAGTACCTCATTTAAAAAATAAGGTTGTTTTTATTCTGTATTTTTCATTGTTTTTCTTCTTCTTTTTTTTTTATTACAGATTTAAATGAAACTGGACTGATTTCCAGTTTCCAACTGTGAGAAGACTATTTACTAATGGATGAAGTATTTATAAAACATTTTATATTTAAAGCTTGTATGATTAGATGATGACTTTTTTCAAAATAGTACCTCATTTAAAAAATAAGGTTGTTTTTATTCTGTATTTTTCATTGTTTTTCTTCTTCTTTTTTTTTTATTACAGATTTAAATGAAACTGGACTGATATCCAGTTTCCAACTGTGAGAAGAATATTTACTAATGGTTGAAGTATTTAGAAAACATTTTATAGTTAAAGTTTGTATGATTAGATGATGATGACTTTTTTCAAAATAGTAACTCATTTAAAAAATAAGGTTGTTTTTAATCTGTATTTTTTACTGTTTTTCTTCTTCTTTTTATTACAGATTTAAATGAAACTGGACTGATATCCAGTTTCCAACTGTGAGAAGAATACTTACTAATGGTTGAAGTATTTAGAAAACATGTTATATTTAAAGCTTTTATGATTAGATGATGACTTTTTTCAAAATAGTAACTCATTTAAAAAATAAGGTTGTTTTTATTCTGTATTTTTCACTGTTTTTCTTTTTGTCTTTTTTTTCTTTTTATTACAGATTTAATTGAAACTGGACTGATTTCCAGTTTCCAACTGTGAGAAGACTATTTACTAATGGATGAAGTATTTATAAAACATTTTATATTTAAAGCTTTTATGATTAGATGATGACTTTTTTCAAAATAGTACCTCATTTAAAAAATAAGGTTGTTTTTATTCTGTATTTTTCACTGTTTTTCTTCTTCTTTTTTTTTATTACAGATTTAAATGAAACTGGACTGATATCCAGTTTCCAACTGTGAGAAGACTATTTACTAATGGATGAAGTATTTATAAAACATTTTATATTTAAAGCTTTTATGATTAGATGATGACTTTTTTCAAAATAGTACCTCATTTAAAAAATAAGGTTGGTTTTATTCTGTATTTTTCACTGTTTTTCTTTTTGTCTTTTTTGTCTTTTTATTACAGATTTAATTGAAACTGGACTGATTTCCAGTTTCCAACTGTGAGAAGAATATTTACTAATGGATGAAGTATTTAGAAAACATTTCATAGTTAAAGTTTTTATGATTAGATGATGATGACTTTTTTCAAAATAGTACTTTGATTCGAAAATAAGGTTGTTTTTATTCTGTATTTTTCACTGTTTTTCTTCTTCTTTTTATTACAGATTTAAATGAAACTGGACTGATATCCAGTTTCCAACTGTGAGAAGAATATTTACTAATGGATGAAGTATTTAGAAAACATTTTATATTTATAGCTTGTATGATTAAATGATGATGACTTTTTTCAAAATAGTACCTCATTTAAAAAATAAGGTTGTTTTTATTCTGTATTTTTCACTGTTTTTCTTTTTATCTTTTTTTTCTTTTTATTACAGATTTAATTGAAACTGGACTGATTTCCAGTTTCCAACTGTGAGAAGAATATTTACTAATGAATGAAGTATTTATAAAACATTTTATATTTAAAGCTTGTATGATTAGATGATGATGACTTTTTTCAAAATAGTACTTTCATTCGAAAATAAGGTTGTTTTTATTCTGTATTTTTCACTGTTTTTTTTCTATTTTTTTTAATACAGATTTAAATGAAACTGGACTGATATCCAGTTTCCAACTGTGAGAAGAATATTTACTAATGGATGAAGTATTTAGAAAACATTTTATATTTAAAGCTTGTATGATTAGATGATGATGACCTTTTTCAAAATAGTACTTTGATTAGAAAATAAGGTTGTTTTTATTCTGTATTTTTCCCTGTTTTTCTTCTTTTTTGTCTTTTTATTACAGATTTAAATGAAACTGGACTGATATCCAGTTTCCAACTGTGAGAAGAACATTTACTAATGGATGAAGTATTTAGAAAACATTTTATATTCAAAGCATTTATGATTAGATGATGATGACTTTTTTAAAAATAGTACCTCATTTAAAAAATAAGGTTGTTTTTATTCTGTATTTTTCACTGTTTTTCTTTTTGTCTTTTTTTTCTTTTTATTACAGATTTAAATGAAACTGGACTGATTTCCAGTTTCCAACTGTGAGAAGAATATTTACTAATGGATGAAGTATTTATAAAACATTTTATATTTAAAGCTTTTATGATTAGATGATGACTTTTTTAAAAATATCACCTCATTTAAAAAATAAGGTTGTTTTTATTCTGTATTTTTCACTGTTTTTCTTTTTTTTTTTTTTTACTTTTTATTACAGATTTAAATGAAACTGTACTGAGTTCCTGTTTCCAACTGTGAGAAGACTATTTACTAATGGATGAAAGATTTAGAAAAAATGTCATACTTAAAGTTTGTAAGACAAGATGATGATTTTTAATTATTGAACAAAGCCTGTATATTTGGGAAGACACCTCAAGTGTGCTGCTACAATGCACTTGACAATCTCTACTCAGTTGCATATTTTCAACAAACTTTATTAAAAATATTACTTGATTTACAAAAATAAAGTTGTTTTTATTCTTTTTTTTTTCACTGTTTTTTAAAACAGTGCCCCCTTTCACACACTTACAAAGACAAATATTTAAAAGAACATAACAATAGTTGATTTTTCTGAAATCTTGGCTATCAGACATATAACCATTGGCAAAAACAATTGACCAAGAAGAAAAGTTTTGCAGAGAAATTGTTCTCGAGAGGTCAGAGGACTAAAGAAAGCTTTGTCTCAAGTCTTTCGATGCACACTGAACTTCGTCTGGACTCACTGCCTTCAGTAATGACAGCACAGGAATAGATGTGGATCAGAGCTCCTCAGTGTGAATCAAAATGTTTTCTCTCTGGGAGTATCATCAACTCACATATCACATAAAAAAATGAGTTCAGTTAAGCTGCATTGGATAAGAAGCAAAGCTGTAGCTGCAAACTGGCAATGCAAGTATTTTAGAAATATTGAATTTATCATCTCTTCAGTCTCCACAGTCCAATTTACATTGCACTACACATTGCTAGCATACTGATTTCTGACATGAAGCCATAACTGGTTATTCTATTCTAATGGTAGCATCATTCCAGTGTGCCTAGAAGCACAAGGCAAAGCCTTGTGCAAAGCACACTGGTCTATTATTCGACGGGCTTATTCTTCCGCTGCTTCTGCCTAAACTTTGCCGCGCTACTCCTCCGGCAGCGTTGCCAACACCTGTACAAAAAATACATCAAAACGTGCGGAATGATCGGGAATCGTGTGCTATGACCTGGCTAAGAGATTCACGCAGCGGTCTCCGAGGAAAATCGCGCGAAAGCGCGATTTTTTTGCTCCATTGGAATGCATTGAAAATCGACATGAAGAGTGCTCATAAACACTCCTCTTTGGGGCCATACAGAGTCGCCATACTTTAACGTAGAAACGTGATTAAAAGTTTAAACGGGTCACGAGACTTGGGACTTTATTTGGCCAAATGGAAATTTTTTGATAGCTGGCACGGTTTTCACGAAATCGCAGTTTACGTTTTGTGAAATTTTCAGACCGTTTCAGATTTTATAATGGGTGTGTATTGCGTGGGTCGTTAAGGGCTAGAGCGCGTGACATCATCGCTAGAGTGCGGGAAAGCTTTGAAATCTTTTGAAAATTTTCCAAACAAATTGCTCTGTAGCCCACAACGTCCACTCCTCATACACAATTAATACATCAAAACGTAGGTATTTTTGTGCCGGTCGCAAACATGTAGCTATGGAATCAGTCGGACTTACACATTTGGCGACACATGCCTGAACGTGAGAGCAACTGCAGGCTTCGCTCCCATAGGGCCCCATATTAAATTTCACAGAATGTTTTGGATCAGAGAAAAAAGTTACTACTTTTCGAAACTGGTCAAACTGGTCACATTTTTGACACTACACACCCAAATGTCGCACCATTTGTTCATCAGAAACTCCTAACTGGTCTCATGAACAATCGAAGCGATAGGAGTCACGGTTTCTGTCGTAGAAGCACTTTTATGACATGTACGTCTCTGGTTAACTCCTATTATAAACTGCCCCACTGCAGCAGTGGCCAATCACCACGGCAACTTCAGATTGCTGCTAGACTGCTGATTCACATTAGCCAATCAGTGCAGGCTGACTAACACACACACACACACACACACACACACACACACACACACACTATTTACTGTATCACGCCATTTCAGTGAGCCAGCATGCTCTAAACCAGGGCTTCAATGGATCAGGGCCATAATTAATGTTATTAATTACACCTGTTATAAAAGCCCCCAACTCTCATTGTATGATAACAGGAAACTAAACACTTCAGGCCCCCCAATCACCATGACAACCACTGACAGACACGCACGCAGCGAATGGGCCTACAGTGATGACCTCACTATGGACCTCAGACAGTCTGAATGTGCCTCCCCCTCCACACACACAACACCCCTAGCCCCCACCCATCCCCCCAGCACCAGGCACACTGGTCAAAATTTCTTGCAAAATTTTCTAGTTGCTCATATTATTTTGTGTCATTTCATTGCTTCTTTCATACTCTTGTTTTTCTTTTTTTCTGTTGATGTCCCATTGCTTTTACTGCTGCAACAATCCAATTTCCCACCAGGGATCAATACAATTTCTTTTTATCTTATTTACTTATATTCCCTCTGAAGTTTCTCCAAACAAATATTGACATTTGAAGTGCATCTTACTGTCCTCTCTCAACATCTGCGACGGCCCTTCATTAAAACAAATCCTGGCTTTTCCCATCCAAAAACTGTTTTATTGTCAAACTGAGGGATCATCTTTTCAAATAAAATCACCACCTATAGTTCTGCAAATGTGGACAAGTCATGATGTTATATTTACCATATATTTTTAAAGTTGTGTGTATTTTCAGAATTATACAGGTACCTTTTATTTTATCTTTACACTATTAATATTTTTAGATATGTAGGTCTAGAATTTTGGCAATTTGGCACCCTTTATATGCATAAACATGGAAATAGAGGGGGTTAACACAATATTACAACACAGTGCACGTATTGTACTGGACATAATTATGCTCTGCAGGTGATCATGATATTATGTATGTGGTGCTTAGTTGCTGCTGTAATATTGTAATAAAAACAATATAAGATGCCTGCAAGAAAATGTAATTAGTTGGACGTGTTGCCCCAGGCTAGCTGTGAGCAGTAAATATGCAAAAAAAAAACAATTAAAAAAAAGTATTTTTTGAAGCAGAAGTCATGAGTCAAGTGAACGTACTGGGAGAAGATGGTCAGAGGGTAGTGAAAACATAATACAGAAGTGTAAGACTATAAATACAATCTGTTTGGTAATAAACCCATTCATTGATTTTGTTTATTGATGCTAATTTGATGGGGATACATTTATTTATTTATCAAGATACCGATTTAATCAAAGTATCAACCCAATAAAAAATAACCCTTATTAAATGTATTTCTAGGTTTTACTGTTTTTACTGCATGTTGCAGAGGTAAACTGTAAAATATATCATCCGAGGGGAAAAAAAATCCTGTCCTGTGTTTCATCCCGTGCTTTCTTGCCTCTCCATTCTTCCTGGAGAATGAGAGCAGGCTTTACACAATTAAAAATATCTGTATAGGGTCACACTCAAGAGGATGCACTTTTACTATCTGCAGTTGCTACGGCAACCCATTCTCCTCTGCACAGTCTCTGGTGGACCATCGACTCGCAGGAGCAGAGACACAGTCCCCGTCATGTCCAAAAGAGGGCGCTCAATTCTTTCCGTAAACATGTGCAGCATGAGCCAGGTTTTGAAAAGGTGTTGCCACTCAGTTGTTAAAATGTTTCTGAATTATTTATAAAATCATTGACAGTCAAGTAAGGAACTCCTCTGTTTAATTGTGCCATCCTCTACTTCTGCTAAGTGGTTGTTTTTATGGGAGTGTTTCCCTATTTGAATTGATGGTCTAAGGTTATAGTTGTATGTTGTTCAGATTGGAAAGCATTCCTACCCAAATTTGTGATTTTTGGCTATATAAATAAAATTGACTTGACATGTGATGTTTTATGTAAAGCCTGATCACTGGCTAACATGTGCTCGGTGATGTCTCCATCATCAGATGATGGGGTGCTTTGAGGAGTGGCTGGTGAGTAGAGGCCTTTTGCTGACACAGGTACCATGTAGGTGCATCCCAAGTCTCTTAATTGCATCCACGTTTCCCTCGCTTGCGTCTTTTCCTTGCGTCTTAATCCCTTCCATGGATGCATGGAGAGACGAAGGAAACCATGCGAGGAGCGAGGAAACGACAAATAAGAGACTTCTGCACCCTGTGTGTCGGACTGATGTTGGCCAAATAGTGTTAACATGCCTCAGAGGGCTGTGTTGGGTGTGTGGATGCAGTTAAAGAGGGTGGTGGTAGACTTTCCTGCACTCTTACACTCCGCTTTATAGTGAAACATAAGGGTCATGATTCATAAGTTTGTAAGACTATTGGGATAGGTAGGAATAGGAGCTAAATAAATAAATAAACAGTTGCTAAGCAGGTCATGGCTTTCAGATGAAACTGCCCACATAGCCAGTGGGGCTAGCTAAGGTAGTTTAGCCTATATGCAGATTTACAATGTATAGACGTAAGGCCGGGTCAAGCTGCTGAGTATCTGCTCTCTGGTTGGGATTCAAAGGCAGTTTAAGTTAAAGGGGTATATTATTTCAGAGAACAGCGTCTCCTGTCAGAGGGCCCAGTAGATTTATGACGGCACAGTCCGATACCCACTGTGGGGCCTAATGGTTGGTCAAAACATCATTTAACATTAATACTGAGCTTCCACAGGAATGTTCACCCAACTTTTGGCAGATTTCACTATGTGTATTGATGAATAAATAAAACTGAACATGACATCCAAATCATTCAAGTAATGATTTGCTATTCCGGAACCACAACATCTGCCGGCCGTACTGTAGGAAACAAGACTCTAACAAAGAGCACTGCTAAGTTAGGTTTTTATCTTTTTTGTTATCTTTCTGACCTAGTAACTCTGCCACTGCACGCTGCGTCACATGGAGAGCTGGGATAAATTCAAATTATTATATATATATATATATATATATATAATATATTGTTATATATATTGTTATATAACAATAATTATAGTGTTTACTAAGGGGAGATTTGCGCCCAGTAACTGCCAGGTGTAACTGTTGCATAGCTAATGGAACTAACTGACAAAGCCCATGCTAGCTTTCTAATAGAGTGCTGCAGGGATGACGTATTTTTGTAGGCCAACCATGAAGTTTACATCGCCCTGGTTCCCTCGACAAAAAGCCAATGGGATTTTACACAAGTATACACATGCGAGTACACACAACGAGGCTGTAAAGGCGGACGAGTCGGCGTTGTGTTTTGTAGTCTCATTTAGCCACTTATTAGCAACCAGAATTAGAAGTTAAGTTTAATGTATCGTTTGCCCCCATAAAACTATAATTTTTGGAAGTTATGTTACAGTTTCATTAACTTTTTAACGCTACATAGCCAAGCTTGATTGCTTTTGTTTGGACGGCACTGCAGATGTTTTCTATCAACCGATTTACACATTACTAAAGTCTTAACTAGCTGAGGCTTCAAAATTCGCAAGTGGGGTATTTATTGATGTATTTTATATCGTAAAACAAAACGTTAACATCTCTTCAGCTTATGTAGACCTTACATAGACCATATTTCAAGCAACTAAAAACCCATTAAAAAAACCCATTGACTTCAAGACATGGGAACTGGAAGTGCTAAAATGAGAACTCATTTCCGGGTTTTAGGACTTTTGTGTCTAACCCTAATAGTGTTTTCTTTGCATATGCTTAGTAGGATGTGTGGTTCCAGCCAGGCACTGTTTGTCACACTTCCTACTTGGATGTCTGGAGATCATGATTGGAGCAGCACACATTACAGTCCTCCAATCCAGGAGAAGCAATCAAGAACACCTGGATAATATTTGGTTATATTTGTTTATTTGATTTAAACAGCATCTACAAGGCCTTTCTTTTCCTTTGTAGTTTGCCTCATTGTTTGTGGTTTATGAAACTTCTACTTTAAGATCCTTTTCAATAAATAACTTTATTTGATCAATTCCAACTGGTTTCATGTTGCTTCCCCTTCCCTTTCCCGCCCGAGCTGGGTCGTAACAAGAGTCAGTAAAGGAAGTTATACGAATACATATCGACAAATCTGACATGCTACTTTAATAATGATGTAAATTAGAAAGATTTGAAATTACATTTTCACAAAAATAACACAACATACCTCTCAAGAAATGTTATGCCATTACCAATATGTTTTTACTAAATTACCTTTGAACATTAGTAGGTTAGCATAATGAGCACTACTAACTCTAAAGCAAAGATATTTCTCTATGTATGCATCTATACTGTACATTACATAAAGTCTCGCCTTTACATTTACAAAGAATTAGCAGTTAAATTTAATGTATCGTTTGCCCCCATAAAACTATAATTTTTGGAAGTTATGTTACATTTTCAGTAACTTTTTAACGCTACATAGCCAAGCTTGATTGCTTTTGTTTGGATGGCACTGCAGATGTTTTCTGTCAACCAATTTACACATTACTAACTTCTTAACTAGCTGAGACATATATTAAGCTTTAATGGTGCAACCAGACTGAAACTAGCAGTCACTTCGAGCTTAGGAGAGACTTTCCACACAAACTTACTAATGGATTTACGAATAGCTGGTGCAACCCAGTCAGTGTTAGAAGATATAATAGAGTTGTAAAAGTGTGATAAAGTCAGTTGTTGGTGTATTCTATGATAGTAGCAGACAGACAGAACAGTCACAACCAGAGCTCCAGTGTGGCAGAGGATAAATGAGCAGGGAAACTCTAGTGCTATATCTCTTAATATGGCAATCCCTGTGAAGATGTACTATGACACACAACCAAAGGCTATGCAGCGGCTGAGGATTGTTTAATCGAAGGCTGCAAAGATATTGGCAACATTAACCTTTCGAGCCCCCTTTTTCTCCAGGTAAATATGCACATTAATGACTAAATAAGCAGGAGATTGTGTTGTTCGGCCCAGGGCCAGAATAGATTGTGCTTGGCTTCACACATAAGAGAAGCAATTTACCGTGTTGTGATTTTCTGGGCTTAAAGGGACATTGCCCTCTCTCTGTGTACGGTACACTGTTCTATAAGCGAGCTCACGTGATTTCAAAATGTTGTTTCTTATATTATATATAGAATAAAAGTCAGTTTGTATTGGATGCTGTATAGAAAAAAACATTTAAAGACTGAATGACTAGTATCCAGCTTTCTCGTCAATTGAGAAAATATCCTTTAAATGTATAACCATCACACACAAATCACCGTTATTGTACTTAAACTAATCAGATCAATATTTCGTCAGTCAGTTTATGTTTCACCACTTTTATCTGCTGTGTTGTATTTAATAAAAGGCTTGGATTAACGTGCATCAACCTGATATGAACAACTGTTTTTCATGTTTTGATGCAAAATACCATATATGGCTTATATACCTATTAGGGTATGTTGTAATTCTTACATTTAAGATATTTAATGATGTTAAATGTAATAACCACCAGGGGTTGCTGTCATGCCAGTTACAACCGGCCCAAACTCATATTTCTAGTGACGTTCAACAATTCAACCACATATATATATTAAATATCCTAAGAGCAAAGAGATCATGCCTCTATTCAAAGAATCAACGAAATATAAAACATATACTATACATAGGTTGATATTGCAATACAGAGAAATACCGTGTGTTTTTGCAATGTCTGTGCTGCATGGACGACACCAGTATCAGGCTTGTAACTGTACAAACGGCTGCCACAGTAACAGTCCCTTCAGTAATTAAGGTTTTGGTTGATTTATTTCAGGGTCATTTCAAAATGGCACACTATCCTGCACCAATGACCAGAGACTCAAAAGGCACACAAGAGTTTTTAAATGAGAAAAAAGTGGAACGAGTATGCTTCCACTCTACTCAGACACCCACAGAAAATTCATATTTTTAGATTAAAGGTACATTTAATGTCCACATCCTGTTCTTTATTGTCCTTCTTGTTTGGTCTAGAAGCATACCTTCCTGTCACCTCTGAATGCCCATCACAACATAATACTTTCCTTCTGTACACAGTGATTTACAAAGAGAGATTAATACAGTACGTGTCATAAATAACAAACTTTTAGTATTCTGTACTCAACATCGGCAGCTATTTTAATACAACTAACGATTGTTTACTTCATTGATTAAAGCTCAAGTAGGTAGAATTGGAGCAAATATGTTTAAAAAAAGTTATTTTTACAAAGCGGTCACTATATACTGACAGCAGTGCATGAGACAAGTAATCTGAAAACAACATGGTCCTCTGTGTCCTCCAGTGCTCCTAATGGCATCTGCAAGATTTAACACACCGGAGGAAAACAACCAATCAGAGTCGAGCTGCAGCCTGCCGTCTCTGAGCAGCTGTCAATCACTCGCAAACTCCGATAAAGCGGTCAAACTAGGCAGCGCTGGTCAAATATGAATCAATATTCTGTTACTGTAATGCCTATTTCTCAAGTAAAATGTTTTCAGAAACATCTTGTAGTGTACTGTTTAGCTGTAAAATTAGAAAGTCTTTGACCCGGCAGCCATGTTGAGATCAGTTGAGGAAATACCAAGCACCGCCCACCAGCCAGAGCACAGCCAATAGAAACGCTCAATAGGAATGCTCTCTCTCTCAATGAAATGACCTGTGATTGGCCAAAGTCTTCCATCACGGGCTAGATTTTCTAAAGCCTGAAAACAGAGCCATAAGGAGGTGCAGAAGTCTAGTTTTCTCTCAGAACACTTGAATTACAATATGCTGAAAGGTTATTATGGATTTTTTGCACAATGATGCCAAAAATATTCTGCCTACTGCAGGTTTAATGTGCAAATTATTTTCTAATTAGGTGTTTGGTCTATGAAATATCAGAAAACAGTAAAAATAAATGGCCATCAAAATATCCTTGAGGCAAGTCTTGTTTTGTGCGATCAACAATCCAAAACCAAAACATATTCATTTCACTACAATGTGAGACCAAGAAAAGCAGCAATTTCTTACATTTGAGCACCTGGAACTATCATTGTTTTTAGCATTTTTGCTTGAAAAACAAAAAAAACGTATCAAACAATTATCAACATATTGCTGATTTTTTTTCTGTTGATCAACCAATCGTTGCAGCTGTAGCCCATATGGCTGTTAAAATTAGCTAAATTAGGTCATTTCATCACAACAAAGAGGCACATAATCTCTTTATGGTTGATCTAAAAATAAGCACATTTGTGTGGCTTTGTGCGGCATGTAAAGGTGTATCCTTGTTCTACATTTTCCATCCTGAACCTCACTTAGCCAAATGATCGTACAGCTTTAAAGTAGTAAAGACATCAATCTTACTAGAAACATTTCTATTGTTTGCAAGGCGACCTTCTCTCAGAGGACAAGACAGTAATATGATATATTCTGTCTCAGCGTTTGAGAGTATACTGCAGATGAACACACTGTACCAGAGATAGAATTTCCACTGTGGCCAGTCTCTTATATATAAAAAAAGCTTTTCCAGTTCAAAGGTTACACCTGTGACAACTGTCAGCCAGCCAGCATCTGAAACGAATATATCACTCACACATGGAGCATATGGCCAATCTGTCCGCCCTGGCTGGCCTGTTTCATATTTGTAAAATATTGCTTCAAACAGACAGTGACAAACTGACTCATTTCTGCGTCTTCCAACTTGTAGGAGTGTTACACAGTCAGAAGCTGAGTTTTATTCATAATCAAATGTCAGCAGATAGTCTGTATACCCCCAGAGTTCAATATTAGATGACACAGATGCTGATGAAAAGATGCCAGATACAAACATCGTATTTTGTTCCAACTATTAGATTATTATTTATTTCATACTGACAGACTCCCATGTTTTCTCCTCCTCCTCCTTCTCGTCCTCCTCCTCCTTCTTCTTCTTCTTCTTCTACTTATCGTCACTGTTATTCTTTAGTTGAAAACTTTTAAAGTAGCTCTTCCTCAGTTAGTTTAGCTCAACATTTATTCAGTGAAGACCACATTCTCTTTCACAGTGGAGTCTTGGGAAAAGACTTTTCTTTATAGGGGATTGTGTGAGTGGACAAAACAAACCAAAAACAGGTCAGAGCTGTCACGAGCAGAGGGTCGCTCTAAATCATACAAACGCTGCAGGAGCTCTGGCCTTTAATGAATCCCATCAATAACCTGAAAATCTTGTGACCTCAGAATTTACAATTTGAATAATTCCTCTAATGTACCCATGAAATGGGAGACGTCTGGGGGCAGGCGATTATGCTTCAGTGGCTAGTCTTTTTCACTGGGATTTTCACTAGTGACTGGAATTAACATGGCTTAAATTCTCTCCGCCCCATAGCTAATTGAAACAAGTAATCTCCAGAGTTTGCATGGCGCAGGGGGACGGGGAGGACTCAGCAGCGTAACGTGTTATCCTCAGAGCAGACGCGTTCAACAAGACCCATCTCTCGGTGCACTGCAGCAGAAAGCAGAGCAGGAATGGGTCTCCTGGTGGAAATAACTTTTGTATCCGTTCTCCACAGCTAAATAATTCTCTTATTACGCTAACTATGCTAAACAGAAATAGAACGCTGTTTTAAAAGGGAGCTGACAGATGGAAGAGAGCTGATGCTTTGTGGGGGTAATAACAGACATGAAAACACTTTGTTCAATAATGTGCACAAGATAGCTCTGATTTTTTTTGCATGACTTATACGGTCCCCTGACAGCTCACTGTCAGTCTAGTCGTGTAGCTGGAATTTGCTCCAGCAGAGGTGAGGATGAATATTCAGAGGCTCAGCTGCCTCGAAAGGCCCACAGAGACATGACACACACCCCTAAGGAACCACACACACACACACACACACATACAACCTCCCTCATCTCCACACACACACACACACACACACACACACACACACACACACACGCAGACACACACACAACCTCCCTCATCTCCACACACACACACACACACACACACACACACACACACACACACACACACACACACACACACACACACACACACACACACACACACCCCTCCACTTTCCCTTGATGTGGTGGAACCAGTCCAACACTCCACAGGTGTGACCCACTCAGACCTGTGAAAGCCTCCACACACACCGCTCGGCCCTGTGATCAGGAAGGCAGAACGAGCAGCTGCGCATATGCAAGAAGCAAAGACAGAATTATCTCCACAAGCCTTCTATTGGACACCATGGAAAATTAATCAATCCCTCCTCCTCTCCTCCTCCTCCATCTCCTCCTCCCTCCAGGTCTGCAGGTTTCACCGGTGCCACACAGTTAAACTGATAGATGAGGAGGTTCTTTGTCTCTCTCTGTAAACTTTTGAAGGTTAATAGCCAAAAGATTGATCCATCAATCGCATTAAAGTCTGAAATAATAACGTACCATGCTTGGTTTAAAACTAATTTCTCACTCTTTTCCGCTAGATGATGTTGGATACATATAGGCATGCCCTTGGACATGGTTTTATATATTCTGCTGCTGCAGAATGTGGCTGCTGACAGTCAGTGTAACACACACACACACACACACACACACATACACACACACACACACACACACACACACACACACACACACACACACACACACACACACACACACACACACACACACACACACACACAAAAGCAAAACCCAGCATCTAGATTGAGTTTTCACACTCGGAGTGATTGGACTTGATACTGTCGTCAATGTCTACGCACATTCATCCCAGCCAGGCGCTTTGACACTCAACATACTGCAGCACCTGTAACGTTTGAATCGACCCAGAAGCGTCACATTTGAAACAATCACACCACATCCTCTGTTGCCACAGTGAGAACTGAATTGATTGCAGATATATCATACATCTATCATACTGTATAGATCATTTGATCTTCCCCAGAACAGAACATCATTATAATCATATTCATTTGAACAAAAAATGTATATTCCCAAATTGCATCCAAATGAGTGAGATGTCTTAAAAAACAGAGTTCAATTTAAGACTTAACAGCCAGTGCAGGCAGGCAGGCAGGCAGTGTGCTTGTTTATCACTTCACACAGAAAAATAAATGTATAAAACCCTTACACTGAAGAGTCTGTGCTGAGAGGTATAAGACACCAGGCGACCAAAATAAGATTGAACATATGCAGCCACTGCCAAAGCTCTGGGGGTATTACATGCTGTAATCTGGCATTCACACATCCCCCCACCACCACCACCACATCACCACCATCCATTGATGAATTGAATTGATTGCAGATATATCATACATCTATCATACTGTATAGATCATTTGATCGTCCCAGAATATCATTAGATCATATTCATTTGAACAAAAATGTGTATTCCCAAACTGCCCCAAATAGAGAGATGTCTTAAAAAACAGAGTTCAATAAGACTTAACAGCCAGTGCAGGCAATAAGGCAGTGTGCTTGTTTATCACTTCACACGTATAAGACACCAGGCGACCAAAATTAAGATGTAACATATGCAGCCAGTGCCAAAGCTCTGGTGGTATTACATGCTGTAATCTGGCATTCACACATCCCCCCCACCACCATCACCACCATCATCACCATCATCCATTGATGGTGCATTTTCTTCCCCGATAAAGGCGGTGTGCTGCGATGCTTGTAACATCAATCACAACCAGGCTGCATATCGTCTCTCGTCTATATCAGCTGGAAAACGCCTCTCTCGCCTCGGGTGTGGGATATATGTGCGTCTCCTCTCTATTATCCAGCAAAAAAAAAATCTGATCCACTCCTCGCAGGAGCTGTGTTTGTGTTACTGGACGTGGCATTTCTTTTCCCCATCGCGCAGAGACCTAAAGTTGTGACTTAAAGACTTTCAGCACCACTTTTCCGCGGACAGCGCTCGAGATGATTTCGTGGAGATCGACGCAGCATCGTGTGGATTCCTCCTTTTGGATACTATTCAGTAACAGTGTTTAGGTTTTTTAATTAAAGAGAAATAAGAACACAGAATCGCTCAGGAAATCCTCCCTTCAACACATCTTGATATAGACACAACAAGATTTTGCTTTTGGATATGGGTCACTTCTTCTTATGAAAGGATTCTTCGTGGGCAGGAGATATAGAGGGGTAAGTACAGCCACCCAAGCTGCGAAAGAAATGGGTCATCTACTGCAATCAAATGTGTAAAAAACAAAAACAAAACGTCGTGACTTAAATGGACTTGGTTGAAAAAGATACTGACCATTATAGGATCAGTGAATCTGGGGATGCACGCACAACATTTTTTTCTATGCAACTTGCATGTTTTAGTACTTGAATGAATCAGTGAGTCATAATGTTATGACAGTTTTCAAAAGTAGATCTCCAGGATTGTTTTAACCAGGAGTGTGCAACGCCCAGGACTGTATATGTGCATTGATTGTTTTTACGCGTTAAGGCGCAGCGTTTTGTGTGTGTCTGTGTGTGTGCGTGTGTGTGTGTATGTGTGTTTGTCTCGCTGCGCTGCAGAGGCGCCTCAAGTCTCACACAACATATGATAAAAGAATGACTCAATATCCAAACTGCTGGAGGGGTATATACATGTGATTATAGTTACAGCTTTGAAAGCACAGATAACACCAAACCGTGCGAAAAATCTGTTCTACAATACAATCCAGTTGGACTCTGAATGGCAACAACAGGATGCAAACAGCCACTTCTTCATCCACAGCTCTCCAGATGTATCTAATCTCCACCTCTCTCTTCGTGTCTCCCTCTCAGCCCTGAAACAAGGAGAGGCACGCAGGGGAGCACCCCGGCTGGGTGGTGTTTTGTGTGAGTGTGTGAGTGTGTTGGGGTTTAGGAGGGTGGGTGTGAACGGTGTGTGAACCATCGATGTCAGTCACTGTGGCAGTGGCAGCAGTGAGATTGGAGACAGAAGCAGTAGAACTGCTGATGTGAGACTGCTGCTGTGCACCCCACAGCAAACTTTAATAGGTTACTTAGGCATGCCTGGTTGTTACTTCAAGGCCATTATTTTGTTGACAGGGGATGCAATATTGTGCTTAACTTGCATGTTTGCCTGTTTGCATATAAACCAGGTAGTGGTCAAGGACCACAAGACATAATTGTGAACCTGGAAGTATAAAGAGCGGCGAACGCCATGTAGGGAGGAGGTCGAGGTGGATGCGTAGCTCAAAAAACACAAGACTTTCGCCCAGGTGACTGGTGTTCGTACCCCATGTGAAACCAGAAGTCAATGATAATTTATTTGTCACATCACTTCCGCACTTAAGTTACATCACCATCTTTTCCTAAAGCTAACTAAATAGTTTTTGTCACGTAATTTCCAAACTTAAACTGCGCAACTTCTGGTGTTATTTTAACCCAAACCGCGATCTTTTGCCAAAGCTAACTAAGTAGTTTTGTAGCCTAAGCCTAACAAAGTCGATCTGTTCCTAAACCTAACTAAGTAGTTTTATTTTGAAAAGACTGGAGCGGAAATTGACACGTGTGTCACACGTTGCTGGACATTCGTAGGAAAACACACTGAAAAAACGTAGTTGAAAGTGCTGAGCGTCACGGAAAAAAGGAAATTCGTGTCTAGGTACACGAATCAAATAGATTAAATTTTGCGACTATTTCACAAACTGCTGTGAGACTGTGTTGCTCTATGCATCTAAAAGCATGCATGGATTTCACCATTTGGTCATTCGTCAGGTTTTCAGGAAAACATCCTACACTTAGTTGACTTATCCCTCCGATGGCAGTTTCTTGGTATTCTGAATTATAATGGACTACTGACAATCAGCAATATTTTGCCAAAGCTAACTAAGTAGTTTGTTGCCTAAGCCTAACCAAATGGATCTGTTCCTAAACCTCACTAAGTAGTTTTATTTTGAAAAGACTGGAGCGGAAATTGACACGTGTGTCACACGTGTCAAAAAGGCATTTGCGTGGTTCTTACTTCAAGACCTTTATTTTGTTGACAGGGATGCAATATTGTGCTTCACTTGCATGTTTGTCTGTTGGCATATAAACCACCAAGGCTGGAGATATAGTGGTCAAGGACCATAAGACAAGCAAAGGATACCTGACACACAAAGAAACCACATTATTAATACTGCTTCCATTTTGGGCTGCTCCCTCGGGGCCTTTTTGTGGGGCCAGAGATTAGCTTTGTGCTATCTTACTCTCATTGCTCCAATTCATGGTGGGGGGTGCTGCTATGATTGCAGCCAAATATGCCATTGTCTGCATTCCCTCTGAACTTACAGCCAAGAGGGGGAATGTTCCTCATATCAGTGTGTAATTATCTAAAGAGTCTGACTCAGCAAAAGGGAGATTTTAATTCAATCTCGTCCAGCCTCTGAGCCCCCCCACGAGATAGATTTTATGTCGGGTTATTTCTTGTTGGCATGTTCTTCACAACCGCAGTGACTGATAGCCTACCTGGATCTCGCTACAAAGCGTGCTTAAGAAATCTCCCCCAGAGAGAGATTGGGAGGAATACTGTGTGTGTAGATTGTAGCCAGCAGGAAGGTGCAGGGCTTATTCAAACAGCCTTAGATTTACTTTTCCGAGCTTTGCCTGGCTTATCTTGTCCTCCGAGTTAGTTTAGCAAGTGCAGACTCAGCGTAAGACCCCTGGTTTGCCTGCTGCTAAGTTCTCTTTAATGTGTCATGGGCCAGAGTGTAAGCAGCTATGAGGGGAAACTGTGGCATTGCCTTATTCTCTGCTTAATAATACACAGGGGGCACACCAGCATATTGTAGATTAGCCTGACCAGGGAATACAAATGCGTCTTTACATTTCATTCTGTTGGCAAAGGGGTCAAATAATGAACACATTGACTTGATGGAAACCACGATGATCAAAGTGAAATCATTTCCAAGAGAGTGAGGCAGCTTGATCCTAGTCTCCAGCCTGCAGAGAGACTCTCCACAACCTTTACTGTAACCGCAGCATGGATCCAAGAGCAAGTCTGCAATAAACAAACGTGTGCACTGTTTCCCAAAAACAGACCCATGGTTAAATTCCCGGTAGACCTCTGTGTTGTTCCTTTTACAAAGGCTTGTGCTGGAAATGGGGAAATGTGTGTGCAGTGTATAGAGCCCAGGTTCTAGCTTCATTCTCCTCCCGGCAGACGCCATCTGCTCACTGGGGAGGTTTTCCAAACAATTCCATAGTAAAGACAGGGGAAATGAGAAACATGGCTACATTACAAACACAGCAGGCTCCGGGATTCTTTTCTATTTAAAATGAAAAATAGGTCACTTACTCTGAAAAAAGAGTATACCTAAATAAATAGATGACTAAATAAAAATCCCTGCACTTGTTTATGCCCTCATGTTGCATTAGCACATGCATCTGTGCAAACACGTGCATGCACGTATATAAACACAGATGTATTTCCTCTCTATGCAGCCCAGTCGCACAGCAATATGTGAAATACTCACAAAATTGAATGTATTGATTCGTGTATATAGACACTAAATTCATATGTAAGCCACATAATTGTGAACCGGGAAGTATAAAGAGCGGTGAACGCCATGTAGAGAGGAGGTCGAGGTGGATTTGTAGGTAAAAAAAAACACAAGACTTTCGCCCAGGAGACCGATGTTCGTACCCCATGTGAAACCAGAAGTCAATGTTAATATATTTGTCACATCACTTCCGCACTTAAGTTACAGCCCTTCCAGAGATATTTTAACCCAAACAGCGATCTTTTGCCAAAGCTAACTAAGTAGTTTGTTGCCTAAGCCTAACCAAGTCGATCTGTTCCTAAACCTAACTAAGTAGTTTTGTTTTGAAAAGACTGGAGCGGAAATTGACACGTGTGTCACACGTTGCTGGACGTTCGTAGGAAAACACACAGAAAAAACGTCGTTGAAAGTCGTGCTGAGCGTCACGGAAAAAAAGAAAATTCGTGTCTATGTACACGAATCAAATAGATTAAATTTCGTGACTATTTCACAAACTGCTGTGAGACTCTATGCATCTTAAAGCGTGCATGGATTTCTTTATTTGGTCATTCGTCAGATTTAGGAAAACATCCTACACTTAGTTGACTACATTTTATCCCTCCGATGGCAGTTTCTTGGTATTCTGAATTATAATGGACTGCTGACATTCACGAGAGGGTGTCCTATCTCAGGCTGATGGATGGAAATTAGGTGTTTGTCCTTGTAACAGGTAATCAGAAGCTATTATCTCCTGAGGTTCTACTATTTAAATGTTGTCCATTAGCTTGTAAATTGAGAGTAAAGCATCAGTTAGAAATTAGACCTTCACATAGGATTTTAAAGTCGGTAATACATCTTGTGGAGTAATTCACCACCAAATACTGACTTCCACTGACGAGTATGAATTTCGCACACAACATGGATTCGGCCCTTATTAGATTCCTGACATATCGTTAATTCTGAAAAAAGTGTGGCAAAACGATTGAATTTAGAATTATTAACAATGGAGAGAAACAACAACAGAAAGATCCAGAAGAGTGATGTTGTGCATTTCCTGAGTCATCATACACACAGAGATTCTTCCTAGGGCAGCGTTGTGTGAAATGGAGTGTGAAATGAGTGCACTTAACATCCCTGCAGTGGATTATACACATTATCTTACACTAGGGTTCGAGAGCATCTTGCCTCGCGCCTGAAAATCTGTCATCAAGTTACATTCACCTTTACTCTACTCTGCTCCCTACATGCCTCACTCCGTTTGTTCAATCAGTCCATGCCTGGAGCTCCAGACATGAGTGAGATAACATCTTCAAATATTTCTTAGAGTTTACTTTAACTTACTTGGAGCACCACCAGGGGTTTGCTTCATTAGTTTAAATGTCAATCACAAAAAAATACCAAAACTGACTTTCTTTCTGCTCCTTATTTTGCCCTTTATTACACACTATACAGTATATGTATAGAGAGATATATCGTAGTATGCCTGTCATATTGATAGAAGGGAACTGTGCTTTGTTGTGCTTTTATATGCATAATAAACACCTCTATTTAAACCTCTAAGTAGAAATTCAGCTCGAAGCCCTTTGACACCTATAAAAGCAGCTATTGCTTATGTACTGTGAATTTTGTTGTTTGTGATGTATTTTTCCTTTTCATTTGAATAACTGGCCAAACATAGAAGACATGGTGGCACATCAATAATTTACAATGGAGGGGCGGCATGGTGGTGCAGTGGTTGGCGCCTCACAGCATAAGGGTTCGAAACCTACTTGGGCTCTTCTGTGTGGAGTTTGCATGTTCTGGTCTTTTCTCTGGTTTCTCCGGCTTCCTCCCACAGTCCAAAGACATGCAGGTTAGGTTAATTGTTGACTCTAAATTGCCCGTAGGAGTGAATGTGAGCGTGTTGTTTGTCTCTATGTGTCAGCCCTGTGATTGACTGCCGACCTGTCCTGGTTTGCCCCAACTCTCGCCCAATGTCAGCTGGGATCGGCTCCAGCCCCCTCGCAGCCCTGTAAAGGATAATTGGCGGCGGTTACAGATAATGGATGGTTCTACATTTAACATCACCCTCTGAAGATATTTCACAACTCTTGCAACCTGAAACTTGCAACGACTGATGTCTTTTGGCCACATGGGGGCAGTGAAAAAAACAAAGCATGTATGAAGGTGCAGTACCAGCAGGAGGAAACAACACCACTTAGTTATGTTTAGAAAAAAACGTCATGGTTGGGCTTAAAATAAGTACGTAAACTAAGTACGATATGTACGGAAACAACGTAACATCACTAGGAAACACTGGACAAATGTCACTAATGTAACTTACTAAACAAAACAGGTTGAATGTCCTGTTTTTGTTCGACCCATCCACCTCCGCTCTCACCCACCATTAGTGGTCTTTCTCCCCTTTCATTCTACACACTACATGGCATGAAAATGACAAACCTAAAGCAAGAATGGTGTTCTTATTACACGCTTTTGCCTTGCGCATTATTGTGTCTTTCACACGCCTTTTCATGCGACCAGGCTGGCTCTTTGGTACTAAGCAAGTTGCATACAGTGACATTTTAAACTTTTTCTGTGTAAACAGCTGCCTACTGCAGCTGTAAAACGAAGCTATGAGAGCTGAGAGAGTGAACCAAAACAGTAAAGTTGTGGCTGTAAAACCAAAACAATGAGCTGAAAGACACACAGCTCCGAGCTGCAGAATCAGGTGATAATTCTCTGTGGGTCCGTGACTACGGCTGGCATCTTTCACCGTTACACAGTCATTTGATTAATATAAACATATTGATCAAGCTGCTTTGAATATAACAGTATTCACTGCAATACGCAATAGATAATGATATATATTAATAACATGGCTAATCATGATTTGAAATATGTGCCACCAAAAGATATCATCTTTTTTGTGCTGAAATTTTTATTGACATTTATAAAGTGGAGATGGAGTTATGATTTCATTAAACCAATGAGGGAGTAAACAACTCTGTGAGGAATGAGCCTTTTAATAATCATATTACACATCAAGTAAAATCCACAAAATCTAGATATGAGATCTTCCCTCCCTCCCTCCCTCCCTACCTCCCATAGCCCTCAGCTCCCCTCAAGCTCCCTCCATGCCACTTACTCTCCAAACCACCTTCCATCCTTCTTCACCTCCCACTATTCCCTCTTTTGCATAAATAAACTGTATTAACATATATATTAACGGGCAGCTCCAAGACAATATATATTAACGGGCAGCACCTGGATGCATCCTTTTATGGCCATAAAAGAGGGCTGTGTTCCCTTCTTTTCCAACCGAGGAATGACAGTTACAATGACACCACAGATGAGAGCCGCAGCTGAGAATGAGAGCTTTGACAGCCCTGATGTTTCCAGTAACTGTCGCCTCCCATTTTTCCAAACTATCACCTGTGATATTTTCTTCTGCTATTCACGGGCGGTTGTGTAATGTTTGCTGATTTCAGTGCTTCTCCTGTATTGCACCTGCATAATGAAATAATAAAAAAAGCTCTCAGGAACCAGCGAGTCAGAAACCATATTTAGACATATTTTATCGCTCCTCTTCACCACCTTACAACCCAGCACAACTAAGGTGCTTTTAGTGATGTAAGAAATACTTCAGATATATACTTTCTGAGCTGCTCTTTTAGTTGAGCTCAAGCGTGGCCTGAGTAAAATTCAACAACATAGCAACGCTCGTGCTTATATTTCCACCTCTGAATGTGGGTGTAACTGGACAGAGGCAACAGTCCACTGAGATCACGCTGCGCTGCACTCTATATATCCCATTTGTGCTCACTTTCCCTTGAAACCTCTTCTCACATTAGCATTTTGGAGGTAGTTTAGTATGCAGTTTTTCTCAGTTCTTTTTTGAAAACGTATATCATAAAATATTTTTTTATCTAGAGCCTGCATAGTTGGGTTTTTCAGTGCTCTTGTCTCCCAACAGCATACATGATATTGTGGTTCCAAAAGTCGTTTTGTGACATAATAATAGCGAGTAACTTAACTCCTGGAAAGCAGTGTTTTGCTGCTCTGTGTGCACCTGTAACCACACCCAACAGTGATGTCACGGCATACAGACACACCCTTGAGTACACTTGTATATCACTGCAGCAAGGTGAGATGTTAAACCACTAGAGGCCGGTAAAGATAATATTATTATTGCCCCTTAAACTTGCAGTAATTGATTTTTTTGGCCACTTGAGGGCAGCCCAACAAGCTGTAAACACATATCATCACCTTATACAGGTGATATAGCGAACATGTTAGCAAGCATTGGTTTATTTACACATCCAGCAGACACAGAGCAACATAAGCATTCATTCAGAGTTGTGTTGGTGTCCGTCTGATGAATGTAAGTCCAATATTCAGTCTCTTTTAACTTTGTTTTGCTCTCCCTCAACTCCCGAGGGAAATTGCTATCTCTTTAGCTACTAAATGCTCCACTATGTTTACAGGCTAGTCTGCCTTTGAGCTCTGTCTAGGGATGGCTGGGATATAACCTGAAAAAAACATTTTAACAACTTATGTGTTTATTTTGCTTTTTAAAAAGAAGTTAGAGAATTTGACTTCAGGGTGGGCTAAAATAACAGTATAACCTGTTGGAATCAAAGAAACCAAACCATAATGACTTACCTCCCTAACTACACAATGTATCTCATACAACGGTTCATGTTACATGCATACAGTCTTTTCAAGGTAAACTTCCGTCTTTACAGGAAACAACTTCCTTAGGATTAGGCAAGAAAGCTACTTCGTTAGGCTTATGAAAAGATCAACTTGGTTTGGATTACGCAACAAAACTACCTGGTTAGGTTTAGGTAACAAAATGTCTTGTGTTTTGGTCAAGGAGGTTGCGCTTCAACAAAAGCATTCACGGTGGAGTGATTGACCCAAAGTCCAAAAAGCATAAAAATGTGATTGGGTAGCACATCCCAGATTTCAAAATCAAGGAGGACAAAATATTAGCATTTCACTTGTTTAATTAGCGTAGCCTATGTCTATAGTGATGTGAGCTAATTATAACAAGTGAAATGCCAGTATTTTTTCCTCTTTGATTTTGAAATCTGGGATGCGCTACCCTAACAAAACTACTTAGTTTAGGAAAAGATCGTGATTTGGCTTAAAATAACTCTGGAAGTGGCGTTACTTAAGTACATACTTTACGTAACAAATAAATCAATGTTCACTTCTGGTTTCACATGGGACACAAAGACCGGTCTCCTGGACGAAAGGCCGGTATTTTTTGATCTACCCATTCACCGCGACCTCCCTCCTATGCGGCGTTTGCCGCTCTTTATATTTCCTGGTTCACGATTATGTTTATTACACACAAATTGATTTCGTGGGATATACACAAATAACAGTGCATTACTTTTTATAGGTATAGCTACGAACGGTGTGTGAAACCAGCCTGAACTACACAATCTAGAAACACAGAGGCATCAGAGCTGTAAAGATCTTACAGACAAGAGTTGCTTGTTGGGAGGAGAGGCAGATGAGCTGTGGCCCACGCAGCACCACTGCTCCTTATGTAGTCGATTGATATCAGGAATGAGAAAAGCACAGGCACACCTGTCACTTTATCAAATGCAGTCATTCAAACTGATGGACATTAATAGCACAGTAAAACACCACCACGGTCAAAACACTGATGTTTGTTGCTGGACTCAAAGATGCTGACAAGGACTGCAGAGTCTGCTGATCATTTTCTGTGGGTTCGTCACTATGAGCGACCCCTTTCACACTACACGTAGTCATTTGATCCATTGCTAATATAAAATATATTGATTGTAGCAGCTTTAAGGGCAAAAAAAAGGAAAAACCTGAATAAATGAGAGGACCAAAATGAGAAGTAGAACATAAAAACAGGCATAACAAATGCCCTTATCGCCTGTGACAATATGACTAAAGACGCCACCTTGACATCTGAATCACAATACTGGGATCACATGCAATGGTGAGATCAAGTATAGCCACAGCGGAGGATAATAGGTTTGTATCCTGAGTCCAGCTTTGTGTACACTTTGGTAAAGGTCAGGGAAAAATTATAGTTCTGTTTAAATGTTAATAAAGTAAACACGGCATTTCACTGACCCTTGAATCGAGTTCCACGGACTTGCAGAGTCTATACCAAGGAGCACTGGAGCTGTTCTGGCCAAACGCCTTCATGGTTTCTTTTTCTTTAATTTGTCTCCCAAATGTTCTTCAAACTGTAACACCAGATGAGCAGTTTTTTAAAAATCCATATGGTAAATGCTTCTCATATACTCTAAAATGCTGGCTCTGTTCTAGTTATTGCAGTCATGGGCACAATTAGATCCATTCTAGTGAGAATAACACCCCCAAAGATTGGTGTCGAAGGGACCCGGTGCGCGCACAGATGCCAGGACGCCTATCGTGCAGTAAAATATCTTCCTGAATGTGTTCCTGTATAATGGGCACAAGTCTGAATTATGCATTCCACTTTTTTAAAGCTCTACTTGAAACTATCCATTCAACCCACTTAAGGTGGCATGCCTGTTGAGTGGTTTTCAGGTCATGTAGCTACGGCAGTTTATAATGAAGCCTTGCAGATGCACTACTTTTAACCGCTCTGTTGCTTCACTCCCAATTGGGCCAGCGTGAAAAAAAAAGTCTGCATTTTTAACGGCCATAGATGCAGGTTTTACGTTGGTTTCTACAATGACTCCCTCTGTTGCAGGCGAGATTTCTACACAGCCACCACTTATCAGCGCAGGTGTTGATAAAGGGGCTGTAATTATTGGCTCAGACATCAGCATTACAAATGGATGCCTGGGCCTGCGGACAGCTCCGGTTCTCACACTCTGCCGGCTGGGAGGAAGGTGTTTGATTCAAAAAAATGGCTCTGCTCAGAAATAGATTGCTGGGCTCGCCGTGATGAGATTAGTGTGGCGCAGCCAGGTTCCCGGAGAATCGACAGGACATGAAGAAAGCTTTATGGCTGCTATATGGCTGATGTGCCCTAGAATTAGCATCTATGGGCACCAAAGTGGAGTCTGAATCCTCTGATGTCCTGCGGTGATTCATTTAACTTTGCAACGGCTGATTAAACTGTCTCTGCCTTCTTTTTAACAAAGCATGACAGGAAGACAGTTTGACAGTGGGACCTGTTTTATTTTGAATCTGCGGTGCACCGTCTACAGCCACTAGTGACACTGGCCTATTAAAGTGAAACTTGCAATCACTGGTGCAGATGCACATGCAGACACACAAAAGCGAACTGGCATAACTCAATTTATGTGATAATCTC
Organism: Sebastes fasciatus; assembly: GCF_043250625.1. Classification (NCBI taxonomy): domain Eukaryota; kingdom Metazoa; phylum Chordata; class Actinopteri; order Perciformes; family Sebastidae; genus Sebastes; species Sebastes fasciatus. The sequence goes on from NC_133795.1 coordinate 26,408,402, forward strand.
CCTCAACTCGTTCAATATTTCAAATTGTGGTTGCAAATGAATGTGTATAAATGTTTGCACACACATTCAATTAATGTTGACTTTATGGACGATAGAATTGAAGAAGGAAGGAAGGAAGGAAGGAAGAAAGGAAGGTAGAGAGAAGGCCAGGAACAAGGAGAGATGTATTTGTGCTAATTTGAGGTGTGCAATTTATTCCTGTAGTATCATAGCAGATAAAAAAGTAGCTCGAGCAGACTTATCAGCGTTCACACAGGTGAATGTTTACTGAATCTCTGTGCTATTTCTTTAATCCCCCACATTAACAGGGGCTGCCTAAAATGAAATCAAAAACCTATATCTCCTCTGACCAACTGCTGCGCATGCACACATAAAAGGCAGAATGTGATTTAAGTTCTGTGAATATCTGTCTCAACCACATCCGCCTACACACTGAGCACAAAAGCATATGCACATGGCGTTGAAAGGCACATACACACGCACAGGAAATGATACATGCTCAGGAATATAGGCACTTATTACAGCGTTCTACACATATGACGCATTACACACATCCACAAACATGCAAATCACAAATGCACGCACAGCTAGGGGGGCGGATGCAAAAGAGAGCGAGTCCATGAGCTGTATGAGAGCTCTTCTGAGATCCCTCTAGCCCACCGTGGGTGTTTTGTCTTTCCCGCGAGGGATGCTCGTTGTTTTGCGGAGGCAGGTTCAGCTCCAGGATTAATGAAAAGCTCCATCTTAGTCATGAAAAGAGCATTTTCACAATCTATTTAACATCATGCATACCAAAGGCTCACATTAGGCACTGTTGACTTATGCTCGCCTACAGCAGTGTTTTCTGATGCATTCATTGCCACTGCTGTGATCTTCTGTGGGTAGGCTGCCCCCCTCCAGCCGTGCCCATTGAGTCTCTTGCATTTCTCATGTTCACTGTCAGAAAACTCATTCTTCAGCGTGCGATGAAATATGGCACGCAACTGGAAGTCTGAGGGAGTTATTGAAGAAATGAGAGTAATAAAGCTTCCCGGGACTTTAGTGTTCTTTTTTGGATAATATCTTTTATTATTTCCCCCCGTCTGGCGGATGGATGATTGTCCACAGAAACAGAGGATTCGATGGCACAGAGCATGGTATTAGCCAATTTAGTCAAACCTTTATAGGTCAAACGAGGCACTCTGTGAGCGTGCTGTGAGTAGTGCCAGATCATAGGATTGTAATGCAGGATGTCTCTATATTTCAGTGGCCAGGATGACCCGACAAAGACTAAAGTGGTGTAATAGGCAGTGGAAAAGCTCGCAGAAGTGCATTCCATGAGTGCTGGATGTTATTTCAGCGGTTGCTTCTGGTGAATTATTTAGCGCGAATGGCTGTAATTACACAGTGAGTACAGTGAGGGGCGTTTAGCTTGTGGCATGTCTAGATCGTCGCAGGGATCACAGGACGACGTGATGAACTCTAAGGCCTTCCAGGAACCGCCGCGCATGCTCCCGCTTGCCTCTTCCCCATCGCCCTCCTTCCCTTTAGCTCTGTCAGCGAGTTCTCTCCTATGAGTGGCTGGCGTCAGGCCGGGCCTCTCAGAGCTTTTAAAAGGCTGTTAAAGGTCCTTGTGAGACACGGCCCCTATCCCTCCGCCGCCACCCACACCATCCACCCAGTCCGCCCACAAAGCCCTCTAAGCAATCACAGCTTCTCAGGATGTCAGCTAGCATTACTGTAACCCCCCTTACGCCTGCGATCAGGGCTCAGCCATGCAAGGGGAACTGGGGCAAAGCGAAGGCATTCGCTCGTGGCAGCCATGGGAGAGACCGGTCAGTGCCGCCGCACTGACCTTTGAGGGCCTTTCGAGGATCGCGATGTGATGGCGTGGGCGATGAATGATGGTGAAAGTAATGCTCTGATTCATTTTTGTTGGTGTAAACACAGAATGACTAGCACAGCAGAACAAGATGCGGCTAAGGACTCAAATAAGACACAAATGTCATCCAACTTACTTTATTTAAGGGGAAGACAACTGGAGGGCCCATTATGAGGCCCCGCTCTCTCCTGTCCTGTCCAAGTTGGTTCGTCTGTCAAGGTGAAATGACAGGACTGCAAATTCTGCCTGACAGCCAGTGCTCCCCTCAGGGAGACTAAGTGGCGTCAACTTGTCGTAGTCACACACTGTTGCTGACAAGGTGATGATGAACACCTTTCATTAAAAGGCAGAAGCTGGGCTTTTCCTCTGAGAGAGCATGTTCCGGTCTTAATGTCAAAGGGAAAGCACCGGGGCTGGAACACGAAGCCTTGGGGCCCAAACTCTATATGATTTTATATGCTAAGACCTCCTGTATGTCACCACGATGCACACTCAAAAATTCATAGGACCCACAATCAGAGGCACAGGAAGAGGTGCACTCCTGCTCGGATTGCGGCCCTATCATGAAAAATGTTTGAATCTTCCTCCACAAGCTGTCAACATTGCAGATGCTGCAGTAAACATATGATATATGGATTCACGCTGCTTAAAGCTACATTTGGCAAGTGATGGCGGCTCCAAATGGCAGTGGCAGGTAACTATTTCACCAATTTAAAGTTCACTACCAAGAAATCATGGCTTGAGAAGTCATTACACTGCACACGGGCAATGCCGGCCAGTGTGTGATTGCTTTATAGGGACAGGAAAGGCAAGAAAGAAACATTGCTGAGTCCAGTTTTCTCTGGTCAGAGCAGAGCTTGCTACTGATCAGGACGCATCTATAACTCAAATTTTGATTCGTCACTTCTGTGTGCACCCAACACCAGAATTTAATCTGGGTAAACAGGGTTGATCAATGTGGTCTCAGTTACATTGGATGGGGCGTTGGCCCGCAGCCTGATTTTGACTGATCCAACAAATGTGTTTTTAAATGAAAACCCTGCCTGATGTAGCTTCAAATGCAATACACTGTAGAGTCCCTATTAAATTTGGAATAAATCCTGCATACTGTAGCTGAAATTATTGACTGTTTTTTGGCATCACACTATCACACTGCTGAGAATTGTTGACAGATGTTCAGTATCTGTTAGGGAGTTAAAGAGTCAAACTGTGTGGTATAAAAGCAAAATCCCCTGCCAGAATTTCTCCTCATCACAGGCAAAAAAAAAGATGATGAACCACCTGCGAGAAATGTTCCATCATGAGTCCAAAACACACAACATTAACTATAATAATTATGATAATAATACCGGTCCTGATACTTCTACTAATAGAAAAACCACCATAAACACAATTACAGCGCTGTATGATCAAAAAGATCGAAACCTACATCTTCATTGATTATTCAGTTAAACAAAAAGGGAAGATGAGTACAGTGGATCCATTAAGGTCCACTGACAGAATGTAAATTATGATATTAGGAGCAATAAAGTAGCTCGGATCTCTCAGCAAACACTAGTGTCTGAAGTACCCTGGCTGCCAGCGTATGGCTTCAAATGAGACACAGCTCCCACACCTATAATCTATCCACAAATCATTACTGGCCTAATGAGCAACATCAAACCCTGACATTACGACAAGTTACTACCATCTCCATGACAACTGGGATCGCAGAAAAAGAGCGATCTGTCACTGGCACTTCCTTTTCATTTGCCTGCTGCGGGTTTCATACCCTGAAACTTTATATCATAAATCTTTGGCGCTTCAGACATTGGAGTTTGTTCTGTTTCAGCTGTGCCATCGCTGACGCCAAATGCAGGATGATGCGTTATCCCTTTTTAACATTAGAGGATTATATATCTACAGTCGCTATCGCAGTGACCACACAGTGTTCGATTACATTGATTTCTTTCCTCTTCCTTTGTTATCCTGCTGAGTACTTTGTAAGCAGGGAAGGTGCACTGTGTAAGAGAAGGCGAGTGGAAGAAAACAACTGGTTTATATAATTTTATTATCAGATAATTTAAAAACGCAAAAAAAAAAGCTATGAATAGAATTTGAAATGACCACATTTGCATATTGCTGTTATTTTAGTGGAAACCTTGAAATCCCAAGTGGAAGGACAGGTTTTTCTCTGTGGTTTTAGAAAAATTCTACCCTTTCAAAATAAATTCAAAAATACATGGTTGTCAAATAAAAAACAAGACATCTTTGCTTCCCTTTTCATGGCACCCTGGTAGTCCGGGTGGAGATAAAACTCTGTGTTGCCAAAAAACAAGGGTTCTCTTTTTGTGATGAAGATCTTTATATCCTCAGTTGAATGTCTAAGATTTGGGGTTGTCATGTTCCTTTGTGGTGTTAACATCCTGCAGCCCCTCGAGACTGTGAAAGTGATTGGACAGATGAAAAAACAGAAAAGCTGTACGGTTTTCATGTATCTTTGACAACATTTATCACTCACAGCAGTTATTCCATTTGGTTGTTTTGATGGCACATCAGTTTCAGGGCCACAGATCCTGTTTACGTGCATATGGAAAATGCAATGGTAATGTGATTACGGCAGTAATGTAAGCAAGGTGGGGCTCGTGTTCATTGTGCTGCAACTGTTCACATGATGATGCTCTTAGCGAGAGAAAGCAGTGCTGCAGGATCATATGTTGAGTGTTCAGCTATTAAGACATCTTATAGTCTTGATGGAAGATTGAGTAATGTTCTCTTATGACATGCAAACATTATTATTGATATACAGTATATGGAATCATATGAACAGCTTAATTGCACTGTTGTTTTACTTGGACTGTTCGTAAGATTCCTTTTAGTATTAATATATATAAATAGTTTGATAGTATTTTTTGGTGCATTAGCTGCGTGGCTGTAAGGACAGGAATGTTGATCCAGACTGAAATATCTTAATTCATCTAGATTATAAAATGGATTGCCATGAAATACTGTACAGACATTAATGATCCCCAGAGGATGAATCCTGCTGACTTTGGTGATCCGTAGACTTATGGTCTCGCCATCAACAAGTCAAATTTGTCAATCAAATATCTCAACATATACTAGGTCAGGCTGTTCTCATACACTGTAGGAAGCTATACCTATAAAAAGTAATGCACTGTAATTATATCCCACAAAATCAATTTGTATGTAATCCACTTAATCCAAACGGCATGTAGGGTGGGTCAAAACACATTGGACTTTCGACCAGGAGCCCGCTGTTCGTACCCAGTATGAAACCAGAAGTCACTGTTGATTTGTTTGTCACGTAACTTCCGTACTTACGCCACTTCCATTGTTATTTTATCCCAAACCACAATCTTTTCTTAAACTTAAGTATTTTTGTTGCCTAAACTTAACCACTTGTTTCCTGTTAAGACGTAAGTTTACTTCGAAAAACACTGTATGCGTGTAACGAGCAGAAATTGACACGTGTTGCTGGACATTTGTAGGAAAACGCACAAAAAAAATCAGGAATAACTTATCGGAAGATATCATACGAAATGTTGTGTGGGTTTATGTCGACTACCAGACAAGAATCCTAATGACGAGGTTCACATTTGCGATTATGAGTGAAATATCTTAACTTGAATACCACAAAATTTGACATTTTGACATTCAAGTTCGAATCAGGATGAATAATAATCTAAATTGTCCAATACTTTGGTTTATGACCGATTGTCTGCAAAACTAATGACATCCCCATCAGCCTTAGCTGTACTTTGTGTTCAGTGCTAATTAGCAAATATCAGCGTGCTAAGACGCTAAACTAAGATGATGATCATGGTAGACATAATACCTGCTAAACATCAGCATGTTAACATGTGAGCATGTTAGCTGCTAACTGCAGAGACAAAGTACAACCTCATTGAGCTGCTAGCATGGCTGCACACGCTGAGCCTTGTTTTATTTATAAAATATACCATTTATTATACAGTATTTCTATAGCAGCAGTGTAGGAAGGCTACACAGTCCTGCCACATTATTTAGTGAGCTGTGTCTCTAGTGAAGCAGAACTTTCTGTTACTATGGTATAGTAGCTAAGAACTGGAGGACTGTATGTGTTGTGCGAGCTTTGTCAAAGTTTCTCTATGGACCGTTTCAATGGAACTGCATTACTAGGCAACAGCTTGGGTCCATGTTTACTTCCTGTCAGCTTCATGTAGGCTGTGTATGTAAATCACATACTATGCACTACATACCCAATATGTGTACTATCGTTCAACATACTTTTGTGTGAATAAACAGTAGTATGTATCTTTTTGGACGCACAGAGCAGTAATTTATGTCGTCACTGCCTGAGAGCTTCCTTGGCAGTTGGAGGCGTGTAACCATGGTAACTCGTACCAACCTCATGTGACCAAAACAGCGGTTTGTGAGAATCAAAGTCTGAACTAATTATAAAGAAATATATATCACGCCTAGCAAAGTGAAATCGTATCGATACAGAGCTGTCCGTCAACATCTGTTATGGATGTTGTCGTCACTACCGCATTGCATTGTGGGATATTTATGCTGCCATAGTGTCCAGCATTTCACTGGGACTAGTATGCAATTTGCGTACCATTTGTTTCATACTAAGGTTTCGAACACACTAAAAATTTCACATGCTATTTTAGTGTACTAAATAGCATGTTAGTATGTCATTTCGGACGCAGCCATACACTTCAACAGGAAATAAACTGGGACACATTTGGAATGTTTAACGTTTACAACTGTGAAATGGTCTATAAGTAGTTTACAGCAATTCATATCTGGCTTTATGAAATCAGGGCCAGTCATTCAAAACAAAATTGTAAAAAGTTTTATTTTCTATTAAAAAAACGGCATTGGTTTCAGAACTCTGTTACTACAGAAGTTATTCTGGATACATATTCTGATACTTAGTGTGACTCTGTTTGCATGTATTTAAACATTTACATAAATAATTTGCAATCACTCTCACTTTGTGCTGAACGACCATTTCAAGTTTTTACGGAACACAATACACCTGTTCATGAATTCATGCATATCTCATCAGCCACACTTGGTTGCATAAGAAGAACTTTTCATACTCACAAGCATTATTGTTTTGCATGAGGATGCGGGGCTCGAGTTGGTGTGCCTGTCTAGTTAAATGCTTACGCTCATCACAGCAAATTGGATGGCAGTTTAATAAGTGCCGCTAACTTTTTAAAAAACGATTTCCAGACACAGTCATTTCCTTGTTTAGTTATTACTTCAGATACTGACAATATAGTGCCATCTTCCAAATGGGTTTCCGAGTAAATCTTTGTTAGACATAATGGGCTATGGATGGGAAAAAGAAAAGTAATCAGAATTTGGTTTCTAAGGTTGTGTCAGTTAATTAACACCTGATTAAGCGGTCAGTGGAGATGTCCACATGCTGCTGGGAGATGAGGCCGTAAGCACCATCAAAAGAATGCCCATTAACCAAAACTGTTTTAAGTAAAAGGATAAATTACTAGAAATGTTTCAGAGGGGCACTCTAAAGGCTGCACAAAGTCAAATCCACAATACTTTGGTAAAAAAAAATGAATAAATAAATGGAGAATTAATGCGTGCCCATTTAGTTATACACAAGAACACAAAGTAAGTCTTAATCACAAACACTGCCATGTTGTTGTTTTTTAAGAAGTGATTTTTGTACAGGAAATGAGTTGTTATATTTGCCTCTGGTAGAAAAAAAAATCTCATTAGCAGTCAAGCTGTGCACTCTATAAAATTGTCAGTGACATCCTTTTCCCCTGCCCCTGAAGACTTGTTATAGTGTTCAGGGCAACTTGTGAAGTCATGGCAGTGTAGACTGATGCTTGAAATGTGACATGAATGCAGACAGAGAGGCAGTATTATTTTCTGGAAGAGACATCTTTCTCCTCTAACAATGTCCCTTTCTTTTTCATTCAGATAATCTCATTTGAGATTGCATTGTTGTGCTGTCTTCCAAAGTGTCACATAGCAATTACGTTCTTGTAAAGACCTGTGATAGGCTGTGGAGTTCAGACAAGTGTGCATTATTCTCACTTGTAGGCTGATATGTTGGGAATTTCTGATTATTGGTTTTTCTTTGTCCCTGTGTCTTCTTCCAAAAGATGTAATGGAATTGTTTAATTTGGCCTCATGTTTGTCAGGATAGTCTCTACCGACAGCTACAACAGTATTACTCCATCTGAGCCTTTATGTAAATCTTTACCCGGGTTGAGGTCTGACAACTGGTTACATCTGGAACGAATTCTAACTTAAGGCCTCTAAGCATTTTGGGAAAATAGAAAATTGACAGAGAAATGCTATGAAGTCTTTGGTTATCAATGGTTATCGATCCAAAATGGTGATCCTTGATCACACTGTGAGAACGTGTTGTTGGCCAGTTTGGCGACCAAGGACAGGTGTCAGAAATGTATAGACCAAAGTGTCACAACATGACTGCTGCTATGACCACAATCTACTAACCAATCAATGGTACTATGACATGAATACGGTCATAGACATATACATGTAGGTAAAACATTGCCATTTATATATTAGGGCTGCCAATCTATTAAAATCTTTAATCGTAATTAATCGCATGATTGTCCATAGTTAATCGTAATTAATCGGAAATTAATCCCACATTTTTTATCTGTTCAAAATGTACCTTGATGGGAGATTTGTCAAGTATGTAATACTTTTATCAACATGGGAGTGGGCAAATATGCTTGTTTTATTGTATATATTTATATTGGAAATCAATTAACAACACTAAACAATGACAAATATTGTCCAGAAACCCTCACAGGTACTGCATTTAGCATAATCATGGCAAACTGAAGCCCAACAGGCAACAACAGCTGTCAGTGTGTCAGTGTGCTGACTTGACTATGACTTGCCCCAAACTGCATGTGCTTATCATAAAGTGGATTCCTTATGTTTTCTGATTTATATGATGCCAGTATCTTCACTGTTGTTTTAAAACTGAGCCCGCTACAGCCTAAAAAATCGTAAGTTGCCTTAATGCATTAAAGAAATGAGTGGCATTGAATGATTTGCGTTAACAGGTTATTATTGTGTTAACTTTGACAGCCCTAGTATTTATCTATTGTAAATGCATTTTTTTAAATTGCTAGAAAAAACAGTGCCAGTGACAATTCACCAGAATTCATAGCACGATCTGACAAGACTCAAAACTGATATTGTACAGTCTGACACAAGATTTTATCAGACACATCTTGAACATTGTGACATGCAAATATTCTGTAAAATCGTTGTTATTGCACAGTCCAGGGGTCTTTAGCAAAGATGACTCAAGCAACACCATCCTCTTATCACCTGTCCCTACAGAACCAATAATGTCACAGGCTTACATTAATGGTTTGCACTAAATGCCTGTGTGGGTTCTCTCACAATCCATTTTTACTGAGGCTGAATTGAGTGTGTTGCTGTCACATTTCACCGGAAAATGTCTGTAATTGTCAAGCACTGTCAAAGACTTAGAAACTGTTGCCAGTTACCATTTTGCTGCGCGTGTGGTGACTAAAGCTGGTGAACAGAAGGCTTTCCAGCCTACATACACTGACCATGCATTACATGGTGAGTGCCCATGCCCACCTGCAGTGCTGGAAGAAGACCCTGCGCTGCCAACATCTGCTGCAGGTCTCACAGGACCTGTGGGCTGTCGACCGCTAATCTGCCCTTCTGAGTGTGTTTGTCTTTGGTTTCACACAAGTGTTTGAAGGATAATTAGAGCTTTGTTCTTGAAAAGCACACAAATAAAATCAACATTCATTTTCTCAATGCAAACAAGTCAAGTCAATTTTATTTGTACAGCCCAGAATCACAAATCACCAAAAAAAGTTTTATTTTATTTTACTAGACCAAGAATTCATCCTGTTGGTGTCTGAAAGGTACATTATTAGGTTAAGGAACAGGTGTTCACACTCATGAGCTGGCAGTATAATTCAATCAATTATGCATAAAAAAGATTTCCCACATGCATGATGAATTGAAGTCTCTCTCTCTATAGATCCAGCGCCTGCTGCTGCAACAAAAAAGGCTCCAGCCTACACAAAAAAACATAAACATTTTCACACATTTAGTCAGTATGCAGGTTAAAAAGATTCGACTGATTGCAAAGGCCTTAAGCACTAGTCAGTAGGTGGTCTGCTGGGGATGATGGTACCTCTTTGCATGAAAAGGTCAGCCAGATTATTAAAATTCAGAACATCATCGGAGACGTCAACATACATGATTAATTGACTAACTGATTCAGATATTAGATAAACATCAACATTAACATTCATTTGAAGTACGTTTCATGCCACCAGAATGCACGGTCAAAGTCAAAGGATGGGTTATAATAAATTAAAAATCCTGACTGCAATTAAACTGACCCTTCAAAGAAACTATTTTATGCTAATGTAAGTATGTTTGCAGAAAAGCTGGCTAAATAAACAACCTGTTCTTTTTTTTTTTGTATTCCTTTTTTTCCTCCAAACATAGCATAACAAACATAATAAAACATAACACCAGTGCCATAATACAAAAACAAAATGATATCTTACAATTAACATTTAATATGTACATACATAAATACACACATACACATCGCCTCCCTCTCCCACACAGAGACAGGACCAGCCTTCTTCCTACCCCTAGAGGTAAAGTTACAGAAAAAATAACATAGAAATATTTTTTTAAATAATTTAATTAGTTAGTTAGAATTAAAAGTAATACGTACTACAGTAGTATAGTGCATGGTGGTAAGATAGAAACCTTAAATAAATAAAAAAATAAATAAATTACTTAAATATATGTAGAAAAAAAGAAAGAAAAGAAAACAGCGCGTAGAAAATAATAATTAATAATTAAGTAAATAACCTAGAAAGGTTAAGAAGATTCTATATAAGTGATCCATGGATCCCATATCCCATAGAAAAGCTTCCGTTAGCTAGCTAGCAGCATGTGCGCTCGCTCGTGGCTACGCTGTTCAGACGAGACTCTAACACAAACTACACGGAAGCACCAAAACGCAAAGTTATATCGAGTGAAGCCCGTCGGAGTGTTGGCGGCGGTCGGAGGACGCGGGGGAGACTGAAGCTTTGGTCTCCAGGACCGGATTCTCTGCTCCTCTGCTCCTCTGCCTGCCTGCCTTCACTCAGCTCGCTCCACCTCACGTGCATGCGCGTTCACTCCACACTGCAGAAGAGTTAGTTTAGCTCTGAGAATATCTAGTGAATGTACAGTGGACGTTTGTGCAGAAATAACTGCTGCAGCTCCTCCAGACCAACAGAGGTTTTCCGTGTCTTTCGAAGTGACGGGGCTTTGCAGCGAGAAACGTTATCATCTCCGACCGGGTGCCGATGTCTCCCTCCCACCGCGCTCGGGAGGCGGAGGCAGGAAAAGCCAACACTAGGATCAGCAGTGATTCATGGAGAGACCTTCGTCTGGTCAGCTAACATTACTGCCAAGCAGGTGAAGTATAGAGTGACATTGTGGTGACGTGTGTCGCCTCACTGTTTTGAGCGATGCTCGTTCATGTCTATGTAGAGCGAGCACAAGCGCGATCCCGACGCTGACTTTCGTTGACTTAACAGCCACATGTGTTGCTATTTGCCTGCCAGGTTAGTTATTAGCTTCTTTAAGCTAGCAGGAAGCAACTGAGGGTTAAGTTAAAGTTTTTATGATATTCTACTTCCCCAAATCACTGTTGACTACAACTTGTATATGATGTGATGGGAGCCTTAACTAACTAACGTTACTCTGAAATTGGACCTGCAACGAGAAGTAACGATAACGTTACATTACATGAAGGGGAGGAAACAGGTGAAGAAGGGGAGGAAACCATGGTTTCATGGGAGGGAACAGGTGAACTTGGCCACTTGGCCAACATATCAATGGACTCTTGTATTTTAGAAGACATGAAACGGAAAAAAATACAAGATTATTCAACTATTTTCCGCCATGAATGACTTTTAAGTCTTCGCTTACAAATAGTAGGTGAGTAAAATGCACCTGTCAGCCATTTGTTGTTGTGATTTACTGACAGCGGAACAGCCCGCCGTGACTCCGTCTATTACCTGGACAGTGGTTAATGCTGTGGAGGCTATTATTGATAAATCGTGCCGTTTCTTTTGTTGTTTTGTTTGTGTTTGTGTCTGTGCAGTCAGCGTGCTGAAGTTGTCAGTAGTTAATGTGTACATACAGACCCAGGAAGCGTCTCCAAGGGGCTCCTTGGGCTGGATGAAACCACCTGTTTACAGATGGTCTAGTACTGTAGTTGCATCTTATATATTTTCATCCTGTGGGATATTAGCTTTGGTTTACTGTATGGGGAATACTGAATGTTATATAGGGATGGTGTGTAGGTCATGTATTTAATATATGCATTTAGGTCAAGGGTCTGCAACCTGCGGCTCTGGAGCCACATGCTGCTCTTCAGCTCCTCTCCAGTGGCTCCCTGTGGATTTATAAAAAATTAGTGGAAATGAATAACAGTTTTTTTGTTTACATTTTCATTTTTATTTATAATTGTTGTAGGTCTACGGTACGACGGAGTATTAGGGACACATTTAGGAAAAAAAATAAATCTGAGAATAAAGTCATAATATTATAAAGTAGTAATTTTACGTGTTATTTTCTTCTTTTCTCGTTGAGTTATGACTTTATTCTCGTAATATTATGACTTTATTCTGGAAATCTCAGATGTTTTTTCCCTCAATGTGACTCTAATACTCCGTAGTATATTTGCTCTTTGGCCCTCACTGCATTAGACTTATAAACTATATACTTAGACTATAAACTGTGTTACCTTCATCACAATGCTCAAATGTTTTGGGGCTCCAGACAGATTTTATTTTTATTTTTTTTGCCTGAAATGGCTCTTCTGATAGTAAAGTTTGCTGACCTCTGATTTAGGTGAATGTAAGCTTTTAAATCAGTTGTATTAATTCCAATACAAATCTGTACTACGATAAAAAATCTACAAGTATACTGTATTACAGGAGGGTGACATGTGAGTGAAGTGTATGATATTATTATGCACATTTTCTTTTTTTTGGCTTGAACATAAATCCAAATATAGTTTGAATATCATTCTGAATTATACAACTAACTGAATGTCATGTGGTTTTGTCCTTCTAGCAATGTAGCCTAATTCAAGTATTTCTTACAGTCAGTTTTAAGTAAAAGGGGGGTTTGGACACTGTTGGATGGATGATGTGAAGCTCTGTGGGACAGCCTCAGCAGGTTACAGCCCGCTGTATTAAAATTTCGGTTTGGGAATTTTCTCCACCATTCTGACATATTTTCCAACTATTTTGTGCTGTATTTCAGGAAAGATGTTTTAGTATGAGTCTGTCATCTTGTTGGTTGTTCCTTTTATATATATATATATATATATATATTTTAAGATTTGTTTGACATTTGGAATACGAAGAGCTGTTTTGTTTATTTTGTTCCTTGCTGTTGTCTCCCAAAGCTGACCCATGATCCTCTCTTATAATCCTCATACTTGCCAATCTTTAGACCTTAGAAATAGGGAGCATTTCAAAACCAGAGTGGAGGGTGTGGGGGTCCTCCCCTAGAAAAATAATAGTTTCACAGACTTTGTTTCCTGCATTCTGGTGACTTTAAAAGAATGAAAACTTTAATGTTATTGTTAATTCTCAGGAAAGAAAATTTAATAATTTGCCCCTCTGGTGTGAACTTCTGTGAATCTCTGGCATAAACTAATATTCATCACTTTTATTCATTTATTAATTTTTTGCCCCTGCTTGAGTATTTCTTTCTCCATTTCTTTCTCCATCTCTCACTCACTGAAGGTTAAGCAACAACAGCACCACTGCGCTCTGCAACACATTATTTCCAATGGTTTGCGCCACAATATGACAGCTTTTCGCTGCGTCGAGCAAAAAACAACTTGGGCGCTGCATGCTGTGATGTGTGGCAAGCACAGCTCAAATGCGTTGTGTTGGTCGCGAGCGTATATATACGTCTATGGTCGCCAACAGCTCTCTTCCGCCGGGAAACAACATTTTGAGTTTCTGTATTGTCGTCCGAGTGGAAACAGTAGGGCTTATATACGCTGTACAGTGCTACAAACAGGTTGAGATAAAGAAAAGGAAAAAAGGTGTGAAAAATGATAATCCTTGGTTGTAGGCCTAGTGTGTTCCCAAATAAGTAATAGGTTGAGATACTTGAATTTTCACACAATCGGGCCATTCTGTATCTTTCTCTCTGATATACTGGAATAGAAAAGTTCTTTACTCTGGATGGGGTGGAGATAATTGTACACAGAAGGGAGGCCCTCTGGTTCGCAGTCCCTGGGTTTTACGCATTTTGTATCAGCTGCAGGAGATTAAATGTGTATGTAGGCTATAGATTTGTGAAGGTGATGGCTCTGCTATAGAAAACTTCACTCTGTCAAGTATTTTTTCCCTTTCCCCAACAATTTATGTAAAATGTTCTGATAAGAGACTTGATGGGATTCAGATTCAATAAGCAGATTTAAGGTCAGATTGAGTCTCAAACCTCAATTGTAGCTTTCAGACTCAGGCACTTGCAGCTGTTTGTGCGACTGTACACAGCGTTGTTCCCATTTATCTTGGGGAAATCTAACAAACACAGACTATACTTCCAAACCACTCATTCTTGCTGATATGCCCTAGTTTTCCATATGTTGCAGCTTCAAGAGATTCTGTTGGAAATAGGTCTCTCAGGGGCACAGGTTTGATAAGACATAAATTCCTTAATCCTGACAGGCAGGCAGGTCTAGCTCAACAGATACAGTAAATCAATCAATGTGTCTGAGAAGTAGCAGCTTTCTGTATCGACTGTGACCCCCCCCACCTCCCTCTTACACAGACACTTTTCTAGGACACACTTGACAGTGATGGCTTGTGATATAGTCTGTCTTCACATTCTAGCTCTGTACTTACTAAGGCTGACCTGAATGCTTCGAAGCTTCGACCCTTTGCCCTGGTAATCAATCTCCAAATCAGTATTTGAATGCTTTGTTTTTTTTAGGTTAGGGCTATCAAAGTTAATGGTTTTAGGTTGTAGCGGGCTCAGTTTTAAAGCTAGTGAAGATACTGGCATCATATGAATCAGAAAACAGGAAGGAATCCATTGGTACCAGCCATGTCATACTAGCTTGTCAAGAAGGAGGCTAAATAACGCTCCACACTTAAGCTACATTTTGGCGAGGAAAAACTGCCATGGCCATTTTCAAAGGGGTCCCTTGACCTCTGACCTCAAGCTAATGTGAATGAAATGGGTTCTATGGGTACCCACGAGTCTCCCCTTTACTGACATGCCACTTTATGATAATCACATGCCGTTTGGGGCAAGTCATAGTCAAGTCAGCACACTGACACACTGACAGCTGTTGTTGTCTGTTGGGCTGCAGTTTGCCATGTTATGATTTGAGCATATTTTTTTTATACTAAATGCAGTACCTGTGAGGGTTTCTGAACAATATTTTTCATTGTTTTGTGTTGCAAATTGATTTCTAATAATTAATATATACATACATTTGCATAAAAAAGCACATTTGCCCACTTCGATGTTGTGCGATTAATTTGCGATCGCAAATGAAATATTTTAATCAATTGACAGCTCTATTTCATTTATGCATATATATAATCATCATGTATAAAATCCCCAAATAGCCTGTGTGGGTTACAATAATCATTATCATATTCAACATTAATTATTATCAGTTCATTTCAGATGGATTTCGCTGTTTGTAATGTGTAGAGGTGCGTGTGTGTACAGTAGTGCGGCAGCGGCAAGCTTCAAATACCTTCAAATATTTCTCACTCAAGCTTTGAAGCCCAAACATGGTATTCAGGACAGCCCTATACATACTAAGCCATTATAGATTGTATTCTACAAAACAAGGTTGAAAAAAAGTGTATTTGACCCACAAGATGAAGTATGCTAGGCATCATTACCAAACGCCGCTTAGAGTCAACAGGAGGCTGGAGATGGTTCACCCCCTGCCATCTTTTCACTGGTACATTAACCAGCTTCACAGAAAGGGAGCGAGGGAGAGAGAGCAGCCTTCAGTGCCAGAGGCTTTGAGACACCAGGACGTTTGGATATATTTTAACCTGTGGATTCAAAATTCAAGCCTGCCCTCTGAATCATATTCAATCCAGGCCCCAAGGTGTGCATGTGATGATGGGTACTAGGAAGGAATTGAAAGCTTTATAGGGAGGAAACCTGGTAGCTGCGATGAATACCAAGTAGAGTTTTTTTCCTCAAAAGGAGAGCTTAAACAAGAGTAGGAGCCTCAGTGAATAAAGGATAAAACTCTGTAAAGGCGAACGGTGGGAACTGAGGAATATGGGGGTGTGCATTTGATCATTGTAGCAAGATGTTAGTCATTGAATCAGTCAAGTCAGTGAACGGGAAGTCAACAATTTTTTAATATGCTCCTCTGACTTCCCCTCGTGGCATCTTCATCCTTTTTAAGCAGCATGCGATTTCTCCCTCCGCTCTTCCAGGAGGCAGGATAATTGAGTCTTGTTCTCACATTTCAGTCCATTTATCTCCTGCTAGATGCAGCTCAGTGATCTTAGCCTGCCATTAGCCTGCACAGAAAAGCATCCAGTGCAAGTAAACAAAAAATGTAAGGATGGCCCATTTCTTCCTCCCCCCACCATTCCTCAACCTTGTCTTCCAAATGACTTGCGGTGTGTTCAAAACAACGCATTACGTTCGCTGATTTTGAAGAATCACAGCTCTGGCCTTTTAGTTAATCAGCCTTGTTTGCATGTCCTGGAATTTCTGTATAGCCGGCACAGAAATGGAGCGGCTCTCTGGTGTAGATGTCATAAAGTTGATATTTCAAGAGATAAATTGCAAACCTGTTTCCTCAGGGTTCTCAGCTAAGGGAAATCAAACGGCCACAGTCAGCTATTGCATAATATCATATCTTAGCAAGATTTACCACACATCTCAGGGTTCTAAATAAATCACAGCTGTCAACTGCGTTTTGCTGTTTCTGTAATTAATGTGCCCCAGAGTTAAAATATTCAAGCTCCTCCTCGGCCCATCTTCGCTTTCTGTGTCCAATAGTGACAAAACACATCAGATGTCAAGGGAAAGAGATTGGGATCATTTCAATCATTTTCTTTTCAGTGAAAATGCTTTTCCCAGTAGACACCTCAGGCAGTGATGTGCAACATACATACATCATACTGGACATGATCCCATCAGGTTTTATTAACCTGTTTTATCACTCCATTTTTGAGGAATTCACATCAAGCCTCTTTGTGATTTCTTAGTTCTTTATTTGTATCCTCACACTGCGAAACGATTAGTTGATTAATGGATTAATTAATGAATTGATCAATAGAAAATTAATCTGCATACATTTCCATTATCACTTATTAATCAAAAACTCCCAAAGGAAAACTTCTTAAACGTGTCGCTTTTCTTTACTTTTATATCATTGTAAATTTAATATCTTTTGTATTTTTGACTACTGATTGGACAAATACAGCAATATGAAGAGTCACCTGTAGGAGTGCAATGGAAACAAAACTCACGGTTCAAATCGCATCACAGTTTTGATTCACAGATCGGATCAGCAGAAAAAAAGGAGCAAATATAACTTTTAGAGATTCCCCGATGTTGTTTCTTTGCCACAGATACAGATAACCGATCGTCGATGAGCCATATCGGCCGATACAGATCGTTTTTGTTGTTGTTTTTAAATTTAAATATTGTTTTTAAATTTAAATGTTATCCTTTTACTTTGTTAAAGTCATCTATAGTGGTTATTTGCATAAAAACACACATTCAAATGATAAGGAAATAAAAGATTGTATATTTATTGATAACACTTTTTGGCATTAGTAGTTCTAATGATGTATTATAAGATGCTTAGAGCTATTGTTAGGAAGTTAAACAGGTCATAATTCCCTCTCTATTATCTATTTTATATTGCTGTGAAAACATCGCCTTCAAACAACTGTAGTTATTCAAGGTTCTCGCCAAAAACTACATTTTACAAGATTACAATTGAAGACACCACGATAACGTTAGAATTTACCTTGGCCCTGTACTAATCTTTATGTAATGTAGCTTGAATGCACCATAATGTGACTCAATGGAAGCTCAGTATGTTAGCTGCTCCGGTGCTGAAACGTTACTAGCCCTCCTCCTGTCGATTTCAACACGGATTTGTTGTTTACAATGTAGCATCATGAGGGATCGGTGACTAGAAAGCATTAATGCCCATCGACAGTAAAACTTTTCGAACCATGGGGAGATCCGTACAGATCACGGATCAATTACGCTCCGTTACACCACTAGTCTGGAAAATTGTGATGAGCGTTTTCATGATTTTCCGACATTTTATATACAAAACAATTGAGAATTACCTAAAAAAAAAATCAACAAATTAATTGATAATGAAAAAAAAAATTAGTTGCATGCCTACACTCCTTCAAGGTGAAGTCTGATGTACAGAAAGTTGAGACATAAAACTAACAAAGACACAAATACCCAAATAATATTACACATCCAGGATTTATCAACAAAGCAAACAATTAGGACATCTCTTACACTGCAACAGTTGCCTACAACTTAAGTAGTAAAGTTATTGCAGTAACTAGACATAGACTAATTAGCTGTCCTCTGTATTGAATTTCAGTACTGATACAATCTGTAGGAGCCAAATATTAAGAAAGGAGTAGTTGAATTCCTTATTATAAGAGAAACATTATGTTGATAGTAATTGGTATTTTTGCCCCATGTGGCCAACCATGGCATTGAATTGTTTATAAATTTGGCACCAGTTGATGCCGTCATCCTGATTTAGTATCAGCTGTTGAGAGCGCAGCTGTTTAAGGACGTCAAGAGCCGAAATAGTTTTTTAACGGGCTTTAATATAGTTTTGTTCATTTCACTAAGACGAAGTTTAGGTTGATCGTTTTACTTTACTTTGGGTTGCCGCGGCATATCCTGTTTTGGGTTGTTTGGGTTGGTTTATATAGTTTAACACACACACGCACACACACACACACACACACAAAGGCTGCAAATCGATCATATGCATCCAATGACAGAAAGGACATCTAACCGTGAGTAAACCCATGAATGAGCTCAACTTTATTTAATAGATGCCTTGTTGACACGTTTTCTTGGCGAAAGAAATATGGCTTAGAATAGAAATAAGAAGGAAGCCATAATATTAGTTAAAAAACTTTCAAATGTGCGACGTAGTGGAACGAAAAAAGGAAAGACATCGGGATGGAAGGAGTGTGAGATCGATTTAAATTATAATTAAAAGTCAGAGGTGAGAGTGTGCGGAGGAGTGTACTGTATACATTTTCCAAAATTGATACTGATATACTGATTATTACTGCAAGAGAAACGCTTATTCTTGCTGATTTCCCTCAGGATTGTAAAGATGATCTTTCTAAGTAAAAGATGAATGATGAATTACTGTGGAAATTGATTGTGATTAGTTGTAACCTAGCTCTTCAGCAGCATTTATACCTGTCTCATTTGTGTAGAAAATGCTAAAAAAGGTTTTCTAGAATATAAACGTGGGCACATTGAACAAATAAGAGTCGCAATTTGAGCAAACTAAAACACGTGGTTGATGTGACAATTGTGTTGAAAGCTTTAGCTGTAATTTTCTGTAATTTGGTTCACTCCATTACGGTAGGCTATAGACTTCAGCTTGATCTGCTTTGAGAGGTAGTTTGACAACTGTTTACTCTGACAGTCAGTTATTATTGTGAAGTATTCAGAAATGGTGGGGAACACTGCTCAGCTGCAGGCTTGGCTGAGCTGCTGCAGTTGAAACATAAGCGAGAAGAAACCCCACATTCAGGCTGCAGAGATCTGATGAGTGGAGGCTTCTTTCTGTTTTGAAGTCTGACACAAACTGATATCAAGGGTGCTCTTTGTCTCAAATCCATAGTGTGACAGCTGGCAATAAAGACTCTGTTCATCAAGACTTGTTCTGTGGTGATGCATGGAGGCGAATGAAGGCCTGAAGATTTACTCTGGCAAAATTATGCACAGTGATGGAAAAGTGTAATACTTCTTGATAAATTCCTATATCTTAAGAAAAATATATAGACCTAGAATGATTTGCATGATAATGATCCTTTCATTGATGACATATCATCTTCAGCATCATCATCATCTTAACTGGAATAATTTTATACCAGAAACAGTTTGACGGAAAATTAATCAACTATTTTGATAGTCGATTACTCATCTTCAGTCAGTTTTCGAGCAAAATTGTCAATCATCCTTGTTTCTCCAAAGCAAGAATTTGCTGCTTTTCTCTGTTATGCATCACTGACTACGTTGACATGCACCAAATATTACGTGACATGACAAATGAACATGAATATTCCACTAATATTCCTGTTTACATGCAGCTGTGGATACTCCTATTAATGTAAACGCCATGATGTACGTCATGCTTTCCTACATGCTTTCAACTAAAATCATCTGGTCCATTGAAGGAGCTCAGGGTCTCCTCTTCACCAGGGCCAGTGAATCTCACGTTGACGCCATTCCCTGCTGTGTTTGACAGTGGTCGAACATGTCGTTTATCATGTCAAAATATAGAAAAGTGAAATGGCAGGAGCCGCTTGTGCCATTTTGCTTCTTTGCGTCAATAATATGTTTTTTTTTTTTTATTAAAGTTTTCATTGTGCGAACACAGCCTCCCTCTTTCATTCCTTTAACTACCTTCTTGAAAAGGTTGACATTACGATATGATGCGCATATCCAAAAACCTGTTGATATCCAAGACTTTCATAATGTTTAAAAGTACATGTGTTTCTCTTTATCTTTTGGGCATGCATCTCTTCAAACTGTTGGTCAGTTGGTTTGTGTACAACACAAAGAGCTGGCCATAAACAGGTAATAGGCTGTGAGTTGCAAACTGCTGTAAAAACCTCAATTGAGACACATATTCCAAATGCGCTGTATACATGTCCAAAGAATGCTCCTAAAACCTGAATAATATCGGCATATCCTCTTAATCGGAAAATGCTCCATTCGAAATAAGACTTAATTCAAATATCCAAACGAAATTTGCTGTTTACATGACACAAATCAAATTTGGAATATTGTCATACTCACAATAATAGTGGAATATGAGTGTGCTTGTAAACGTAGTCATTGTAAACAGTATCTACCCAGTATTTAGGGTTTTGGAGTGTTGGGCGGAAAAAAAACACACTTGCAGACATCACCTTGGACTCACTGGGTAATATATAATGGTCATTTTCCACTGTTTTATGACATTTCATAGACAAGACGATTAATCTAATTATCGATAAAATAAACGGCAGATTAATCAATAATGAAAATAAAAGTTCATTGCAGCCCTAAATATTTAACTAGTTTTACCTGATAGATAACATAGATTGGTACAGGGATGCAGTATAATGCTGCACAATATGATGCTGAAAATGTCAAAGCAGCTTACAGCAACAAAACAATAACATCACTGTTAAAGCTAAACATTGAATGTTTCCTATTAGAACAATGTCAACATTTTTCAGACTGGGAATAGCAGCACTGACGTGCTGAAAAAGCATATCAGTGACAGATGGCAGGCTCAGTTTAGTGTATTGCATTAATTGTATTGCAGTCTTTCTGGTTTTGCTGCTCAAAAATATAAAGTATTACCCCCAGACCACTTACAAATGTGAGCAAAGAGCAGCATTAACAGTTCGATCCATTCTTATTGATGCATCCTTTTAAGGCTCATTTTAATAATTTTTTTCTTTCGCTAGAAAAATAGTGGCAGCCTCTTCTGAGCTCTCCAGTCCTTGTCTGCAGCTTAGCCCAGCTCTCTCCATTCGGTTTCCTCAGGGCAGCCTTCCTCTACCTTCCTATTGATCTGCTGTGCAGCATCAACATGCTGGAGTGTCAATTAGAGAGCCCCTCCTGACCATCTGTGAGAGGAGAGCTAAAGCACATCTCTAAAAGTTTCCTTGGCTGGCATCGCCATCCAGCAGCTGCTCAGGTCTCAGAAGATGAAGAGGGGAATAATCTGCAGAAAATAAATATACATTAATTTCATGTACCCTTGTTTGTATTTATAATGTTCTTTTTGCAGTACTGATAGGACTGTAAAATGCTTGGACCAGAGCTGTTAAATTTCCCACTAGAAGAGCTAAAAGAAAATATGAGGGAGTTTCAAGGCTGGTCTGCACAACGCGTTCTTCGTCTTCAAAGAGAGCACATCTTACATTTTTTTCAGGTGAAGTGCATGTGTAAGGGCAGGCAGGTTGAGGAGAGTGGAAGCAATGCATATTTCTCAGTGAAAAGAGATTCCGTTTGTAGCATTGTTGCTTTTCGCAACCCTAGTCTACTGTGTGTTTGCACATCTTTCTGGATCACATCTTCCTCAGTGACTTAGCAGTTTGTATTCTGTTAAAACACAAGTTGTCTCTAGACCTCATTCAAACATTTTGCGCATTGCAACACTTCCTAAATATCAAAATGGTCTGCACACTTGAAAACTAGTCTTGGTGACAGATGTGTAGGCGAAGCGAGACCAGACACGATGTAAAACAACACCCACACCGTGTCTTGTTGTGCACATTAAAAGTCTTTTTATTTGATGATATTTCAGTCGAGAATACTCATTAAGTTGCCAAAACAGACATCTCTAACGTGCAGAAAGTAAATAGAGTTTGTTTCGAATATATTATTGTAAACAGACAGTTTTTGCTCTTATCGGAATAAAGGTGTTACTGTAGATTCAGCTGCTGCTGCTGTAGCTGGCTAGGCCATGTGACAACACACTCTTATTTGCCTGAAGGTTATTGTATGGCCTTTTGAAAGGAATGCATATAGTCTATTCCGAAACTTGCTTTGGCACCTGAGGAAAGGTTGTTCTCATGATATGAATCTCCAGTAATTCCTGCAGCTGTCTTTGACATTTTGTAGCTGGTAAGCATTTTTGTTGTTTTTCTCAAATTTGTGTTGTACATGTTTACTGTGGTAATCCATTACGGGCTGATATGTAAATACCGTATAGTACACACACTTTGTCTTCTCATTCAGCGCCATGGTAACTTGTTTTCTTTTTGAGCACTGTGTTCATTGCAGCGCCTCAAAAGCAAACCAAAACTGAGATCGGTTTACAGTGTGTCAGGCTGGGACATTGGAATATGAGCCACAGAATCAAGTCTGAGTTACAGTACATTACAGCTGAGTTCTGGAAATAAGATATACAGTGAGACATTGACAGTGTGTAACTGGATTTCACTGTATGCTAATACTGCGCTTTCAATACATTCAGTTACTACACACGTCATGTTGAATAGAGCTCTGAAAGGCTTGACTAAAATGGGATTCATGGCTGCAGCCACCGATTATTTTATTAAATGAGTATTCTAAAAATGATTCCATCGATTAATCGGATAAAAAATACTTTTGCTTTATTATCAAAGAGCAATAGAGTGCTACAGGAATGAGTCCTAAAACCTGGAAATGAGTTAGCATTTCAGCACTTCGGTTCCCTCGTCTGGAAGTCTATGGGTATTGTGAATGGGCTTTTAGTTAGATGCCTGAAATAAGGTCTTTGGTTAACACAAGCTGAAGAGATTTTAACGTTTTGTTTTACGATATAAAATACATCAATAAATATCCAATTCCTGAATTTGAAACCTTGTAGGGCTTAAAAAAGGCTGTGGCTAACAAGTGGCTAAAAGAGACTACTAAACGTCATCACGCCGACTTGTCCATACTCTCGGGGTTGCGGCTGTAGTCGGTGTTACACGGTGGTTGGGCAGACTTCGATTACATTACTTGCCCACCACGTTGTTTTGCTTTTTTTATAGAAACAAAACCCATTTAATTCATTTTGGGGTATCAGCAATGTGTTATCAATAAATAATCGAAATACGGACGCTACAATCTGAAAGTGGAAATGTCTGCTCTGTACAGAGTCTCAGCTCAGAGTTAAAGGAGTCAGATTTCACTTTATAGTAAATACACAAAAGAGAAAAGAAGACGGGTCTCTTAAAATGAAAAACGAATTTGTTTCCTTTTTAGAAAAATCGACATTTGTATTGCTTAAATTGCATACAATAATATTATCATTTAAAAATAAACCCATTTAGTGTATTTAAGTGCCATATTACATTCTTGGTTTTAAATAAAACATTTCCTGAAATGCAAACATTTTCTGAAGGATTTATTCAGAGGATATCGCCAGCTGTCACCTTAAAGTACAGAGATCTTTAAGATTATAGAATGAATTATCTACATCCTGGTCAAAGAGGAAACACGTAGACAAGACAGGACAAGCTGATTAACACGATAATGCCGATATAATCTTGTGAGGAAGATGTTTTTCCTTCAGTTGCACTCGAGATACTCTTTCAGATTGGCTAGCTGTTTTTCAGTCTGAAGGAGACATATGAGCTGTCTCCCCACCAGCTCTTCTTTTGTACAAACATGAAGTTTGATGACATCTTTCTTGAAATCTGCAGTCTTGCAGAACTGTTTTTGAACCCTTCAATTTTTACAGCTGTATTTTTTAAAATTTTGCCTATGGTATGTTGGCAGCTTAACATCTTCAGCGTATGCTCTGATGTTAGATGTGCTGGTACATGGTTTGCATTTGGTTACGGGGGCTAAGGTGAGTTGGCTGACTTTCCAGTTGTCATCTGCTCTGCTGCAGTTAAAGTGAACCTGCAGTGAATCAAGTCTGAAAAATTACTTCTCACTCAGTAGGAGATAGTTGGGTGTATTCAAAGGACCTTGTCACTTCCAATATGCTCTCAATGAATCTCAGCCGTTGCCGATCCAAGGCTTCAACCCACTCCGCTGGAAAACCAATGTCTACGGCTCTATTCTGTTACTGGGTGCAGGGAGATTGTTCCTTCAGAGCCTATTTCAGCTTCAGGAATGAACAGAGTGTAGATATGTACATATATGATAGCTTGTAGAGGCGTATTTTGTGTCTATATGGCATGCATGTATTCTTTGTGTCAGAGGAAGAAAAAAAACAGAAGGGAGGGAATGATAGTGTCGGAGTGTGTGGATGTGCATGACAGGATGTAGCCTAGAAACTCAAAACCCAGCTTTAAATCTGCGTTACGCACCACACCAGCATGTTTACAACACTTCAATCTGTACAGAATCTGCACCTAACAGCAGTGAAGCAATAAACACCGAGCCACATCAACACAGATGCAGTTAGGTAGAGAGCTGAAACAATTAGTCCATTAATCACTTCGTTGATCCAATAAATAATCAGTAATCAGCTGTTTTGATAATCTATCAATTGTTTATGTCATTTCGATGGCTCCAGCTCAGCCACTTTTTCTAGTCTTAAAAGACCAGTGTGTAAAAATTAGGGGGATATAGTGGCAGAAATGGAATATAATATTAATAAGTATGTTTTCTTTAGTGTATAATCACCTGAAACTAAGAATCGTTACTAAGAGAGGGTCACACTGTAAAGGACAGAGGGTGTCACATCCTGTATAGATTGTAAAGCCCCCTGAGGCAAATTTGTGATTTAGGGCTATACAAATAAAATTGACTTGACTTGAATCGCTGTGTTTTCGTTAACTTAGAATAAGATGTTTATATCAACATAGGGAGCAGGTCCTCTCCATGGAGTCCGCCATGTTGCACCGACATGTATCTACGGTAGCCCAGAACCGACAAACCAAACACTGTTAACTTTTCCTTCCTGGGTCGGAGTCGAAAATGTTACTCACTCCCGTCACAGCTGCTCTCTCTCTCTTGCTTCACCACTCACTTCCCACATACACACACTCCAAGCACTCTACTCTCACAACAACTGGCTCTAGAGAGAGACATTCACGTTTTCAAGTTGGCCAGTTCCTTTAAAATGTAATAATTTAAGTATCTTTGGTTTTGTTTTGTTTTTTTGGACTATCTTGATTAAAAAAAAAAGCTATTTGAAGACATCACAGTGGGTTCTGGGAAATGATTTAATACAAATTTCAGTTTTGTAGACCGAACAACTACTTGATTAATCGAAAAATGCAATGCAATGGAAAAATAATCATTACTTGTAGCCCTAGTGAGGTAGGCTACATCTGCCATCAGAGAGATGAAAATAAGGATGAATAAGGATTCATATTGTCAATGTATTGAAGCTCTGATTCTATATGTGATCAGGAAGTGTAAAATATTTATATCCTTTCATGGGCTTGTGTGATAGTTCAGTCATTCTGTAAATGAACATTATCTTCTGCCGTGCTAATGGCAGCTTAGAATCAGAAGTCAGTGTGCATATTGCAGTGATTTCTTAAGGTGGGTATTTCTCTTTTTGCCGACTTTAGATATAAGAGCTGCTCTCCATCTGTAATAGCATAATTACATTTTCAAACTCATTTCTTAGACCATACCCCCATTGGTTTGTTGTACTTTTCTAGCCTACAAGGCATAGACTTAGACAAGCTTAAGAGACTCTGAGACCCACATATGAATTCCATTATAATATATGTAATTGATTTTGCCTGTAGTAAGCAGAAATACCTGGGTAAGAGGTCCATTTGGCACAAAGAGATATCAGTGTTATCTTGAGTTTATTCAGTCCTTTTGAACTTCCCTTTAAATCCTTAATGTTTCTGATGATTTGTCAGGCTTTGAAAAAGTAATGTGGCAGCAGTGGTGAAACGTTTTCTAGAAAATAAGGATTTCTGAGCAAAGTACCAACACAGAATAGCAAGTGATCTACTAGTGCCAATGCCAACAGCACAGTCTTGTGTTCCTGGAACCATAAGACAGTCAGTACTTTTTCAATTTGATTTAAAATCAGTTTGACGTACAATCAGCAGCAAGAAGAGGAAACGTAACAGTCAAATAATGCCACACTGTTGTGATAGCGTCTGAGTGTGTCTGCCGACAAGGTTGATAGGTGAGTATGAAGCGTGGGGATCTGACTCTCAGTCCTGTCAACCTTGAGAGTCCATGGAAACCTTTTGCATTCAAAATGGTAGATGTAGGAAGACTATATAAGAGAAAGAAATTAGTTGGGGAGCAAAACAGTCTCTTCATTCCACATAACGCTGCACTAAAAAGGTTAAGCAAAAAAAAAAAAATATTGAAAAAAACTCATACCAATAAAAATCCCTTTGCCTTTTTTTTTCTGTTTTCTCTGTGCACTGTCTCACTACTCTTCTCTTTTTCATCTTTCAGGAATTCACTCTGAAGCCTGTGGACCTAAGCAGGCCTGAGGGCTCTGACATATACCAAATCCCTGCCCAGGGGAACAGGCGAGATTAAAAACTTCTGATTGAGGTGGAGAGGAAAGAAACACACAGAGAGAGGCGGGGAGAGACGGAGAGAAAAAAGCTTATCGTTCACCTTTGTTCTTCCTAATGCCCCAAGTGAAGGATCTCCATAGGCAAGTCTGTGAATAACAACAGACACCGGAGCAGCTGCCCACCACCGTGGTCAGATGATGGAGTGAGGGAGCGAAAGAGGAGAAGAGAGCAGGATTACATCCTGTGAAATAACCAAGCTCATATTCTACATTAATTGAATGCCTGGGAGAAAGGAGAGACATGAGAGGAAGACTTTTCTGTGCCAACTGCTTCAAGAGGTATTGCAATTAACCCTTTAGCCATCATAAAATAATACCTGGCTTCTGTTGTTTTCTGATTGCTGGGTTTGGTTGCACCATGTGGATGTGTGCTCGGGCCGCGGTCATGGTTAAGCCCCCGCCGTGGAGACCGGATCGGACCAGCCGGATTCTGCCATCGCTGCTGCTGCTGCTTCTTCTCTACAGCTCCCTCAACGCCGCTCAGGCTGCCAAACCCAAAGGGCCGGGACAAACACATTTGAACTCCATCCGCATCGACGGCGATATCTCCTTAGGTGGGCTCTTCCCAGTACACGCCAGGGGCCATGATGGCAAGCCATGTGGGGAGCTGAAGAAGGAGAAGGGTATACACAGACTGGAGGCCATGCTCTTTGCCCTTGACCGCATCAATAATGACAATAACTTGCTGCCTAACATCACACTAGGGGCGCGTATCCTGGACACCTGTTCCAGGGACACTCACGCCTTGGAGCAGTCGCTCACCTTCGTGCAGGCTCTGATCGAGAAGGACGGGACAGATGTCAAATGTCTGGGCGGGGGAGCGCCGATCATCACCAAACCTGAGAGGGTGGTGGGCGTCATCGGAGCCTCCTCCAGCTCCGTCTCCATCATGGTGGCCAACATACTGCGCCTGTTTAAGGTAAGACACAGTTATTGTGTTCATGTAGGTTTGATTGTCCACTTTTTAGTATGTATGAAATGCACAGAACAAAGAACAAGAGCTGTGTTTACTGCTGTGAGTACTGTATGACACTTGACCCTGTGATTTGTGATGTTTTTCCTTTATTGATCCTCTTATATATTTGTTTGAATAATTAATAACGCTGGCTGAAAAAACAACGGGAGCTGCTGAACAGTGTGAGAGAAACGATATGTGTTGGAGATGTGCTGCCACACAATGGACACTTTAGAGCGAAGATAAGATTGGTAAATCTCATCACTCTGACTGTTGCCCTGCAGGAGTTGGTTGCTAAGCAGTGAGAGGTATTGCCTGTCACAATACAGAAGTGATTAATAGGATACAAATTTATTTCATTTTTACCCCTTAGCCTGTCTTCCAGTCGGTTTGTTGTATACATCTGCTTACACTGTGGAAAAAATATGTTCATGTACATTCGAACATTTGATGAATTATTTAACACACATTTTGTTTTCCATCCAGCCAGCCATGGCACGCGTAATAGCTCTTTCTACTTTACGGAAGGTTTGATTGCTATTTACTGCTCGACTCACTGCAAAATAATACACCTTTTGTTGAATTTAAAAATAATTCCTTTTTATGAAGTACTGTCATGTGTTTGAAAATGTTTCATGGCCAATTACACATTTTAGCACAGATATTACTCAAATCACTTTCATTTGGACCGGCGAGGTAGTGGCTTATTTAAATTTTGTGGTAATTAAAATGAGGGATTCTTCCCCAGATAACTTTCAGGTGTCAAAATCAGCTTCAAAATGTATTTCAGATCCTCTGTGTTCTGCTTTCACTTAAAAAGCTGATTATAATCCTGACTCCAAAATTTACTTTCACCTTGATCTCACATGAAAATTCATGCCTGATCCCAAAAATATTCCCTCGTCTTGCTTAGAAGTAGTGGGAGGTCAGCTGGTGGCTCAGTGACAAAACTATCCCTGCTGCTGATTCAGTGTTTAAGGACACCTCAGCAGGCCAGGTGTTTACCGCCACCAAATTGTTGATGATTCAGATTGTTATTCGAGATCTGCAGTTTTGCACCTCCACCGGCCAAGCATTTTTTTTTACCAGACAAAATAATAAATGGTCTTTTTGTGTCACATATACACCTCAGTAACATATCATTAGTTCTTCATGATTTTCTCCTGCAACTTGATTGGATGCTGTCGGATTGGTTCAAACAAAGTGGATCAAAGGAATTAAGTGTAAGATAATCAACTACAAGTCCCATTAATATTCACCAAAAATATCGAGTCCAGAGAACAACAAAAAAGACCACTTTTCAGGGATTCAGCAATAAACAACAAAAGATAGAAATTAAGTTTGTTCAGTTCATTTTTTTCCCCCCACAAGTAAATCCTCTACCCAAACAAATCAATAGACGATCTAAAG
Source organism: Sebastes fasciatus (assembly GCF_043250625.1). Lineage (NCBI taxonomy): Eukaryota > Metazoa > Chordata > Actinopteri > Perciformes > Sebastidae > Sebastes > Sebastes fasciatus. The sequence goes on from NC_133795.1 coordinate 26,437,952, forward strand.
TAAAACAACATCTCGAAGAGTGTGGAAGATGTTGGGTTTATTTACTTAGCTGGTAATAGCTGGACCACCTTAATGGTCGGCCCACCATAAGTGAGCCTGGGCCGTTGTTGTTGCTTACTTCGGGGCTAACCTCCTTCACTTTAATCAGCAGGTGGCAAGTAAGAAACTGGAACTTGTCTTGGGTCTTGAGGAGTTGTAGCATTTATTCACCGACAGGCAGCCTAAACTGTACACACACTACACTGCTACGTTCACAGCTGTAACGTTACTGCGAACTTCATACTCTCTCTCTCTCGACCACACACTCACTAACATTAGTCACATGGTGCATTTGTGTATGCGTTTGTCAAACTCCGATGCAGAGAGCAGAGGACAGAAGCAGCGCGCCCGTAAATTAAACCAAAACGCTGTAGAGACTCTTAGTGTAACCAAGCATAGTATTTTATAACATGACTAACATGATGTTGGAACAACATTTTTACATGTGGTGAATCTGGTGTTTTCACATCACTGATGGTAGTCATGTTAGCTGTGAGTATAGTGAGTCTTGAGGTAAAACACAAGACTTCACATGTAGGCTATTCAGGGCTAGGGTGACTCATCAACGTAATCGATATCAATTAACAGAAATACGTTGTTTTTAAGGGCAAATTCGTTTTTACGCCACGAATTTCTTTAATGCATTAACACAACTTGCGATTTTTAGGTGGTAGTGGGCTCAGTTTTAAAGTTAGAGTGAAGATACTGGTATCACATGAAACTAGAAAAACTAAGGAATCAATTGGTATCAACTGAACTAGCTTGTCACAAAGGAGGCTAAATAACGGGTGTAATCTATCGGTACCCACGAGTCTCCTCGTTACAGACATGCCCATTTTATGATAATCACATGCAGTTTGGGGCAAGTCATAGTCAAGTCAAAACATTGACACACTGACAGCTGTTGTTTGCCATGTTATGATTTAGGCATATTTTTTATGCTAAATGCAGTACCTGTGAAGGTTTCTGGATAATACTTGTCATTGTTTTGTGTTGTTAATTGATTTACCAATAATAAATATAAACATAGGCATACATTTGCATAACACAAGCATATTTGCCCACTCCCATGTTGATAAGAGTATTAGATACTTGACAAATCTCCCTTTTAAGGTAAATTTTGAACAGATTAATCACAATTAACTATGAACAATCATTGATTAATTGCAATTAAATATTTCAATTGATTGACAGCCCTAGTTGTTTTGCATAGAGTGCATTGGAGGCTGTTCATTTTGTGTGGGATGGCTGGTAGATAACAAAAAGTAGGAACCGCCTCACGAAATAAAATCAGCATCAATCAGCCCAAATTGGTGAGTCGATTTGGAAAATTCTGATTTGGGTACAACCCCGGATTTTGGTGAGGTGGATACAAGGCTTTTATTTAGTCTTTTAATGCTTTTTTTGTGTATTAGTTAATCCAATACTCCACAGCAACAGCCTGCAGTATATGTATGATTTGATAAGCTCCCTGATTCCAGAGTGTTACAAACCACACGGGATGTATCCTGCTTGTCGAGGCCCCCAGCGTTAACCGGAGTGAACAGAGTGTGACAGAACAAAGTTTTATGCATCTTTTATACGTACTAATGTATTATTCTTTTTTTTAGCTTATTTATGCCTCTATGCATGGATGTTCTTTATATGTACCTGTCGAGCGTTCAAAGCCCTGCACATGAACTCTATATTTCTTTCTGTTTCTCACACATAAAATATGCGTATATGCGCGCTCGCACAGGTAGGAGCCGGTACACAATAATGAGCCTCTCCAGCAGCGTGTTCTTGATCCCTCTCTCACATGGAAGCCTTAAATCCTTCGTCATTAGCGCAGGGCTCTTTCCCTCTTCATTAATGCACGTAAGCGGCGTCTTTGCATATTTAATTTAGAATTCTCTGATCTCCTTTCTCTTTATCCTCAATGTATATATTAGCATTTCCCTCTCCTGCCTTTCTACATTCAGACAGCTGGAGGTTAAGAAAGAAGCTTCAGTAAGACGGCAGGTTGAGTAGATCAACACGGGGAGATTTAACCAGTTCATCCTCAGTTACAATCTCTTGGGTTTCTGAGCCGCTGTATTGAAAATCAAACACTTTCCAAGGTAGTCGCCAATCAATCAACATCCGCTCTAATTGAATAATGGTCGTTACAACAATCAAAAAAAGAGAAAAAGCTCCTCACGTGATGTAAAGCGGTCTGGTCGGTTATATAGATTAAACAGTAAACCTTTAATGGAGAGTGGTGTGTGGTCACTTAGGTGGGGGTCTTGAGTTATGGCTTCCCAGGGATCCACAGGTCAGCCAGATGCCAGCCGGTTCTTCTGGACCTCACGGACTTGCTGATGGCTCTAGGAGGTAACGCAACTTAACTTTACGACCGTCTCATAACTCGCCCTGCGCCAGCAAGACATAATTTGCTGCATCATCTAACTTGCAGAGAGAAGAGGGACAACCACGTCTAGTAGCACTGCGGCTAGACATAAATGTTTGCTTTAAATGGAGGCAATGCATGCACTCGAGTACAAACTCAGCATACTGATGAAGACGGGCAGACTCTTAGACATGTAGACATGCGCATTACTGTATGCTTGCACAAGCACACACACACTTACAATGTACAAAACTGCACCACTTAAACACATATGCCATGTATATAAACATTTCAAACCCAGAAACACAATCACATTTGCACGCAAACCACTTCTAACCAAGCATCAGCAGCAGCCACCCTGGTGTAGTTAGCAGGTTTACAGAAAAGTGTTTCCTCAGCACTCAGCTGCTGCATACAGATGTGGTCCAGAGCAGCTTGATGAATATTTTACTCCAACCTTATGTAACGGTAACACAGGGACCATGAGCTGCAGCTCAAGAACATTTCAGTGTAGTTCGCCAAGAAGTGGGAGCCCCTGTGACAAGCAGTTTGGGAAAAGATAATTCATGATCACAGACAAGATATGTCAGATGATTACATTATTCATTTGCGCAGCAGATGCGTTCATAAAGTTGACACGCATCACCCGCAACACATTGTACTACCAGGTCTGTCCCTCTTGACTAGTATATCGGATGGAGATCCTGACGGGGATTTCCTTTTCAACTCAACTGTAGCAAAAGTTTAGCTCTTATTCTGTGAAATGAAAGTATTTTTTCATAAATTTGTTTCATTCTGTGGTGCACATGAGCAGCACAATAGAGATGCAGTGACCCGGGAATAAGAAGCTCACAGCGTTCTGGCCTTTAATGCTCACTGGAAATCATTTTGGTGGGTCCTTGTTCTGACATTACAGTTTACTGCTGGCTGGACAAAGCATCTCACATGCACTGAAGTGGCTAGTTTCAGTAATAAAGGGGGCCACAGAAGAGTAAAAAAATGATCCATTTAGAGGAAGAAAAGTAGAAGAAAAATATTTTTCATGCAAGAGCACACAGGCGTTCAGCATCCCACTCATTCTGACATTTTCCCTCACCCTTAGTTTGTGCTCTTGATTTTAAGTTTCACATCAGAGACACAGAAGCTGACCCACTGAGTTATTGTTTATGCGCCTTCACATTGTGTAGGAACCTTCTCAACTGTCGTGCAATGACAAATCATCCATCTGCCTCAGAAAGTCTAAAAACAAAACATTAAAACCTACATTTTTTTCCCCACATTTGAACCAGACCCGTGCTGTTAATACGCTGCTCTCGCATGGCATTGCTGTAATTAATGTTAGGAGGTGAAATTGGTCTCAACCCTCATGGGTTGGTTAAGTGCTTCAAACTGTCAACAAAAAAGTAAAGCAAATAATATGTACTGCTGGATAAAAAACATATTATGAATAGTTGATTAGAGATTGCCCTGAGCTGCCCTCTCTGAGCCTTATTTTCTCATGGATTCATCTGGGGGTTTTGTACATGATAACATTGCTGGTAAAAGCATGTAAATAATGAACCACGGCATTGAATAATACATTTTTAAGGCAGATTAACAATTATGAATATACTGGCTGTTATTCCAAATACTGTGATCTTATACAATGAACCAAGACATCTCAGATTTAAGTAGGGTTTCTTGCTGTAATCTTTGGCTTTGCTTGATGGATGTAAAGAAGGGAAACAACTTTTGTGTATAAATAAGACACTCTAGTTCAAACGTCCTTTTAAAATCATTCATGCACTCATCGTGCTCTTTTCTGAGCACGTGTATGCTTAAAAAAATCACTTATAGTAAAGCTACAATTACATGGCAGCTTGTAAAGTAAAAGCCATCAGTGTCAAGCTCAGTCAGAGTGCATCCAAAAAGCGGAAACCCGGCCACACAGCAGCATACTGTGAGGAGGATGGCAGATATCATTAGCAGTTGACAGTTTCTTTCACGATTCCTTGAATGAGCGAGCCGATCCATTCTGCAGCTGTTTTGTGGTCAAAGCTCCACCACATCCCTCTTTCCCAGAGGTGCTCACCATCTGCTTTGTTGCAATCTCTTTTAGCGAGTTAATGATTATTTCCCCCCAGTTGATCCTCTGCTACTGTTAACATTTTAGCTTCAGCCCTGTTTGGTAAAATCAGTAAATGTTAGGTGAGTATAACCGGTCAATGAACCGCAAAACCATAAACATAAAATCCTTTTTCTCTTTAGCAACAGCTGATTTCAGGTCTAGAAAAGAAAGAAAAGCTTTCTAATATTTTTTTAAAGTATATCTTAATGAACATTATGTTCACCTTCAATGAGCCTGGGCCAAAGTTGTCGCTATTGGTTAACCCTCTTCTTTTTAAATCAGCAGGTGGCAAGCAAGACACAAGAACTTGGCTTGTGTCTCGAGGAGTTGCAGCATTTATTCACCGACAAATAGCCTAAGCCCACATTGCACTGCTGCGTTCACCGCTATAACGTTACTGCTGACTTCATACTCCCCATCACATGCTCGCGTCCTCCATCTCTCGACCGCACACAGGCTACCTGGCTTGCAATACGCTGGCTGGGGGATTCCCGTCTTGTCTCTTCTCCCCAAAAAACACATGAACTTTCTAGTAAACAAACACAAAGTGTGCTGTGCACCACTTTCCCCCACCTCTACTGAAATGTGATCATCCTTCAGCCTGTAAATTGCGCACAGCCTGTCAGAGACTATAGTGGCTATTGGTTAGTCCTATAAACAAACATAATATTATGGTCTTGTCATATTGCTTATTGCTAATGCAATATGAGCTGAGTTTAGTGTTGTGACACCGTCAGCACAGGTTGCTGATAGGGCTGCATGATTATGGCCAAAATGATGATCACGATTATTTTGATCAATATTGAGATCACGATTATTTCATCACGATTATTCATTGATTTTAATAATAATAATATTTATTTAATAATTGCACTTTTCCCATTTAAATCAACAGAGCACTGCTTTTGCTTCCATGTTGTACTAAATTCCTGCTAATATACAAATCTTTGCATCAAAATAAGACTTAAAATAAGGTTATTCTTCACCTTAATTCAGTGTAACTTTGTTTTGCCCGTCTGTTATTACTCTTCTACTCTGAAGTTTCTCACAGGCTGCCGCTGTAGGGTGCGTGCACAGCGACATGACAGCTCCCCAAAAGTGAAGCCAAAACATCTCGATCGCCCCCTGCCTGCTGTTAGTTTGGGAAGCACTTCATTTGATATGCATTGGAGTTTTCTAAGAGCAGAGCACACATTTTAAACATCAATATCGCAGTTGATCATGTTCACTTAATTGTGGGAATCCAAAATCGTGATTGCGATTAATGTTCGATTAATTGTGCAGCTGATGTAGGCTACATTTTACTTTGCCAGAACGTATCATATTGACAAATGTGCACAAAATCAAATCGGTGTGAGCTTGTACATCAGACCTCACTAGTAAAACCGAAAATCAACCCAACTCTAGGGAGAACTATCTCCTCCTTGTCAGCTTTTTCAAAACATCTTATTTGAGTAACATTTTATCTTCTAGCCGCTGGGCTTGTACTCATTTGGAATGAAGCAATAACCTGAGCAGAGCCTCTATAGAAAATGTAATCAAATCTACTAATTTATATGCATGCTTTTCATTTTAATTTAGAATTTGGACTCAGACAGAATTAGATCAGAGGTTAAAGAATTAAATCCACTTGAAGAGTAGGGTATTAATCTTCAGAATAGCTTTTTATTTCTGTCCATGTTTTTCTGTACGTATAAAAAGAATTTAAAGATTGACAGTCCCTGAAATCGAGCATGAGTGATTTTATTTGATATGGCACTTATTCATTTTCTTTACGCTGTGTTTCATCACTGCTGGGTTGAAAACTAGTTGCCCTGTTTATTACATTTCATCATTGTGGTTGCCCACACTTCTAGTGACTCTGGATCAACCTGATAAATAACATAGGCCATTATATGGTTTCTTTTATGGTAGTCAATCATTTGAAATCTGTTACATTTCTCTTCATTTTAACCTTGTTGTGGCACTCGTATGGTGAATTTCTTGAAACAAGGAAAAAAAGGGTTCATATCATGAAATTTCATGCTTCATCTCACCTTGTTCTGATGGTTTTTATTCCCCTATAAACCTTCCAGTGACACAGTAGAATGACGGCCCTGTGTCACAATTGATTTAGCAGCTCATTTGGGGGAATGACAGCTATATCAAGATAAAGTAGTATCAGCCCATCGAGGCATCTCACTTCAACAAAACCCACTCGTTCACTGAGCCAGTGACAATACGGCTGTTCACATGGACCGCTTCACTATGATTCCATTAAAGACTGTTTTCTTCCTCGAAGTACACATACTTTAATATCATGCAAGAACATGGCATATACAGACGTGAGTCAGAATTGTTAGTGCAATTTGCCATGTACTATGAGGTTCAGTGACAAAGATGTATAATACACAGATGCAGATTCGAGTCATACTGTGAAAGAAAGAGCAATTATTGTTAGATTTACTTACAGGTTTCAGTATAAGCACAATGCGTTCTTTATTAGACAGAAAGCTGGGCTGTATCAGTATTGCTTCAAAAAGGGAAGCTGCAGCACAAATGGAGAGATAGTATAGCACATTGTTACTTTGTAATTTTGAAATGAGAGCCATTTTGACCAGAGTACTGTAAGTCATTGTGGGAGCTGCAGATAATATACCCTGCTCAGTTCAGGGAGGTGATATTTTTCCATTTTCTGTATTTTCCTATGCCATGGTTTTGTTTTTCAAAAGACCCTCTGCCCTCTCTCTCCTCCAACTACTCCATTAACAAAATGCTGACTGTCTGATTATGCAGCTATTAAGCCAACACTGTGTTTCTCCCCTCTTTGATATTTAAAATACAGTAATAGTACTGATCTGGTTTTTGATTTTGATCAGTCAAAAAAGATTACACTTGGTATCCAGTTGTTCTTTGACCACCATGCTTCAGCATGATCCATGTCATTTCATTCTGCTCATGCACACTCTGCCTGCAACTACAGTGCAAGGCTCTGTCTGTCTCAACACATGAGAGGGGCATTTTGTGGAAATGTTTTTTTCCCTGATTTGGCCAAATCCTAAATCAGACCCCCCAAAATGTCAGCTTTTCACAGAATGGCTCTGATTTGATGGATATGCTGCAGAGCCATTTTCTGCAGGTCTTGTGGACCTGTGAAGGTGTAGGGCCATTCTGATACTGTAGATTCATCAGAATCAGAAATTCATGTTCATGCTTTCAAGCTGCGGTCGGAAGAATTGGAGCAAATATGATTAAAAAAAGTTATTTTAATAAAACGGCTCACTATATCCTGACAGTAGTGTATGAGACAGGTAATCTGAAAAAAATCATGTGCCTTTGAGTCATCCGGTGTCCTCTGGTGCTCCGAATGGCATCTGCAAGATTTCACAGATAGGAGGAAGACAACCAATCAGAGCCGAGCTGGATCCTGCCGTCTCTGAGTAGCTGTCAATCACTCACAAACTCCGATTGAATGGTCAAACTAGGCAGTGCCAATAGGAATGCTCTCTCTGAAATGACCTGTGATTGGCCAAAGTCTCCCATCACGGGCTACATTTTTTAAAGCCTGAAAACAGAGCCATGAGGAGGTGCAGAAGTCTGTTTTTTCTCAGAGCACTTGAATTACAATATGCTGAATGATTATTATGGAATTTTTGCCCAATGATGCCGAACATATACTGCCTACTGCATCTTTTAGTCCATGGTTTCCAATCTTTCCCCCCCCTTAAAATGAAGCAATGTTTTCTCGTGACCCCTTGTCACCAGTTGCATACGTCTACTTAAACCCGGAAACCCATGAGACACAAAATAAAAATTAGAGGAAAGTCTAGAAAAGCTTAACAGTATTTGTGTAGTAGTAGCAATAGAAGTAGTTTTTTTAAGCTTTCCTCTCATTTTACAACCCCTCAGAATGATCTCACTACTACATGAGGGGGTCTCAATCCCAAGATTGAAAATCTCTGTTTCAGGTTATATCTCTCTCCTGAATTGCGTCGTTCAGGTTAATTTAGATTGCCAGTGTAAACAACAGCCTGTCATGGAAATCTTAACTCATGTTTTGGCTTTACTAAATAAAGCTCAGCAATGATTTGCACAGTTTATAGTTGGAATGTCAACAGGGAAACACTTGTTTGCCTCTTTTATAATAAAGAGGCATTCTTTGGCAGCTAAAGGTCCATAAATTTAACTAAATAAACATCCAAAATAAACCGTATGTATCTGTTTCTACTTGTTTACAATGGTTGCATATGTGATTTTCAACTAAATTGTACCAGACAACTACTTTTCCTTTGGGAGGATACACATATTTTATTGTTGTGCTTTACTATTAGTCTTTTAAATTGAAAATTGGGGGAAATATAGTATATTTATATATTTTTGAGGCTGATACAGATATTTATATTGGTGAGTTTTTAAAATCATATTTATAATAGAAACTGGATGTCTTACATTTGTTTCATGAGTGGGGCATGCCATCCTAAAAACTCTTTCAGATTCAGTTCTTTATGTTAAAAAATAACGTGCCGGCCATTCTGCTTTGACATAATGAATGAACTGATGAAATACAATCCAAGTGCTATTTTAGCACTCAGTAAACTAGCCCAGTATCTTTATTATGGCTTGATTTTCCACTTTATTTTGCTGCTGGATGAGTAAGTGTTGATTCATGGTGACTCATTTGTCTGACAACACACAAGGCCCGAAGACAGACACTTTACAATAACAACTGTAAGAACATATAACAAATATGTCTCTGAGGTATCACAAAGTAAAAAGACTAGACGTGATTTAAATTATTTTATAATTTTTAAAACCGGGAACCTGATTACATTTCTTATGATCCTTTGTGATAGGTGTTTTCTTTCTCTTCAGTCTGTTTGTTTTGCTCGATTTAAAGAGACAAATTCCTGGTGGCAGGTTTTGGCCTCCTCTTTGGGATTCCTGTGTGCTGCATGTTGTGTGTTCCTGTATAATTATATTGTTTTACTCTATAACTATATTTTCCTTAGTCGTGATCTCATCTCACCAAAATTTAAGTGACTGATTCTCCATGCAAATCAGACGTAACGACATTTCTGTATCTTCAATAGTTGACAAACGTCCATCCAGAATCCAAATCCAGACCGTCTACCATCTGTCAGCTTCCTTCACATGCCAGACACTCTTGTGTTTGTCTGTGTGTGTGTGTGTGTGTGTGTGGGGGGGTGGGGGGGTGGGGGGGTGGGTTTGAACACATATGTGCATGTGTGTCTTACAGGCTGTGTATTTACATATTTAACTGTGTATATCTATTTAGTAATATGAACATTCCTCTGCTTCAATGGACACGTTTATGTTAAAACAAACCATGAAAACTGCCTGTATTCCCTCGTGGCTCAACTTGCTGTCAACAGAAAGCAGATTTTTTCTGCACAGAATCCATCAATGTTGATTTTTTTTTTTTTAGGAAAAGTGACAGCTCTATTGGTGTGTATTTGTAAACCATCGAATAGGATGGCAGAAGTGAGTTTGAATTAATGAGAACTAACGTATATTGCTACTCATACGTAATCATTGTAGGCTAATCCTAATCTATAATGTAGAATTGACGGTTCATCAACTGCCTCACTAGAGTTACAGGCTAACAAGTTAGTCTGGTTCAAGACCTCTGAATCAACGCTCACATCTTAGATTTTGTGATTTGAAGTGAACAAAACTGCGATTTAGGGTGATTATCAGACTCCTAACAGCGGGCTTCACTTTTGTGGTTGTGGTAATGTTACTGCAGGCAGAAATCCATAATTTTTCCATCTATGGTGTTGAATTCAAAATGTTTCAACTCTTTACTTCTCAGATGGTTTGGTGTCATGATTATCTGTTTGCGTTACAAAGAGAAGAACATAGGGCTATTTATGCATTATTATAACATAATATATATATAATACAAGTATGTTATAATAATGTATAAATCCCCAAATAGCACAAGGAATGAGGAATAATCCCACAACATTTGTCATTATCATATTCAACATTAATCATTATTAGATGGATACGGCTGTTTGTTATGTGTAAAGGTGCGTACATATACAGTAGTGCGCCAGCAGCACTGTCCCGGCGCTTCAGATATCTTTGAATATTTCTCACTGAAGCTTCGAAGCCCAAAAAATGGTATTTGGTACAGCCCTAGAAGAACAATTGTTCAGTTTACTGAAAGGTCAACAGGGCATGCAGAAGATGAAAGGTGACTTAGAATTTTATGATCAACCCTGCTATATATAATATTCAATTAAATATAGATTGAATATTAAGATATTTTTTCCCACATTAAAATGGTAACTTGATTTTTTAAATGAATGTGAATGTTGATAATAGCTAGTGCTTTACTTGCATCAGGAGAGTCGCAATTTTTTGTTTGCATCTTTTTGTAATCGGTCACCTAAATAACTCACGATGCACAGAAATGATGACTACATTTGCATTTAAAAAAAATATTTCTACAAGCAAAAACTATGAAATAAAATGCACACCTCAAGATAAATGATTCTGTCACCCCTGATGAGGATACAAAGTGTCCAGAGCAGATTTTCCAGAAAATTTTGAATCACTTAATGATCAACTTTCTGATGTTGGAAATCTGGTTTGATAAATTACTTAAAATGCTGAAAGCACAAATCAAAAAGGACTGGACCAATTACAATCCAGCTGATCCTGCACAGCAGCTAGCAGTATGACTGACACACACACGGCTACACTGCATGTTGCCCGGGGGGAACACTATCTTTAGAAAACAAAGCTCATGTATATTTATACCATAGGTTAAGTTATTTCATAAACGCAAAGTTCACATGAAGCCTCGAACTACCTGACAAGTCAAGTATATAACTGAATACATCAATAAATAATAGTATAAGTTAAATAATTCAAATATAAGAAATTTTAAGCTTTATATTTTTCCTTTGACTCGTCTGATAGCCTTTTGTTACATACTTCTACTTTACATTTTAGACTTTTACTGTATGGGAAAAATAAGGATAATCAAGACCGTTCCAGCACCATTCAGCGACAGTTTTGGAGTTGTCTTATAAACATAACGGACTAAACATGAGATTTATTTCCACACTAAAATAACAGGCTGTGTGCAAAGGCTTTTAGTCTAGTCGTTTTCAAATCTCAGTCCTGGTCTTTTCTGTGCCGTATGTTCACCTCATGCTGGTCTGACCTTCCTCCCACTGTCCAAAGACATGTAATTCAGGTCAGTCTGGAGACTCTAAATAGCCTATAGGTGTGAGTGTGTGTCAGTTTTATGTGTTAGTCCAGTTCTTCTGCCTTATGCTTGATGCCCACTCCTTCCTCCGAGAAGGGGAACCCAATTTTGTCTAAGCAATGTTAGAAAAGTTGTTGTGGGAAATGAGGTAGAAGTTGACAAAGCAGGCTGCGGGAAGAAGGCTCATCATACATAAACGTAAATCATAATATGTATAGGCCAAAACATGGAGTTCATTGTTAAAGTGCCACCATCTGGCCAAATCGCACCACATTCAGCCAGTGTGAAGTAGTTTGGATGAACGGTTCTCGAGATATTTGAATGACACAGACAGATGGACAGACCGACGGACATTCCTGCTTAGTTGGATGGATATGAATGGTTATGACACGCCAAAAACAGTCTCGCCACAAAAAGGGTTTGTAATTAACTTTTTCACTACCTGCCACTGTGGCAAATATTATTTTGTTTGACACTCAGAAATCTTATCTGCCACTTTTGAAATCTATGCGCTAAATGAAAGAATAACATTTTAGATCTGATGTCATTCAATGTTCGATATATTTTACACAAAAAACATATTTGTGGTAAATTCCAGTGTTTACTGTACTTTGTTATTGTCATCCATAATGGTTATTTGCATAAAGACACAATTCAAATGATTAGGAAGTAAATGATTGTATTTTTATTAAAATATTTGCTTTGATTTAAAGAAATCTTGGCATCAGTAATTTTAATTATGTATTATCAGTTGCTTAGAGCTAGTGTTAGGAAGTTAAACAGGTCAGAACTCCCTCTCTATTATCTATTTTATTTTGCTGTGAAAACATCTCCTTCAAAGAATTTATTGTTTAAAAATGGGTCAGGTGTATTGCCGACATCTCCGCGGCTTCACCCCAGCCTTTCCAAACCGACGGCGAGGTTTTAATAATCCTTATATGCCATAATTGTAATTGAAATTCAATTATTTGCACAGGCTTAGAATCATTAGTTGCAGCCGTAGAAGAATGCTATTTCATCCAGGTCAACATTGAGTCTTGAATAACCATCCGAGCAAAGAAAAGACACGTCCATACTACATTGAACTATTTTTCCACTGAGATATGTCACTGGATTGAATGCAAATAGCATAATTCACAGTGTGTCGATGCCCTGGCTGTAGCCATGGTGATCTTTGACATGTGCTAATCTGGCTGTGAAAAAATGGCAGTGTATTGATTTGATATTGAGCTACACCAGCTTGATTAAATGTTTTCATGGCCGGATTTACAGACCAGTGAACTATGTGATTGCATCACAAGGCCTGTCTGAAACAACTGTAAAATGCATGCAGTGTGTTTTATCATACCGTATCATTGTAAACACATGGTATCAAAAGATTGGGATGTGGACAGGTGCGGATGTGGCCACACTGCTGATTGCAGATGTCAATTTATCTTGAAAGGTCCATATCACACCCTGCCCTAATATATCTGTTGACAGGCAAATGGTTGCTGTGGTTTATTATTGGACAAGATGATGTATTGATCTTTGATGGTCAGGGCCAGCCTTCTGTGGCTTAGCTATGCTCTTTTCATCCTTATCATACCCACAACACCTATAAAGGTGATTACAGCTCCTTACAGATCGCTGCTGTAATAGACTGGTGTCAGACAGGGAAAAGGCCAGGCTGTGCCCACAAAACATAATCAGCTGTCTATGGGAAGTCTGAGCACTTCTTATCAAGCAGCTTGGCTGAGCAGCGCAGATCGATTGTCAAGATGCTGTAATGTCAGATTGACCAGGGTGAGAGAGAGAGAGAAGTGAAATCCTGTTATGGCACTTTATTTTATTTTCACAGTGACATTTGGTTCATGAAATCGGACATATCATAACCTCTCTAAACACGAAAAGACCAGTGTTTCACCTAAGGCTGCTGTAGTATGGTTGAGTGAGTAATTATTTAGGCAAGTTTGTTTTCAAGACACCTTGGACAACAGGCAATTTGGTTTGACCTATAGTGATTGTCAGTCTGACATTGAAGTCGACAAATACCAAACAGTGCAGAGAAGCCGCAAACAAACTCTGCTCGTGTGTTTTTCCCTTTCTGCGGATGCGCTAGTATGCATGTACGTGGGCATGCGGGTATCTGTGCTTAAGTGCCTCCAACCTGTGTGTGCAGTCTGGGCGTCTATTTGTGAAAAGGCCACTGGACCTGTCGGGAATTGTGGAAGAGCGTTTGTCAACCCCCCCCCCCCCCACGATTCAATTCTGTATGTAGTTTTCGCAGACTGAAGACAGTCTGCAGTGAGGCATGAGAGAGACCATTACACACACGTCTAGGACGCTCTAGATGATGAAGAGATCTGGGAACCCATCCTCCCATGGAAACTGCCTCTGGCCAAGACGGTGCATGCGGCGAATACAGGCCACAGCCAAGCTTTGCCAGGCTCTGCTGACATAACATACACATGGTGGAAGCTACCCCGAGACAGCCCCGTGTCACATTCAAGTGTTAATAATTTAATGAAATGAATAGTGCTCCTGCTACAGAAGGAAAATGGAAAAACAAAGAATTTAAGGACACACCAGGAAATATATTTTATGTAATACTAGTGGGGCCATAAAAGAGAAGAGCATTGAGAAAATACTTTGCCCACAGAAAGCTGGAATCATCTTTAAATCTTTCTCTTCTGTCCATTTAAATATTTTTTTTAATATAAATAATCATTGTTGAAAATGTTTACAAGTTAGCACTGACTTGCTTCAGTTACTTTTGCATCTATTTGGAGATGGCGACATGCAAATATATCTACCTTTTTAAATAACTAGGGCTGTCTGTGTTAACGCAAATTCATTTAAACGCCACTAAGTACATTAACGTAATAACGCAATCAATCTTCTGGAGGTTGTACTGGGCTCGGTTTTAAAGCTAGAGTGAAGATACTGGTATCATATGACAATAGAAAACCTAAAGAATCCATTGGTACCAACCATAAATAAACACACTAAACTTGCACTAAATTTTGGCGAGGAAAAACTGGCATGGCCGTTCTCAAAAGGCCCATTGACCTCTGACCACAAGATATGTGAATAACAGTGGGTTCTATGGGTACCCACGAGTCTCCCCTTTACAGACATGCCCACTTTATGATAATCACATGCAGTTTGGGGCAAGTCATAGTCAAGTCAGCACACTGACACACTGACAGCTGTTGTTACCTGTTGGGCTGCAGTTTGCCATGTTATAATTTGAGCATATTTTTTATGCTAAATGCAGTACCTGTGAGGGTTTCTAGACAATATTTGTAATTTTTTTGTGTTGTTAATTGATTTCCAATAATAAATATATACATATATTTGCATAAAGCAAGTATATTTGTCCACTCCCATTTTGATAAGAGTATTAAATACTTGACAAATTTCCCTTTAAGGTACATTTTGAACGGGCAAAAATTTGCGATTAATCATGATTAACTGTGGACAATCATGCGATTAATTGTGATTAGATATTTTAATCGATTGACAGTCCTATAAATAACACGTTATAAATATACTGTAGGCGTTGATATATCGTGTTTGTAGTGAAAGTGTTGAGAAGAAAAGGGAATAGCCATCATGACAATTTCCTGGGTTTCACTTACTTTTCTAGTGACGTTAAATGCCAGGCTCATGTTTTGTGTGAGAGAACAGCATCAATGAATCCGTTTTCTGACTGCTAGGGAGTGTTAAGTAGTCCGAAGGCGTGTCTGTCTGATCAATTCTGACCAATATCTTGTCAGCTGCTTCAGTAGAGGCAACATCTGTCCTATGTGGCTGGGAGCGCAAAGGCTGGGAATCCTGAAGTTTCTCACGATTTGATTTCGATTAAATGTGCTTTGATACAATCAAACGACAATTCTTCAAGGGTCTTGATGCATGATGATTTACATTATTTTTTCTTTACACGATGATAACAATCAGACTAATCTATAATGAAAAAGTAATTTTGAATTTACTTCTTTATTATTTATATCTTGCAATGACAAACGTGCACAATAAACCGCAAACTGCTGTAACATGTGCAGTTAACAGTTTGTGATATCACTCACAACAGTTTCCTTTATCTGTTAATTTTGAGGTCTTCAACAGAATTCATGAGAGGCAGCCAAATCGAAGAGATGATTATATGTTAATTTTCCCAATTTTAAAACCTCTGCAGTTTGCTGGATGCACATCTTAATGGTTGAGCTGGTATTATAAACCCATTAAGACAAAATACATTTCTTGGCAGAATGAGCAGTTATAACAATCAGTTTTAAAAACTGAACCAATCTTATAGTTAAGTAAATACAAACCAGGAGTCTTTGCAAATTCCACATAAAGAATGCATTTGCTCTCAGAATGAATAAATGACTTTACAGTCCAAAAAAGCATGTACCCTATGTCTGTGTATGTTCCAACTTCACGGTGCATTTTCTAGGAAAGTGTTATGCTTTTTTAGCACAACAACAGTAAACCAACTGTGCAATAGCATGGCATGTTTACTTCTCCATTCAGTGAGAGAAATGCGTCTTTTGCCCCGGCAATATTGTGAAACTTGAATAAACAAAGTCGGTGCAGCTGTCGTCTTTGAACAGAGTCAACTTATTTTCCAACAAGCTGTTTGCTCGTCATCACTCGCTGCTTTTCTCGCTGTCTCAACCGCGACGACTGTCGCGACTCAGCTGTCAGTTCAAGAGACGCCGTGTTGTGCTACGACGCTACGTCATGTGTATACATGTACAGGATTGGACAAGATGGAGCAAGAGACCGACTGCAGTCCAGCCTGCCGTTGACAGCTCGGTCTCAGTCTGATAGAACAGCTGTAGACTCGCTCTGGCCTTGTCTTTAATTAAAAAAACTCAGACATCAACTTACCAGAGGGTGAGAAACGGGAGGAGTAGCGTGTGATTGGAGTAAACTGTGAGAGACTAAAGCATATGTTATCCCTGGACTGGTTTGGTCTAACTGCAAAATGTCAACTACATAACTTGCAATTAAAGGAATAGTGTATAAAATTTAGGGGATTTATTAGCGGAAATGGAATATAATATTAATATTGATATTTTCTTTAGTGTATAATCACCTGAAAATATTAATCATTGTGTTTTCGTTACCTTAGAATGAACCATTTATTTCTACTCACAGAGCGAGTCCTCTTCAGGAAGCCGGCCGCTATGTTTCTACAGTAGCCCAGAACGGACAAACCAAACTCTGGCTCTAGAGAGAACCATTCGCGTTTACACGTTTTCTCATCGGTCTTCGTAGTTCTCCTACAAACTTGGCACACAGGAGAAGTTTCGGTTGGCTGCTTTTTATATTTTATTAAGCATGGGAGCATAAACCGTCGTCAGTATGATGAATCAAATGTAATTTCATTGTAAATTTGTCTGATCTGGTTCTACAAAGACTAAAATGCAATTCTACGACTTCTTCTATTTTTAATATAATGTATTTGTCTTTAAATACACGTTATACTATGTCAAATGTATTTTTGAGTGTTACACATTGCTCTTGTGCCTAAAAGGAGAATAATACGTGTAATTCATATATAATGTATACCACAAAATCAATTCATATGTAATCCACGTAATCGTGAACGAGGAAGTATAAAGAGTGGCGAACGCCGCCTAGGGAGGAGGCCGGGGTAAATGGGTAGGTCAAAAAACACTGGACTTTCACCCAGGAGATCGGTGTTCATGTCCATGTGAAACAAGAAGTCACTGTTAATTTATCTGTCACATAACTTCCATATTTAATTTACACTACTGGTGTTATTTTAACCCAAACCATGATCTTTTCCTTAACCTAACTAAGTAGTTTTTGTCACGTAACTTCCATACTTAAGTTACACCACTTCCGGTGTGGCGATCTTTCCTAAACCTAACTAAGTAGTTTTCTTGCCTAAACCCTAACAAAGTTGTTTCCTGTGAAGGTGGAGCTCATTTTGAAAAGACTGGAGCGGAAATTGATGCTGGACATTCGTAGCAAAACGCACGAAGAAAGAGGAATACTTTTTCGTAAGATATCATATGAATCGTTGTATAAGGATACGTTGAACTAAAAAATATATATTTTTTCACTTTAATGGAGAAAATTTCATGCAGATTATTGAAAATTTACTTTTATTGACACATTGCCATCTTTACCATTTGGTAAAGGCGTTTAATCAAAAACAATTTGTGGTCAGTTGAAAAAAAGATTTTTGTTGTTGGAGCTCAAAGGAACTGAGAAATGCAAAAAAAGAGAAAGTTTACATTGCTTTTCTCTGGATGGGACCATTGAAGGATTAAGTCCCAACCACTGATGAGATGTGTAGACTTAATTCTCATTTATACAATAACCAGACAATTCTTATCTTCACTACATGCAGACAGGAAACAGTACTTGACCAGTAATAAAGGTTTCTAGAGTTATTGTCACGGTAGCATGAACACTGTTATATCTTTTAAGGATTTGTTTATTACAGAGCATTCAGTTATTGTGCAGTTGATGATTGGAGTCCATTCGCCCTTGAGGGCGGAGCCAAAGAGCCCGACACCCAGGCAAAGTGATGTATTTTAGCTCCATTGTGGAAAAATAAACCACAAGGTGAAACCAAAAATATCTAAATGAATTATTCATATTAGATATACTGTATAATAAAGCTTAACTATATACATATAACAGTATGTAAATCTATTGCAAATGTAATAATGTCTTTGTTAAGTCTACAAAAAGTATAAAAAATAGCAAACATTTCTTGATTATGTAGGCCCACATACTTCTTCTTTTAAGACTCTAATCATATTCCAAAGCATGTAGGAAGCTGCACATTTCAGCTGACATCAACTAAACTGATTCTTATTAGAATGATGAAAATCAACATATTGCTGAGCATCAGCATGCAGTGAAGAACCGAGCTAACACGAGATGTTTTTGATCTTATTGTTGAGCGTGTTCGATTTGAAGAAAGATGGAAAAAATATTTCAAAGACCACAAATAAACCCTGGAGCATCAGCACCATAATCAAAACGTGGAGGAAATATGTCACCACCAGGACCTCACCTAGATCAGTATCCTCAAAGATGGATGATAGCGCACAAGGGGAGGCTCATCAGGGAAGCCAAGAGGCCACAGCAACCTTAAAACAAGGGCAGCACTGTATGGTAGAGTCAGGCCTCTCTGTGTGTCTTGTGTTGTTGTGGGCTGAGTGGTATGATGGAAAATGTAGGCTGGTTCAGTCTTAATTGCACAAGAAGACGTTTCCGCCTCAACAAACAATGAGGGAGCATGTTCTATAGCCCGATGAAACCAGGATAAAATACTTTGGGTATTAATTACAAGTGAAAAGTTTGGCATATAGCCCATCGGTGCACCGTGACTCTGTGGGTACACCACAAAAGACACATCACTTCACACCCTTCAAATCCACAGGATATAATTCCTACTGGTAAGCAGGACGATGAGAGCATCATGCTGTGTGCTTCTTTCAGCAGGGACAAAAGCTCTGGTCAGGCTGGAGGGAAAAATGATAAGCTCCAAATACCAACATACGCTACGCTGTGAAAAGAAATCACCTGTCCTCTGTACAAAAATAAAGTTGAGTGAAGACAGATTTCATTTTTCAGCAATATCACAACAATCTCAAACACCAAACCAAAAGAATGGACTGTATGAAGAGAATCAAGAGGAAATAAGACATCTACACATTTCATTGAGACCCTCCCAATGTCAATATATTAAGCTGATACTCATTAAAAGAAAAACAAAAAAAAAACATGCCATCTTTCCTCATTAGTTTGACGATGATGACTATGCATAGGAGCTATCTTTGCAATTAATTTGAGTGAACTTGAAGGAGCACTATAATGGCTGCTGTGGCTCTGGAGAAGCTTTGAAAAGTATGAGAAAAGAAACCCTCAGGGTTATCTCAGTTTGGGCTTGAAGGCTGCACATTTTAAATGAAGAGCCTCTATTACAAACTGGCATATTATTTAAGATTATTTTTGGGGCTTTTTTGCCTTTATTAGATACAGCTGATAGACAGGAAAGGGGGAGAGTGGGGGGACGACATGCAGCAAAGCGCCGCGGGTCAGATTTGGGCCCCCAGAGACATAGTTTACCAGTTTATCTATTGAATTGCATTATGGGAAGTGTACTGTAGGATCCAGGGTTTTTGTAGCCTGTCTCATACTAGGGACTAATGGTGTTTTTCCATTGGCACTTCAGGCCACGTCGAGTCAAACCATGATGCGTTGATTTGCATTTCCATTACCAGTTTAAAAACCCGAGTCTCGCCTGAGATGGACCATCTCCGGGGTCAGGCCAAAGACCCGCTTCCAACCGGGTTGTGTTGACGTCTTGTGGCCAACCTGTGACGACCACCCTTCTCCCCCCTTAAACAAGCGTGTTTTTCGAGACTCAACGCATGTCTGTGCAAGAAACCAAAGAGAAACATTTTAATAAGTCTCTGTGTGTACAGCTCTCAGTAGTTTTGTAGCTTCTAACTGAATCTTTGTGATTTGAGGTTTCTATCAACATGGGAGTGGGCAAATATGCTTGCTTTATGCAAATGTATGTATATGTTTATTATTAGAAATCAGTTAACAACACAAAAAAATGACAAATATTGTCCAGAAACCCTCACAGGTACTGCATTTAGCATAAAAATATGCTCAAATTATAACATGGCAAACTGCAGCCCAACAGGCAACAACAGCTGTCAGTGTGTCAGTGTGCTGAATTGACTATAACTTGCCCCAAACTGCATGTGATTATCATAAAGTGGACATGTCTGTAAAGGGGAGACTCGTGGGTACCCATATAACCCATTTTCATTCACATATCTGGAGGTCAGAGGTCAAGGAACCCTTTGAAAATGGCCATGCTAGTTTTTCCTTGCTAAAATTTGGCGCATGTTTGGAGCGTTATTTAGCCTCCTTCACAACAAGCTAGTATGACATGGTTGGTACCAATGGATTCCTTAGGTTTCATATGATGCCAGTATCTTCATTCTAGCTTTAAAACCGACAAAAAAAATCACAAGTGGCGTTATTGCGTTAAAGAAATTAGTGGTGTTAAAATAAATTTGCGTTAACGCGTTAGTATCACGTTAACTTTGACATCCCTAGTTTTTGCCTTCTACTGTAAACCAAATTCCCCCTTGAGGGACAATAAAGATGACCTCGACTGACTAATCTGTGAGTTTTTCTAAAATATGTCTTTTTTAGCAATGCCACTAAATTCCCAGATCTTGGAAATGATCTATTATCTATTATTACAGGTCAAATGATGGCCAAAACTTAAATTGAACTTGGAATTATCCTTTAAACTCATAAGGAGATGACTTGAATCTATAGGGGTGATGATGAAACGGCCCTATCTACTTTTATTGCTGAAGTTTTGCTTGCGTCTATCTCTCCCAAGTGTTAATTGAAGAGTATGAATACCTATGTATCAAAGGTGTTTTAGTTTCAGCACATTGTCAAACACGCACAGCACAGTGAGCAACTCACAGCACAGCAAGCAAAAGAGCTTCTGGCAGAGCGCTGCGGGGTAACGCAACAAAGTGTGCAATTGTTCACGACTCTAAATAAAAAAAAGACATTGTAAGTTAGCTAAATATAAAATGATAGGGCTAATGTAGGCCTGTATCCATAGTGGAACTGTTATGACTGTGAATAACTTGAATAATGTTACAGCAGCAGTGAAGAGAAACATGTGAGGAATGAAAGGATTGCATGACAGAGACACGACTAGGAACAGGTGTTAGTCTGACTTTGAACAGGTGTGGTTATGGTGGTGGATAGATGTGTATACAGGGATTTGGGTATCTGATTTTAGTGTCTGTATTCAGCTTGTCCGTATTCATTTTTGACTCAAAAGTGTTGCTGTTAAATCTGTTTGCTTTGCTTTAAAATCCCCAAACTCATCCTTTTACCCTCCCCCTTCTTGAAACCACAACCTTTTGTGCAGTGAAGACTGGTATCTTAAATGTTTTTTTAATTAATTTATCATTAATTAAAATTTATAGGATGATGTTGGCTGCTTGTTAAATTTGTTCAAACAGCCCCTGAGTGTTACATTTTAGTGTCTACATGGCAGGGATTATGATTGCTGACTGTTAATCTGATTTTGTAGTGGTTTCATACAACTGAGTGTGTGAAATGATGAGGAATAACTTAAACCAGAGACATTTCATTCTAAAGCTTGATGTAATCATTACTATACACAAGGTGTGATATTTAGTACAATATATAAAATAACTGCATCGTCTTGAAAATCACACAAATAAAAAACTAGCAAATTTCTCCAGAAAAAAATGCTTTTTTCAAACCTTAAAGGACTTCTTAGATTTCACCATTGTTATTACAGCATGGTAGTCCCATCGCTACAACAATGTTTGATGAGGCAAGAAATACAAGAAGTGGAACAGTCAGACAGGTTGTTAAAGTGGCAATGCTTAAGAGTTCAGTCCTGGTTGATTTGGCGACAAGCTATTTACTGGTGGTAACAGCAAATGTGGTTTAATACGACAGGTCCCAGAATACTGGGGGCAGCAAAACTAACTATTGTTGTTTGAATAAAGAAGTAATTGGTCTTTTCGCATCATTATGTGAGCAACCGTGATCTAATTTTGTGCTGCACACACAGCGTGAGTCTACGAACAGCAAAAGTGAAAGTAGTTGTTTACCTGGCTGTGCAGCCTGCTGCCTGCAGCTCTTCATCTGTGGCTGCACCTTATTGTGCCATTACTCCCTGCAATATTCAAAACTAATGCCGAAAATGACCGTTGTCTTGTTTTGTAGACGCATTTTTGATGAATGATAGCGCTCAGTGTCAAGCTCACTGACAACCACATTGCTTTTCCTGCCTACTTCATAATAAAAGTCAACGTGTTTCGCCAGTTAAATGCTTTTAATGTGAAGCTACAACAGTAAGACATGTAAGGTTTGCATTAGCAGTAATATAGCAGTTAATACAGTATTTTTTTCCGGGAATGTCGCCACAGACACCCACTACATGATACTGCAAATACTGTATGTAAATATTGCAATACTTTCATCAGTGGACCATAGGCTCAGTCACCATTGGGTTACATTTATTTAAATGAAAATCTTCAAAATTGCCAGTTTAGGACGCTAACAGTTTAGCTAGATGTACAACTTTATTTTTATGAACAACTACGGCAAGTGCAATAGGTCAAAATTGAACTAGGATGTTGTTTAAAAACAGACAGTAAGGTTAAATCTTTACTGTTCACTTACGTTTTGTCTTTCAAATGGGTCTGGCTAACCTAGAGGTTTGTTTAAAATCTGTAGGATCGTCTAACTGCTTGTGTTTCTTGCCCATGACATTGTTTAAGTGAAGTTGCTGCGTTCTCAGATCAAAAAAGACATAATGTAATCATAACTGATAAAAACTCTGGTATAACTACAAAAAACAAGATCCCACTTGTAATAAATCTGAATTATCCTGTAATTTAATGATATGCTTTAAAGTAATCTTATTGCTGATCCTACGTGCCTTCAGTAATCACTAAGTACAGTGGGATTCATTAGCTGTGAAACTTAGTGAAATAACCATATTAAGCCTAAACTGTTAGGGAGTCTTGAGACTTGACTTGGACCTGCATATTGTGACTCATAACACATCTCTGCTAAACAGGCAATTATAAACAGTTTCTTGTTTTTTTTTTTACATTTATATCTCTATAAATAATAATATGACTCTTACCCTTGAACTTGTGGGATCAGATGAACACATTTGACAACACCTCGCTAATAACAGCGAGTCTCTGATTAGTTGTTCATGAAATTATAAACATTTTAAATGCTGACATCTTCAATGATCCCCCATCCCACTCACATGGCTTCAAACTCCATGAGTCTATCAGAAGAATACAGAAGTAGGCCCGTCGGGACAAGAGGAAGCAAAATATTGGCCTCACTAATGCTAAATAAGTAATCAAAAATAATTAGCCTATTCATGAAGCAAACAAAAGCCAGAGGTACAAGCTGCTCTTTCTTACTATCTCTCTGAGTGAAGCAGGCAAGTGGGCTGAGAAACACTAATACAATCCACCCTTTTCTCTTCCCAGTCAATGTTTTCAGCACACTCACAACTTTGAAAACCTGTGTTTGCTTTCCAACTCAAATCAGGAAGATTGTCGAAAACTTTGCTGATAAATTTGTATTTAACCATAATTAAACCCTTCACAAAAAATGTCGTTGTTGTTACTCCACCTAAACCGGACCTTAAATGAAGTTGTTTTAACTGTTCCACCATTACGATGATCATGGTACTAGGGTTGGGCGATGTGTTAAAATTTTCCCACCGGCAATTGTCAATGTATTCGCGCAGGCTGGAACATCAGCTGTTCTAGCAGCGGAATATCATAAAACATACTTCATTCAAACTCGACAGAAACTAAATTAAACACAAAACTGTCTAGTTAGGGTTAGTCTTTCCAACAATCACCAACTCTGGTTTGGTCAAAATAAACACTTATTTCATTGAGTTTAAATGTGAAAACATACCTGAGGACAAACAATGACAAACATCACCCAAACAATTTCTAAAAAAAAGCAACCAGCGATGTACTTAGCCAATCGTCGATGGACGATATATTGGTCTAGTCGCCCAACCCTTTTTTTTTACCTTTATTTAACCAGGTAAAATCAATTGAGAACCAATTCTCATTTACAATGATGACCTGGCCATGAGGCAGTAGCACAGTCCACACAAGTGACACAAACAGCACAGATACAATACAGTATGACAAACACATGAGAAAATGGCTAAAAACAGCATAGGTAAATTAATAAACACTATGTACAAAAAAAGGCGGATTACTGGATGTTCTTTGTAAAAATGGAAGCGAGAGAGAGAAGTGAGGGCTGGTCAGCAAGTACAGCAGTCAACTATGACTTGTTGCAGCTTTTGTTTGAACATGTTGAGAGAGGTGAGAGCTGTTAGTTTGAGCATGTTTTGTAGTGAGTTCCAGTCATTTGCAGCGGCAAAATGAAAGGAGTTATGACCAAACACAGTACGGACTTTTGGAATGATGAGCCTAGTGAAGTCACTGGATCTTAAACGACGATTGCTGTCGGAAATGTGCAGAAGATTTGAGAGGTAGCGAGGGGTCATTCCCAAAATGGATTTGTAGACCAAGAGCAGCCAGTGTTGTAGCCGCCTGGTGTGAACTACATGGAACTGTAGTTTATTAAGGGGGGCTATCCGACATACGGTACACTGTCCTGCTGTTCTAAATACTCACTAGTGCACCAAATGTGGATAAATCCGCAGATGAAAATAGTTCCCAACAAATGCACTATTTAACGTGTAACATGTGTGCTTGGGTTTGAGTAATGTTTGTTGACAATAAGAAATATGTCTAATAATGCCAGCATTACCCTTTAACTGTATTTACTTCACATGATAAATCTGTGAATGAGTGGTGTCCAGCTTGTGCATTTGCTGCACAGTCCAATTAGTGGTGGAGGAATGTTATGTTCACGTAATTTGTGCTTGAAACATAGTCTGTGCTCATTTCCCAAAAACATGATATGTGTGTTGCCTTTTAAGGACAGACAGACGTTCATTTAAGTTTCTTTACACTCAGAGGGAAATACCAAACTCTCTTTGTTAATGACTGTTGGACTATTTGTTTTTGCACTTATTGTCGTTAATAGGTCAAAATAATGTTCCACTTTCTCAATAGCAATGAATCAAAAGACAAATGATTTTATAGATTGTATAAATGCAGTCATCAGATCTGATACACAATTAAAACTGGATGGTGTATTCCTAATGAGATGAAACATGAAAATTTAATTTTTATGCAATTAAATATTAAATTGTTTTATTTTTGCCTCTGAACTAATGCAATTTTAATCAGTTGTGGTTACACTTTCCCGGCATGAAATTTATTTTAAACTTGCTCTGTAATTATCTAATGTAAATAAATATGTAAATGATGCTGTGATAAATGTTTTATTGATTATTAAGCAGTGCCACAATGAGTGGCATCCATTTTTTATATCTATTTCACAAACATGCCAAGAGCTCCTAACAAAAGAAGCAATGCAAACTTTTCTGTTCAGTGGAAATTCAAATTTAGCATACAAACACCAAACTAAGATTGGTCAGCTTCACAGGCATTAGGACTGAACAATTTTCAAAGCATATCTAATTGCAATTATTTTTGCCTGATATTGCAATTACGATATGATTTGCTATATTAGAGGGAATGATCATTTTTACACAATTAATCTAATTTTCACTGACAACATATTAGAACGATTGTGGTGTGGTTTTTGTGGGGATCTGCACCAAACAAAGATGTTTTCTTAAGTCTGTAAAATATGGTGTGTAGACCAGGACATCTCTACAGAACCACAGTATTTCATTTAAAATGCTATTTTGACATGCTACGTGTACTATCGTTCGTTTTGTGTGAATAAACAGTAGTATGTATCTTTTTGGACACATTGAGCAGTAATTTACGCCGTCACTTTCTGAGAGTCTTCTTGCCGGTTGGAGACGTGTAACCATGGTAACCCGTGCCAACCGCATGTGACCACAACGACGGTTTGTCAGAATAAATGTCTGAATTAACTTCAAATATATATTACAGCAGAGTGAAATCTACTTACACTTAATTGAAGCTTTATTGATGTTACAGAGCTGTCTGTCAACGTCTACTATGGCCGTTTTTTCACTACCGCATTGCATTGTGGGATATTTATGCCACCATAGTGTCCAGTGTTTGCATATTTCACCGGAAATAGTATGCAATTTGTTTGCTATTGGTTTTATACTAAGGTTTCGGTAGGACATATTAGGATTTTGATAATATTTTGATTAATTGTGCAGCCCTAAAAGACATCAAATAGCATCACTAAGCCTAAAACCCGACCCGGTTTAATATGTTACAGCCACAGTTGTGAGCCGTTTGCTTGTTCTGAATGTTCCTCTTCAATTTCCCACCATACAGACAAGAGAAGGAAACCCCTGAATAGCTAGAAGGAGACATGTTTATCACTTTCTTGCAGATACACGCAACAGTGAATCAAATCTTCATGTGATGTGATGCAGAGGAAGGAGATTTTCCTTTAGTCGCTCCTAACACTGGCTACCTCTGACATGAAAATGATCTGAGGTGGGAACGCTATCTGTCCCTTGCAGCCCTCAAAGCCTGCATGCTGTAAGTCAGTGAAACACAGGCCTTAACGTCACGGCAGAACTTTTTCTCTCAAGTGTTTCGCTGACGGGTATGACTCTTAAGATCCCAATTTGGCCCTTTTTTTGTACACCATATAGCATTTAACCGATGGCGCCGTTGAAAATGTTCTGTGTGTGAAATTAAGACTTTTTTATGTTTGATGATAATTGAATTGTCAGGAATAAGTGTAGCATATAATTGTATTTTTGACGTTTTGCAGGGAGAGCTTATTTTTTAGAAATTGAGCTCAGAGGTGAACAAGATGAAGTTAATTAAGCGTCCCCTCCTTGCAGCATGTATCTGAACCTGTGGGAGTATAAAGATGAGGGAATGAAGTTTTTAAGAACATAAAATCCCTCCTCTCCTCCACTTCTGGATCATTGCCTTAATTTTTCTTCCTCTTTTTTTTGTGGCGTCAATTTCGACCTTTTTTGTTGTCTTTATCTGAAAATGTGTTTTGTCAGTTTCCCTTTCCATTTAAATCGAAACCCCCCTCACCCCTTCTATTTCGTAGTATTTTTCATGTTGTAGTTGATAGGGCTCTCGGTGGCTGAATGAGTTCACTCCCATTCTGTTATCCTCACCCTCTTCTGCTGACTGTGTCCCATTCAGCTCAGGAGTCTCGGAGGGGCCAGGCGGTGAAGCGGGTGTCTGATGCAGACCGCCGTATTACAGAGATTGATAGCATTTGTTGAACCATAGCTTCTGCTGTGAAATAATAAAAGTCTGGTGTGTCAGCAAGGATATTATTTGAAATCCACCACTAAGAGAAGAGGAGTGATTATATTCATAAAGAAGATGAACCTGATTTTCCCCCTCTATTTCTGATAAGTTTGGGAGACTTGGTCATAGCTATTCTAATTAATCTTCCCTACTTTGAAAGGTTCCAACTTCCGTCACACATTTTCATCTCCTGTGGCCTTTATCAGGGGGCAATGCAATTTTCTCGCCTCTACCACATATCACAGGCACAGAAACCAAACTCT
This sequence comes from Sebastes fasciatus, assembly GCF_043250625.1. Taxonomy (NCBI): domain Eukaryota; kingdom Metazoa; phylum Chordata; class Actinopteri; order Perciformes; family Sebastidae; genus Sebastes; species Sebastes fasciatus. The sequence goes on from NC_133795.1 coordinate 26,465,883, forward strand.
GATGGTGTCTATAGAACGCAGTCTTTCAAAGGAACTCCAGCGGGTATTCATGAAAAATGCATGAGTGCCGACTGCACATGGATGCTCTCTTAAGCTGAGGCTCGGAAAATATGACAGTGACAAACAATGGCCTGATATGTCAGCTATACTACAAGGAAGAGGAGTATCTGAAGGAATGTGTGGGTGTGTAGCATGGTTATATGTATATTACAGACTCAGTGGGGCAGGTCACAGTCCCTTAAGGCCCAGACTGTTGTATGCTGAAACCTCAGAGGTGCTTTCTTTGCTGCAACTCCAACTCCAAGTACAGTAACCCCAGAAATGTACAAGAAGAAACACTCAGGCTGCCTCTTGTTCTAGTTTCAAGCTAAATCAGGGATCTTCCCCTCATGTCTTTGAGATCAACATTGTGAGCAGGGTTTCTGATATCCGGTAATTTCCTTTTTTTTACCGGGGAAAATCTGTTGAAGTCTGACATATTTAAATCTCTCCGGTCATAATGTCCTTTTAATGAATGTGTTGGCTAGCCTAACGCAATGAATGAGAAAGCCGTTACATTTGTTTCATTGATGCCTCTCTGTGATGAAGCGTATGCTCGGATTGAATGCTGTTACCTGCCTAACCACCATAACGGCAGACAGCGACGAGCGAGAGGGATCAGACGTGGCCGAACAAGCACACCTCTTGCAAATAATCCAACCACATAACTATCGATTCATGAAATGAAATCGCACACTTAAAGGGACTGTAAGCATCAGAAATTGCTTGTTAACAGCGACACATGTGGCCGTTGAGTCAACGAAAGTCAGCATCCTGTTGCTCGCGCTCGTTCTACATAGACCTGAACGAGCATCGGTCAAAACACACACGTCAGCTAAAACCACAATATCACTCTATATTTCACCTGTTTGGGTGTAATGTTAGCTGACCAGATGAAGGTCTCTCCATGAATCAATGCTGATACTGTGTTGTTCTGCTTCAGACTCCCGTCTTCTGCAGTGTGTAGTGTGCGCACATGCGCGTGAGAGGTGGAGCAAGTGAGAACGAGCGCGGTGTTTGAGTGAAGGCAAGCAGGCAGGCAGCGAAGCACAGCAGCATCGACTCCGGCCCTGGAGACCAAAGCTACGGTCTCCCCTGTGTCTTCTGACCGCGGTCGGGGTGCTGGAGCAGGAAGAGTTGACACTGTTTTGCAAGACGGGCTTCACTAGATATAACTTTGCGGTTTTGGTGCTTCTGTGTAGTTTGTGTTGGAACAGCGTAGCCACACGCGAGCTTGCATGAGACACCGAAGTTACAAACAGTACCTTTAAGGATCCTCCTTATCCCGGGAATATGCATGAACATGAATGGCTTTAGAGTGGCATTTAACAATGTAACAAGACACGCAACAGATATAATCTTCATTTTGGATCGACAATGGTTAGTTTAAAGGTTTCTAGGGAGTTTCCAGAGGCAGCGAGTTGCGCCGGATGCCCCTGATTTGCATAGAGTAGCCTAGACCTCAACTTTATGCAAATGAGGAGCGGCAAACGTGATGCCCCGTCTCTTGAATCGCGCCGCCATGGTACCGGAATGCATTGCACGGCTGCCTACGCAGACAATGAATGGAAAGCGTGGAAAGGACGAAGGCTGTGGACATGTACCATCATGCATGTCATAAACTCCGACTGATGTCGCGGTGATAAACCTTCACTTTCCCTTTTCTCTTAAGTTATGGTGAGTTTGATCTTCAGATCCAGATTTATGTATTTATTTAGATATTTATTACTTTGAGTTTGATGTTCAGTTCAGGGTTTATTTATTTATTTATTTATTTAGGTATTTATTACTTTGACTTACATGTCAGTTAGTTATATAGATTGTAATAAAGTCTAAGATTGTTCATTTCCGACACTGTCAGATTTTTTTCGCGGGGGGTGTGGGGTATCGACTAATTTATTGTCTGTCGGCTTTTTCCAGCTCCAAACTATCATTATTATATCTGCCTTTAGAAATCCATCGTTCAACCTCTAGTCTGAAGTCACAGAGGCCGCTGATCATTCTTTAGCCTGCCTATCAATGGTTTTTAAGCTCTATAAACACAGATAATATTTAACCTGAATTTCACCCATTTGTCCGGGGCATTGAAATCTTCCAGGACACGTGGACTGAAACTCTGATTGTGAGATCAGACAAAAGACCAGTAAAACCATTCAAGGAGAAATGATTCTTTGCTTTGAATGTAGCTACCCATGTAGTCCTTAGATAATTTCATGGATGAAGAAAGAAGATAGAGCAAATCATCAAATGGCAGTAGTGTTTGATCAATTGTCAGTGGCACACTATGAAGATGGGTTCTGCCAAAATCCCAAGTGGCACATGTTGCTTTGTATTCCCCCAGTGAACCTCTGCCGATTAAAACTATAATTACAACGCTTTATGAAATACGACCTTTCAATCTTGAACCTTTACCTCGATTCTCCAAAACAAGGGCCTCTAAATCAACTCGAGCGATTGAAGTATGAAACGAGGCAATAAATTACTTCTTGTAATGTCTTCCTGTAATACTGTTTCGTGGTCACAGTTATCACAGGGGTGACACGGCATGGGGGGCTGATAAGCCAGAGTCATGCTAACATGAAAGACATGAACAGCTAACAGGCCGACGTTAAGCCTGTTTCCTCTCTAATGCTGATAGTCATGGTCTACTTTAACCAGACCGCGCTGAGCTGATAACTTCGCTGTTACATGTTTGGTCCTACAGTGATACAAGCGGTAGCTACAGGAGGTGAGGAAAGCCGATTGGGAGGAGAATAACAGTTGCTGTGGCGGACATTATCCATGAAAGTGAAATAAATGAAACACGACAGATGCTCTCGACTATATTTTAGAGAATCAGGGGAACAATATCAAGTTAGTGAGGTGAGAAGAGTAAAATTAACTTGAAATGATGAAAGGAGGGAGAGTTATTATTGTTAGCGGAGTCAAATGCAACATTACATTTTTGCCAAATGTCAGCAAATACATATTTTACCAAAGGGAGAAAAAATAGCTGTTGGGCATGTGTCTTTAATCAGCTGGCAAAAAAAGTGGCATGAATATAATGTTTTCCTTTTTCACAGAAGTACCTCATTTTCACATTTTTTTGTAATCCGAGTCAGCCTAATTATTTTGGGACTCATTTTGGCTGAGTGTTGCCATGCTTTCACTTTTAGCTCAAGCCCAAAGCCTCCTTGGTAATGGAATTTGAGCCGCCCTTTTTTGGTGACTCATCCGTGCTCCATGAAAGGAAAAGAAGGTCACATTAAATGGGGATTTACATAAGGCTATCTGCACAACTGTGAATTCCCACGCTATTATGGCAGATTTCAAAAGGCACATAAATGCTTTTGGAGAAACATCAAAAATTCATGGGAGACAAAATGATTGTGGAATCTGTGGCAACACACTTTCCCGTCTTGTCTTTTAGCATTGCTCGGTGAAGTGCGCATTTTGTTACGTGGGAAAGGAGATGATGTCATTACACCATCTTCAGGGATTAGCTTTCCAAATGTCTAACAAATGGATGCTAAAAAGGCCCAAGTAAAACAAAAAGGCAAATTTCTACCCCGAAAATAAATCTTCTTACAACCTGAGCTTTTCATTGTAACTGTCAAATTCTGTAAGGCTTCCCATCACTCTGAGAATAACAGAAGAAACTTTTGATGCTACAGCAGGGGACACCGCAACAAAATGGAAAGTTCTCACTTGCCAATATTTATGTTATCTCTACCCTGTCGAGCTAAATGTTTGTACCACAATTTGACACACAGACTACAATATTGTACAAGGATTTACATCCCAGGTGGCCCTGTTCGCAATATTGGACATATTTGTAATATTGGACAGCACATAAAAGATACTGATGTCTTTAGGCTGGTGTTATTCCATATGGGTAGGCCATTGATAAGAGCTGTCTAATTGAAACAGCAAGTTGTGAAAAGGATCGATGGCTACACTGGTGCAGAGAGCTCTCCTTGTGCGAGTCATATTATTAGATTTCATACAATCTGATAACCCTTTTGCTTTTGATTGATCTTTTCCATTTCAAACATTCAGACCTCGGATCAATGGTTCTGCCCTGCAGCCACTGCTGTCAAAGCGGTATAGCAGGCTTGAGAAAAAGCAGGACATGGTCATTCTCTGGGACCCACGTTCAAGACTAACTGTGTGTTGTGAATTGGTATGACATCGGACACGTAGCTCGGCCAGCTTTTGAACAATCCTGGCGGTACAAATCATAAACATTGTTTACACCAGAGCATCAAATAAAAGCTAAATAAAAGTCTTGTATAGTTTTATTTCTCTCTCGATAAGATTCTGTCAAAAAATAATAATGAAGCGGTGATGCTTTAATAGAGCCTGTCAGATGAGAATCTAAAAGAGCCTCTCATTCTTATGGTCTTCGCATTTTGCCATCTGATCTTTCCAGTGTTTTTCTAAAGAACTGCGATTCGACAGTAAAGCGAGGAGAGTGAGTAAGCAGAGCTTAAGTGCCCCTCTCTAATTCTCTCAGCCCCAATCTCTTGAGATAGCCTGCTGGAGCTGGTGGGTGCAGCTATATGAACCATAGGGCTGAATGAACTGTAATGAGATTAGTAACTACAGTACACAGGAACAACCATTTTATGGGGCTGCATGGCTGGTATTAAATATCCTCCTTGAGCCGGCCCTGCTGTTGAGCTCAGTCTTGGTGTATGTAGTGTAAGAAAAATATAATCTTTAAAGATGAAGCTACACAGCATATACAGTCCATGTGTATCTAAAGGCTTTGATACAAAGCTTAGGTGTCTGCAGATCTTCTGTAAGATCACAATATGTTGTTTGCGTTTAGACATACAGTAATCCATACAGTGAAGTATACTCAGATGGTACACAACAGACAGGAACAGAGCAACAACATTGACAAATAACTGTTGTATCTCTCTGACTACAAGCACCAATATTTCTTCAGTTCTTCCGTTCATTTGGTCCAGACCAAGAAACAAAATATCATACATTGTTGGTCTGTTGTGGTTGTGTCATCATGCATCATCAGTGCAAAAATGTAATTCTGGTAACTGACCACTATATCTTCTTTGGTGTCACAAAGATATATATTATATATAATATATTAATTGATCATGAGCTTTTTTTTGTTGAGACTCTGTTTTTACTCCTTTTCACTTTTTGATGTGCATGCATTTTACGATGTTAGGATAGGGCTGAACGATTTTGGAAAAAAAGCTTTTTTGACTGATATTTCAATTACGATATGATTTGCGATATTAGAGGGAATGATAATTCATTTCATTCGTTAATTATTCTCATTTCCATTGAAAATATTTTCTCATGTCTGTAGAATATGATATGTAGGTCAGGACATCTTGCACAATAATATTTCATCTAAAATAGTATTTTGATGCACATTTTGCTTATAAGAACTATTGCACCTCTTGCGATTTGAACAGTGCAGTAGGCCATATTGCGATTTAGATATCATTTTGATTAATTGTACAGTCCTACCAAAGGATCTTGTATAAATATTAGGGCTGTCAAAGTTAACGCAATAATAACGCGTTACGCAAATTTGTTTTAACGGCGCTAATTTTTTTAACACATTAACGCAATCGATCTTTTGGAGGTTGTAGCGGGCTCAGTTTTAAAGTTAGAGTGACGATAGTGGTATCAGTACCTGTGAGGGTTTCTGGACAATATTTGTCATTGTTTTGTGTTGTTAACTGATTTCCAATAATAGATATATACATACATTTGCATAAGACAAGCATATTTGTTTACTCCCATGTCGATAAGAGTATTAAATACTTGACAAATCTCCCTTTAAGGTACATTTTTAACAGAAAAAAATGTGTGATTAATTGTGATTAACTATGGACAATCATGCGATTAATCGCGATTAAATATTTTTATCGATTGACAGCCCTAATAAATATAAACATAGTTTATACAGATTTCTATTTCGGCAGATAGTTACTTAGTTTAGCATTTGAATTCATGCTATAATCACATATCTACTGTCATAAAACCCTGTGATCACATAAACGAACCAAACTAAAATGAACTTTTCAATGTTTCGTTTGAAAAAGAAGGTCTTGGTCCACTACCAACTGGTGCGTTACGTCAACCAGGGGATGTTATGATAGTAGATATATGATTTTATCATGAATTAATAACCTCAACTACTATTAAATCCCTCTGCTGATCCGTATGTACATCACCAAATGAGTGCAGGGAGTGAAGTGGAAAGTTGTTAAAACAAAGTCGTTCGTGCTTGTGTCCATCTACATGCATTTTGGCAGTTTCTCATTAAAAAATAAGTGAATCATAGCGACTGCACTGTAATTATCAGTTATTTTTTTTGCAAGTTCTGTTTGACACCAGGGGACACAAATAAACACATAACAACTTCAGAGTGCTGCATTACTCACCGGCAGTTATCGCAATTTGATTTCCCCACATGGGTCCATGTAGCGCTTAAGATGCTGGATGACAGTCACCAAAGCTTACGTCTCCATAAGTCTCCATAAGACGTCATGCTTACAGGGTTTGATTGTAAAAAAGCCAGTATGAACACAAACCAGACCAGAACTAGAAGGCAACAATGATAATTTTCTATCTTGGACCAATTCAATTGAAATTAGGTGTTAATGTTACCCAAGAGTAATTTCCAAAACGTATAAAGTTGCATCGCTTCGCCAGAAAAACAAAACTGAACAGAAATGCAGCATGCATCGTGTCAGTTCTCCATGTCTTAGCTTTCCTTTACCATTCTTCCTTCCTGACGAAATTTTGATCTGACATTTGGGTTTTATAAAACTCTGTGGTTCTCACACTGCATGCTTTTTACCCTTGAATTCATCCTCATGAAAAGTTAATGTGTTCTCATATACAAGCAGAGAAAAGATCACCAGCTGATGATGAGAGGAATACAAGCAACAGGCTCTCCACAGTGAGCTTCCGTATTTTAAATCCAGTGGAAACACAAGCAAAAACAACACTGTTGTGCTCATCTTCTCATTTTACCTTATTAAATCCAAACGTACACGCACATATTGAATTAAGAATGAAACACCAAAATAACAAATGCTATTCATAGAAACATCTTAACCTTGGAAACACTTTCGGCTGCAAAAACTGTCGTGGACTCTTTTTCTGGTCGTTAGTGACACCATGACAGAGGCCTACTCATCACCAATGATATTGTTTACCCTCTAATCAGGTTCAGCTTCCACAAGGACCTTTTAGTGTTTCCCTGACCACCTACACTAATCATTCAGACAGGCCAACCAGGAGAAATCCATTGTTCTCCTTGTTGCTGCTGTGCCTCATTTAAACCCTTCTCCAGGTCATGTTATCCAAATGAATGGAAAAGGAATAGAAATGCCCTCACTAGCTGCAATTTGGCCTTCACGGCCACTCTCTGCTACAATGCTCATTTTGATAATTGTTCCCATAGTAACACTAAACGATGGGTAATCGAGGGTGGGCTTAGAGCATCTATATTCTCTATCCTGATTTAATTCATTTGGTAAAACGTAACTAAATTTGGTACTTGGTATTATTAGCCTTTTAGAGCTTGAACCAGTTTGCTTAAAGCCATTATTGATTAACATATTTTTCATAAGCTGGCTTCTCCACTTGTAGCATAATAATTGCTCACCCCGACCCCTATGATCTGTGGTGCAATCACTAATGAGCTTATGAAAATCATAAGTTCCTGGCAGGAACAGCGCTCAATATTAATGAACACACCCTGAGCTGATTTAGGATATGAAATTAAATATGAGGATAAACTACACCCTATCTCAAGGTTTGGATGTATTTCTTTTTGTTACAGCTGACAACCATCGCAGATTCCCCTCCCCCCCCCACCACACACACACACCACCTTCGACATATTAGAGAGAGAGGAGAGACAATAAGAGCGATTGGGGGATGTAAAAAAAAGCAAGATTGAGAGGCGGTCTGCATAATTAGGTAGAGTAATTAGGTTGTATTAATCACTCACACAACATTATAATGGAGTATTGGAAGCATCTTTTGAATTATGCAGGGGAAAGTAGGACCAATGGTAAACTACAATGCCTTTTATTAATGATTTGAAATTAAATGGTGCCATTGGAAGTGAAACGATTAATCGATTAGTCAATCAATGGCAACAATTTGAATAATTGATGAATAGTCAAAAATGACAAACATTAACTGGTTCCAGCTTCTCAAATACGTCGATATGATTCTTTTCTTTGGGTTTTTGACTGATGATCAATGTTTTCTGATATTTTATAAATGTAGGCTAATCCTGCATACATTTTTTTTGGCCAGTTAGGGTCAGGAGAAACAAGCTGTAACATAACATTGACATTAACACCCTTTAAGTAGGGCTTCCAATAACGCCTTAACGCAAATTTGTTTTAACGCCACTAATTTATTTAACACATTAATGCAACTTGCAATTTTTGGGTTGTAACAGGCTCAGTTTTAAAGCTATTGTGATAATCCATCGGTACCAACCATGTCATACTGGCTTGTCGTGAAGGAGCCTAAATAACGCTCCAAACTTACGCTAAATTTTGGCATTTTCAAAGGGGTCCCTTGACCTGAAAATGGGTTCTATGGGTACCCTGGAGTCTCTCCTTTACAGACATGCCCACTTTATGATAATCGCATGCAGTTTTGAGCAAGTCGTAGTCAAGTCAGCACACTGACACACTGACAGCTGTTGTTGCCTGTTGGGCTGCAGTTTACCATGGTATGATTTGAGCATATATTTTAATGCTAAGTGCAGTACCAGTGAGGGTTTCTGGACAATATTTGTCATTGTTTTGTGTTGTTAATTGATTGCCAGTAATACATATATACATACATTTGAATAAAGCAAATATATTTGCCCACAATGTTTATTAGAGTAGTAAATAATTGACAAATCTCCCTTTAAGGTACATTCTGAAAAGATAAAAAATGTGCGATTAATTTGCAATTAATCGTGACTAACTACGGACAATCATGCGATTAATCGTGACTAAATATTTTAATTGATTGACAGCCCTACTTTTAGATTGACATGGTGAACTTGTTCGCAAACAGTGTCTTATTTATAAATCGAGCAGTCTCAAAGCAACATTAGCATTTGTTTGAAGTTGTGTTTCTGACCACCTGATGAATGCAAGTCCAATATTGACTCCCCCTTCTTTGCTCTGTAGTTGGTCTCCACCAACTCTGGACTGAAATTACTGGCTCTTTCGCTTCTAAATATTTCAGTATGCTCAACAGCTAGTTGCTAACTTTGTCTGTCTGCTGGTTGGCGCAGGATAGATGGCTCACAGTGGGTTTTTTGCTGAAATGACGTTGATGAGAACAGTTAGAGTGAAAAGTTATAGGCTGGAAAGGCAAAAGAAAGAGCTGAAAGACACTAAAATGCTCTATGGAGCTGAAGCAAAGCGCCGAGTTGAGTCTCAATTCTCTCTCTCACTACGAGCGCCCACTTTCACATTAGACATAGTCATTTGGTCTGTTGTCAATCAAGAATATTGATGATTAAAAAACAATTATTAGTCTCAGTAATATCTACAGTAACCTCGTGGAGTGACTTTTGTTGTGACCTTCATTGGCATGGTTAAATCCTATGCAACTTGTCAAATTCAATATTCATCTTAACATTATGATTATGAATAGATTACATTTTAACTCACTTTCTTCTGCCCGTCAGATCTAATTAGCTATGGGTCTCATGGCTCTCTGAGAGGATTCTCTCTTTTTTCCCCTTCTTCTTCTTCTTCTTCCTGTCAGGGAGTGACTTGCCAGCCTTCTGTGACCCTGTCTGTGTTATAAAGCTGGCCATCATGCCGTTGTAATCATTTATCCAGCCAGTCCTGAAAGCAAGCTGCGAGCTGCCAATCCCTCCCACCATGTGCCCGGCTGCCCAAGCCTACTGATCAGGGCGCACAAGTGCCAGAACCGGAGTGTCCAGGGGCACCATCCCAGGGCTATGTGAGGGTTGCTGTGACACATTTCCACAACCACCTCTGACTAAACTGTCTGTGGTGATGTACGATAAGATGTTTCCCTGCATACCGGGAGGTCTGCTCCTATATCTTTCAGTATATCTGTCATTTTGTCATCCTGATTTTCCATACTGTAATTTGACTATGTTGGTCGGTCCAGGGAGAGGGATCCCTTCTCTGTTGCTCTTTCTGAAGTTTCTTCCATTTTACCCCGTTTTTTCCTCATCAGAGTCGAGGGTCTAAGGACAGAGGATGTTGTATAAGCCCCTTTAGGCAAATTTGTCATTTGTGATATTGTGCTATATAAATAAAACTGACTTGGCTTGACTTTTCATCCACTGAAATGCAAGGTCTGCTTTTTGTCATGATGAAAGCTAAAAAAGATCATATACTCAGTGAGAGTCCAACTGTTTTGAATCAACAGTCTTCTCACCGTCAAAGAACAGAAGGGAATGTGAACTCGCACATCTTGACAAGTTTGTGCATGCTGAGCAGAAGAGGCTGTACGTCATACCGAATGTGTTAATTACTTTGTGAATTCTGACTCGAAGCGTGATGGAGGGATCTCATTAGAAATAAGCCACACCTTACTAAAGAGGAAAAGCGGGATTTCATGGGAGAAGCTCACAGCTCTGAGACTTCCATTTTCAATGACTTGCTGTGACCAATAGCATTTTCTCCAGCTGTTGCAATTCTCTAGCTTATTCTTGGGGCCGGGGAGACTATCTTACTGACTTGCCAATAAAATGTCTGTTGCCACTGGGAAAGAGCAGGAACTGTCAATTGGTTTCACCTTATCTACCTTAAACATGCCTCTGCTGACTTCATGCTTCTCCCCATTTCTTTTTCATTGCATTTTTTCATTGTTTTCTTTTACCCCATCTTCCCTCTGCACATGCACATAAAGACATTAGCCAATTACTGAAAATGCATTATCAAGCTGAGGCTTCTAACACACACACAAGTTAAAACAAGTAACTGTGCTTTATGCATTAAAGGTCTACAAATGAATTCAATATTTGTCTAGTTTTATAATTATTCATTTAAACATAAGAGCACTATTTAATAACTTTTTGATTTGATGCGGTCTCTCGACTGCAAAGGAGTTTGTGTAATATAAACAGCCTTGTAGATAATTGAGTGTGCATGCGGTATTTGACAGGGGCTGGATATGTCTTCATTTCTGGAGACAAGAGAGGAGGTCAGGGGAGGCAAAACCGATCGGTCCCTGAGTGCGCCTCAAAATCAGGACTCCAAAACAATTGTGGAAATATAGATGACAAAGCCTGGCCAGGGAATTGCTCTCAAAGGGTCTGATTGAAAGCTCATGTTAGGGAGGCTGAAGCAATCAAAGGACGTGTGTATTTCAAGTCGAAGGAGGTTATGTTGAGAGTATAATAAATCCAGCATCCTGATCCACCATTCAAAGGCAGCTGTTTTCCATTGTTGGTGCCGCTTGCTGGTGTTTGGCACTCTGAAATATTGTCTCTCCATCTGCTTTGATGTGCAACAGTTCTTTCAGGTGTCAGAAGAGAGGCTAGCTATTGTTGCTTCTGTGACATCTAATTTCATTACCTGCCATATACACTATGAGCCTGTTGCATTATAGTGAGACAAATCTAAAATGAAGAAAGAAAGAATATTTCGTTTTCATATAAAAAATATATATTTTTGGGTTGAGGCTAACTGAATACACTGAGGTACCATGCTGGCAAGTTTGTCAGGGAAACTACCCAGTAATTGAGAAGCTGCCTGTTGGATCGCAATGCTGCCAAGATGCCAATTAGCAAAGGCACAGAGCACCTGTCTGCTCACAGAAATAAAGTAATATTGTCTATAAAAACTGTGCTACTATACTATATATATATAAACTATATATTACAGTATAAACTGTATATATTAGGGCTGTAAAATATTTAATCTTGATTAATCGCATAATTGTCTATGATTACTCACGATTGATCGCAATTTAATCGCACATTTTGTATCCATTCAAAATGTACCTTAAAGGGAGATTTGTCAAATATTTAATATTCTTATCAACATGGGAGTGGGCAAATATGCTTGCTTTATGCTAATGTATGTATATATTTATTATTGGAAATCAATTAATAACACAAAATAATGACAAATATTGTCCAGAAACCTTCACAGGTACTGCATTTAGCATAACAAATATGCTCAAATCATAACATAGCAAACTCAAACCCAACAGGCAACAACAGCTGTCAGTGTGTCAGTGTGCTGACTTGACTATGACTTGCCCCAAACTGCATGTGATTATCATAAAGTAGGCATGTCTGTAAAGGGGAGACTCGTGGGTACCCATAGAACCCATTTTCATTCACATATCCTGAGGTCAGAGGTCAAGGGACCCCTTTGAAAATGGCCATGACAGTTTTTCCTTGCCTTTTCCTGGCCTTCGTGACCAATGGATTCGTGAGGCTTTCTAGTTCGATATGATTCCAGTTTCTTAACTCTAGCTTTAAAACTGAACCCACTACAACTTAAAAATCACAAGTTACATTTGAAAATCTCCATGCCAGTTTTTCCTCGCCTAAATTTAGTGTACATTTGGTAGAACGACAGGCTGTGGTATGTTATAGACACATTCCAATTTAAATAGTTTTTCATTAATGAATAATCATTTTCACAATAAAATAGGCCCTCCTGTGTGCACATTCCGAGGCAGTTGCCATGCAACGTACAGTAGCACCTAGCATATGTAGCGCTTCACGTTGTTTAGCAGGTGGATATTTCTCTGGAGATGAGCACTGCTCAATCCACTCCTCCATAGGGTGCTGCAGAAACGAGTCCTAAAACCCTGAAATGAGTTAGCATTTTATCACTTCCTGTTCCCTCGTCTCTAAGTTAATAGGGTTTTTTTTTAATGGGTTTTTAGTTAGATGCTTTATTAGATGCTGAAATAAAGTCTGTGGTTAACACACGATTAAGAGATTTTAACATTTTGTTCTACGATATAAAATAAGTCAGTAAATACCCCACTCACATTTTGAAGCTTTTATATGTCTTAAAAAAGGCGGTTGCTAACAGGTGGCTAAATGAGACTGTAAAATGTCATCACTCCGACTCGTCCGCCATTACAGTCTCATTGTGTATACTCGCACTCATGCGACCGTGGTGTAGTTCGTTTATAGCCTAATGTTAGCTTTCTACTTCGGCGATTGCATTCACACTTCAAAATCATAAAAGTGGTGTTCATTTGTGGACATTATCTTACTGAGCAAAACGTGTAAGTATCATAAACGTTTCTTTGCAACAGAGCTCATTGTTCTGCAATTATCCAAAACCCAACGGAAAAATCCCATTGGTTTTTTTTTCGAGGTAACCAGGGCGATGCTATCTTCCTGGTTGGCCTTCAAAAATATGTCATCCCTGTAGAAATGTATAGAAGTTAACCTTCAATGTTTCCATTTTGTTGCGGGTTTTGGCAGCTAACTTTGTTACTGTGCATCTCACCTGTTCCGTGTTGGCGGAGGTGATCCCCCATGACCCTGTAGCTAAGCAACCACGACAACACATTAGTGTTAATACTGTAACTGTTAGTACTAACGTTTTCTTCTGAGACGTGGAGTGATACTGAAGGTGCAAAGGAATTAGACGTCATAGCAGTGGCATGTATGTATTATTTCATGGCTATGAACCAATCAGATTGCTTGATTTGAGCTACCCATTTTATAAACATATAAACATCATCATATGTCTACGGTAACAGGCTTTCATAACGTTAACGCTGCTCCAATCAGTGTTTTTATGGATCAAATGGCTATTTAGAATGTGAAAGGGGTTTTTGTGTAGTGACAAGCCTACAGAGAATGATCAAAACTCTGCAGCTCTGCAGGATGCTTTATCGTCTTTAACCTCATAGTTTGGGTTTTCTGGCCCACAACTTTAGTTCACTTTTACTGTTATCAGCAACTGCAACAGGCAGATGTTTTTTACCCACAAATATTCTGATAAACCCGCTGTACATTACCTGCCCTGCACCAATTGGTAGACTGACAAGGTTAGCGACTAGCTGGTGAACATAGTGGAGGATTTAGCAACTAAAGAGCCATATATTTCCCTCAGGAGTTAATAGAGAGCAAAACAGAGCTGAATATTGGATCTAAATTTATCAGGTGGACAGAAACATGACTCCAAATGAATGCTAATGTAGCTTTGTGTCTGCTGGATTTGTAAATAGGCAATATTTGCTAACATGCTCGCCATATAAACATCATAAGGTGATAATACGTCAATGTTGTGTTTAGAGCTTGTCCCAATGCGCCCCCAAGTAGCCCAAAAAAAACAATGGATGCAGGTGTAACTATTTCTTTTATTGAACACCTAATCATTATCTGTCTGTCCTTTAAGGCAAAAATAAAGCTTATAAACCCCCCCCCCCCCCCCCCCCCCCCCACCCCAGTTTTCCACCTTGTGACACCATGAACCGTATGTGCACCCAGCACTAATCATCACAATTAAGCAGGAGGTGTGTTTTTCTCCAAGCCACTATATCACCCACATTAAACCCAGAACTGCTTTCAACTACAGGCACATTTTAATAATTAAGGAACTCCAAGATCATCAATAATTGAGTCGTTTATTCATTTAACAACAAAAGGAAAGCAACAGGGGCAGAGTCAGTAAAGAAGACTCTGCACGATTCATCCCGGGCTGACACGCAAGCCTGATCTTTAGGCTGGAGATTGGACTAAACAAGTTTATGAATTACAGTGTGGGAGTTATGTCTCTTGCGGTTTGCAGACAGGTACTGCAGTAGGATGACAGATACGTATGTGGTATGGATAATTGGGCTGGCGATAACTGTCATCTGGGCACTTAATGAAGATAATCGGCTTTTGGTTTGACAGCTCAGTTAGGGCTATCCAGTTTTTTACTCTCTCTACATACATTTAAAACATTGTAAAAGATCTTACTGCCAATTATAATTTGAAATATATAATTTTTGATATTTTAGGTTTTTCTTTAGCTCACCAAGATGTTAATATTGTCCAGAACTAAAGCTTTGCTAGATATAATTTTCTGTTTTTCCGTGTTTTATTGTGTGAAAAGATACAAGCTCAAGTACTCGTACCTCCCTCCCCTACTCCTTATCACAATCAAGACAAAAGCTGGTCAGGAGCCTGATTTTATAGCTATAAAAGACTATAAAGCCTGTATCCCTCCATTAGTTTGGGGTTTTCAAGTCTTTTTACTGCATTTTTCCTTGGCTTTGCAAGCGCTGTGTGGATATTGTTAACAAATGCAGAGCTGCTGCCATCAGCACCTTGCATACTAATGAAAATCATGGGAAGAATTTTTATTATTGCACTCCCAATTTATTCACTATTAACAGCTAGCAGCTACCCACCCCATGAAAAGAAGAAAATAATAAATAAAGAAAGCAGCCTTTTATACTTGAAGCTTTGCCTGCACCTGCCTGTACAAAGTGATACTTACATTTGAGGGGAATACTGGGCAACGTTGTTTCGCTGAATTAATTAATTTGCGATGCATTCAGCGATGAATTTGTGACCGACAGTTTTTCAAAAGACCATACTTAGAAGTGGGAGTGGAGGTGTAGAAGTGGCAGCAGTCTAACCTCCATGTTTCTTGTGTGATTTAATTCAAAACAGGAAGTTCACTAAATCTGATTTTTAAATGAAAAATGTTCAGCCCCATAACATGTTTAATGCAAATGTTACCATATTATTGTCTGTAGTATCACCGTTATTTATGGAGGACAGAACATGACAAATCAGAAATGAATAAATAAATAAATAACTCTATAAATAAATAAATGTGCCATTAAATGTATCAAAAATAATATTAAAAAACAAATATAGTAATTAATTAATTGATAAAATGTCAAATCAATTTATATTTCTGTTGAGGTCAGGGCGCATGACTATATGTTAGTTAGCTAAACGGTGTCAGCTTCTGTTCATTTAAAAATAAATATAAAATAAATAAAAGATACATGCATAAAGAAATAAATACAAAATAAATGCAAAAAAATAATAAAAATGTATAAAAAATAAATACCTAAATTAATAAAAGGGGAAATTAAACAGAAGAGTAAATAAAGGAATTAATACAAAGGCAATACATAAAAAATCAAATTAAAACAGAAATACCAATTAATGTCGAATTTTATCAATTAATTAATGACTACATTTATTTTTTTAATATTTTTGGTACACTTCATTTATTTATTGATTTTGGATTGTGGTAGGTTCCGTCCTCCATAAATACATCTATCATACAAATCATCTATATTTGTTAGGGGCCAGAACCTCTAACAAGGCCATTATAATTGTGATTTATCTCACTGACCACAAGAGAAAAACAATAATTTTCCTGAGTACAACCATACATTATTTCAGTCACCCACCCTAAATCATGACAAACAGACTCACTGGCTGTTCTTATGAGATTCATTTTAGGCTATTTATTTTCATTGTCTACGTGAGGAGCACTTCTGTAAGTCAAGCAGTGTGTGTGGTTTGTGCCCTGGGTTTGTTTGGATGTTTTATAGTTTGTAAACTCCTCTTTAACACCTTTGCCTTGGACAATAGATAGACCAGTTATGGTATCTGCTGATGATTTTATCAATTCATTTACACAACATACAAAACAGCAGGCTAGGTTAATCGTTTGGTCTATAAAATGTTCAAAAATAGTAAAAAAATGCCTGGGTCAAAAAGTCAAAGGAGATGTCTTCAAGTGTCTTGTTTTATCTGAACAACAGTCCAAAATCCAAAGATATTCAGTTTACAATAATAATAATAAACACCTTGTTGAAACAAGGGAATGTTTGGTATTGTTTTACACAAAACAACTCAGTGTCTTTTCAACTGTAATCTATTGCACCTTTAAAAGTTTGGTTTTAATCATTAATTATCATCCCCTACTGCTATCCCAGGGACGCCTGCAGGGAATTTCTTCAAATTTGGCATAAACGTCCACTTGGACTCAAGGATGAACTGATTAGAATGTGGAGGTTAAAGGACAAGATAGGGTCGACGATGTTGGAAAGCTGGCATAATTTGAAAGTATCTTCGCCTCAGTAGCTCCGTCTAAATCCCCCCCCTCCCCTTGGGGCTCCTTCCAAGGCAACGGCCCCCACACACACACACGAGCACCGCCGCATTGTAACTACTTCACAGACACAGAGCGGAGAGAGGACCTCAACTCAACAACGCTACCTCATGACAAGTAACCGCGGCAGTGCTACTGTAGGGCTGAGTCTTCTCTTCCATTCTCCAGTAAACTTGCGGCGGCGACGGGCTTTGAGTTCAGGCTGGTGCACGCCAAGGGTAGAGTACGAGCAGGGAGGCAGTGAGGCATCTGATTGGTTCGTTCCAAGCAGACCGCAAGGCAATAATTGGTAGACAGGATTACAGCAGCTACAGATGACGGCTCTTTTCTTGTCCTTTTTCAGAGCTCATAAGTAATGGATCGCTGTCGTGGTGTAAAGACCATTTCAACCAATATGACAAATAGTGTATACTGAATAACATCGTCAACCCTGCCTTTAAATTCCTTCAAAGTCTTCACTACATATATTATATGGGTCTTTCAATTATCCTGGAAACAGGAGTTTAGTTGGGTGTTGTTGATGATGTGGGTAAAACTCCAGATTAATTTACTTAAATAAAGATTAAACATAACAGTTAACTTAAATCTTTGTTGCTATTCGATAACCCCTAATGAATAAAGCAATTTGTATAGGGGCAAGTAAAAACTGACTTTGTGCAAGTAGATTTCATACCCACTGGTGAAAATTGATTGGTTGACTTTAGACTTGTCAGATATAAGTGAACTACTTGTCATCTCTAGGAGCTAAGTGATGTAAATGAATGAAAACCCAAATGAATGTTTTTCTTACTGCACGGTATGTTGACTTAGTTTAAATTTGATCGTGTCTTGTTTTTATTTAAGGCTATTCATCAATAAACTCTGAATAGAGACACAATTTGAAAACTCCCAAAAGTCCCACAGAACACACAAAACAGCAGGCGAGGGTAATGATTTATGAGCAATCGTGCATGTCCAGTAATTTTAGGAGAGGACCATAATAGGTTATTGACCAACAGTGAAGTGAGACTGATGGCGCTGCGAAGGAATTCATAATTACAAACTCTCCATGTCAACTTCCCCACCTCTCATCTGTTTTTTTATTGCACAAAATTAGTGTTAAAATATCGGAAAATCTTTAAGTGTAATTGGATCACGACGCTTGCTGTTTTTATATGAGCTGTGTATAAATATGTCAGTGCCTGTGCTTTATAGAGAATATGCAGCGGGGACTTTTTGAACACAATGTTATGACTTTTTGCCCTTTTTATGTTTGAAGTAAAGGAAGACTGTGGCATTTTAATGTTTGTTCAGGAACACGGCGCATCAACATTAAAGAAAAGAAAATCACACAGAATTTTAAATAAACCCTCAAATGCAGCCGTTTCCATTTTTATCCCCATCTGTTGGAGGGATAGCTGCAAGTTGAAATGAACACTGGGGGTGAACAGATGTAAGCCCACACAAACGGAGAACCTCATAACATCACCTGTCAGTACTGATACTGAAAAGGCTCTAGATTCACTCAAGATTGTGTGTTTAAAATCGCACGGATTAAAAGATGACATAAAAGCAACGGCTCCTTTTTTAAGGGTCAGTGAATGTGACTCTCTTTGTGGTCTGTCTAGTTTGAGGAAAATCATTTCAGGGCCAAGGCAAACATCTTGCCTCTTCCTGTCACTCTGATCCCAGCAGTGTAATAACTTTGATGGTCAGGTATTGATGATATCTCGGGGTCTTTATGAGGACATTCTCTGCCTGTGTTATTAAGTGGCATTTTATTGGTTTGTGAGGTTTTCATCACGTTGTGTGTATTTTTTAAGCACGCTGCAGAGAAAGAGACCCGGCAGAGGGATGCTCCCCACCCCTTCTTTCTTTTATTTTATCACCATGATTAATAATATCTGCCAATTGTTGTGATGTGTCAGTCACTTGTGTCATCACACTATAGTATTTAACATTTTGTTGGGTCTTTAGAAGCCAAAGAGGAGTGGATACAATTATGTCTTGAGGATTTATCTTCAAAGTTGGGCTCCCACCATTCATCTTTAAGTTTGAGTTTAATCTTTTATCCGGCCCAAACCATCCCTTATACTTCTTCCTCATTAGCTACCTCCTGGACGTGTTGGCAGAGGATGTGTGTGTGTGCGTGTGATCGTGTGTGTGTATTTTCTATCACCATGTGGTTTCAAATGGTGGATTGTCACGTGCTTCTGCGTGTCTCAGTGGACTTGTGAACCTCTGCTACCGCTGTGTCGGTCGGGGTGTTATCTTTTTTTGCTTGTGGCTATTTTTCATCATGCGAGCGAGGCCCACGTTGATGTCTTACCGGTTGCATCAGTGTTAGTGACAGATGATCAGCCATGCACAGCAGAGGAATCCCCCATGTGCTGTATGTTGTGGAACAGGACACGGGGACGTGGCTGGTGTCCATTTTTGTATCCTCGCTGCTCGAATTTGTTTTGATTTGTACTGGAAGCGATTCAAGTTTCGCTGTAAGCTGTTTCTGTTCTTTACTCTGAAAAATACAATCATGGCTCCGGTGAAGGCTGTCATGTGACCGGTGAAGGAGCTGGCCACTGCCCAAGCGTTAACATCACCTTTTAATTGTTGATATAATTTGTCTAACGAGTAAATCTGTGTGCTCCTCGTCTTTTTATAGGCCTTGTTCACAGCAGGGGATTTTGACTTGTCATGCAGAAAAAGCAAAGGTGTAATTGATAACATTAATGATGGCGGCATCCCATTTAGTTTAGCTAATTGCAGGACCCTGGTGCATACTGACTCACTGGGATTGCTTCCTGCGACACTTAAATAGACCTGAACATTGTTAATGGTATTACTTTAGTTCCACCTGTGCTTCCACTGTTAAGAAAAGCCAATATGTTTGCCATGAAAAGGGTAACCAATAATCTTTAATGTCGCTGAATTTATACCAATTAAATTAGGGATGCACAATGATATCAGCGTCGGCCAGAAATGAACATTTCCTTTGATATTACAGGCCGACAAGATGACACGTATGCACATGTGACGCAAACCGTTGACGAAGCGTCTCTGCAATTAAGTGGAAAGAAATGTGTGTATATTGGCTACAGCAATCTGCCAAAATGAGCTGAAACATGTCGGCATATTGTATATTGGCAAAATACAATATCGTGCATCCCTAAATTCAATATTTTTCTTTGAAAACCTTATCTAAAATTGTGTGGTTTGAAATTCCCTTTTTGTAGATAATTGTAAGTTTTGCAATTTCAAAAATGTTATTTTTTAGTTTCACAAATTCAGATATTAAATAAAACACTTCAATAGTCTGAGACTCAACAAACTGTATTGTCCTTTGAGTTTTTGCTCATTGATTTTGTCATTTTCAGATCTAAAAATTCAAGTCTCAAAATCAGTTTTCTGAATTGGATGGTAGAAATTCATGATGAAAAATACAAACTTGGAATATTCAAGCACGAAGGATACTTCTTCCTCTTGTATTTCAGACAACACCGTTAAAAATCACTTTTTAAAATATTTGTCTCTTAAGTTTTCTATCTGAGTTTGTGAAATCGAAACAAAATCATATCTTGAAATGACCTCCTCGGAGTGCAAACCATATACATTCTATTATATATGGTTTTGCAAGTATGTTGTATTAAAATTTCAACGTAAGTATTCAGTAGTGGTCCATTTATAATCAGATATTTGTACTGCTCTTTAAAAAAAGATGAACACTATTGTAATTAAAACAATAAAATACACTCTAAGTTGACAGTTTGTTATGGTCATTTTGGAAGATGTAGTTTGTGGTGTTGCTAAATTGTACTGAGAGATGTTTCTAATAAGTCAACCCTCTTTGATCTAAATTGGGTGGACAAAATTTAAGATGTCAAACAATATTGAAGTTAAAGAAAAATAGGACAGTACCTTTTAAAAAAAAAAAAAATAATCTTTAAAAGTGTGTAATTAAATCACAATCAACATTTTTTTTAACGTTTTTTTTTTTTTTTTTTAAAGATCTTCTTGCACAGAAACTATTTTCTACGTGAATTTCATTTTGTGAGATCATCCTCAACATCAATGTAAAGAACATTGAGAGCCCCAATGAGCTGACAGCTGCTTTAGGTCTAATGGTCTGGTTTTATGGGTTTACAATGCTGGAAAAACATGTATTTATTTTACGGACGGATCATGTTAATGAACCTCAGTATAAAATACAAGATGTAAGGTGTGAGTGAAGTGACAATATACATATACAAATATACAATACACCGGTAGACAAGACAACTTGTGCAACATGTCAAGTTAAAAGTGATCACACTTCTGATTCACCTTAAGCCATTGTTTGAGATGGGTCTTAAAAGTGGAATATTTAGGGAACTCCATAATTGCGTGCGATAATTCATCATCTTTACTAATATCTATGTACAACTTGTACCACCAGCCTGAAGCTATAATGTAAATTATTAATATTTCAATATTTTGTCAGTAATCTCTTCATTTTGACTCTCATGTCTGGGCGAGTGCCTGCTCGTGTGAGGAGACAGTCGTGATGGCAGATGATTTAAGTAAACTAAACGGGTCAAACAGGTGGCTGTCCCAGTTGGCAGAAATCTTCTTTTCATTTTTCCTCGCTCTGTTATTGTGAAGGGGTGTGTGTGCATTGTGCAGTGCAGCCGGGTCTCAATAACCCCCTCGGAGGTTTGAATGACACGCTTCCCTCGGAGCGGCAGGAGGCAGAGCCATATCAGACTGTGATGGATGGTATGAGGATGCTTTCAATGATGGATCTGTAAGACTGGCCCAGGACTGGCTGTGACACACCAAAAATGGGACAGGAGTAACATCCTCTGTGGTCGGATTGGAGACGTCCTGTTGTCTCATGAAATTTGAGCAGCTCCCCTGTGTTGTGTTTTCACACCGCTGATTACAGACGGAGATGATGCTGGACATTTTGGGGGATATAAGTCCTTGTCTGCGCCACGGAGAGTGTGAAGTTGTTTTTTGGCTCGCTAAAGCAGCAGTCAGCCCTCTTATGTGTCATCGATAGACTCTGTTTGCTACAAACTTCAGCAGCTTGAATAAAAGGTCACTAAAGGTGTCATCGTTGGTGCACACAGAGAGGAGAGCAAAGATATGGAGACCCAGATAGCAGGGAGTCGATTCCTCACACGCTCTGTCATAAGGTGTTTAACAGATGGGGGGTGCTATGTTTAGCACAGATGAAGTGTTTCGAAGAACCTCGGAGTATTTTGGATATCCAAAGGGATACGAGGTAACCCATATGAGTTTGGACTTTCAGCATGTACCATCTCACTGCATATTAGAAATATATATATTGTGTGTGTGTTTTGGAAATAGTAAGGGGTTAGTAATGTGATTAAAGGACCAATATGTAACATTTCGGGGGCTCTATTAGCAGGAATGGCCATGTTGCTCCGCCATGTTGCTCTGCCATGTTTTGCCAGTAGCACAGAACAAACAAACCAAATACTGCCTCTAGCGAAAGCCATTCACGTTTTTAAGTTACCCGATGGCCACCGTACTTCACACACTTGTGAAACTGTGGTAATGTGAGCTGCAGAGTGCAAAATCGCCAGCCGCCGTCTGACTTCCGTTTCTCCTAAAGTAGTGTTATTATGGTAAGGATGGCCTCTGAGCGAGGCGCACGGCGTTACCACGGTTTTGCACTCAGCGGCTCACGTTACCGCAGTCTTGAAGAGGGAGGAGTGAGCGGAGGGGTGTTCAGTTGGTTGCAATCTGCAATCACACCACTAGAGGCCACCAAATCCTTCACACTGTATGTGTTCTGTTTTGGGATTTAATATATCAGAAAAAAGCGAAAGGTAAGACCTATTTTAATGCATGGAGGTTTTCAACATGCAAACTGGGTTGAAAGGATTTATAGTCTCAAAGGCTCAATATATTTTATAGTGTCTTCTTCATCCTTTGTTTATATGAGCTTCTTCTGTCCGTGGGGAGATTTAGACTTCCAGGTCTAACAGGGTGAATAATTCTTTTATCTCTCAGCCCACCAAACTGTTGAATACTCATGATGACTCAGCTGATAGTTTCCTATATAACAATGGCCTGATGATGTTTTTGGCGATGGCCACTCTACTGTAGGTTTCTTGTTGTCAGTTGAGGTATTCACGTTTTATATATTTTATCATGTTTTATGTACCTTAGTCCATGTGACTACGACATCTCTGTACAATGGGTTCTCATTTTTTCCTGGCTGAAAGACAAATTTTCCCTCAGGGACAATAAAGTTAAATTTGAAAGTTACTGCAATTTGACTTAATTATTGTATTAACTCATCACGAAATTAATTGATACCAAGTATTTGCTTATTACAGCTGAAAAAAATAGATAAAGATTAGTTTGCTTACTTTCTTTTGGTAAAATATTGTTAAAAAACCATCCATCGGCAACGTCGATATTGGATGATTCTGGAAAAACTTGGATTACATTGAATGTCTTTTATGTCCAATGCCAACTTTTTTTTAAAAATGTGCACTTTCTGCATATGGCAACTTTGATATGGTTAAGGTTAAATATGGTTAAGGTGTGGTTTGGGTTAGGCAACTACAACACTTCTGAAAACGCAATGAAACATTGTGGATACAGTTAATAAAAACATGAACATTAATTGCAGGACTAACGTCAGCATTGAATCATGAGATGCAGAATCATCCAATATGGACGAATCTTTGGGATATTGGACTGTATAAAACATACAGTACATTTTGGTTTGTTACCGCTGATTTTATTGAATGGCTCTCATAATGTGTGACAGGAACTTTGTATTCTATTTTTTACAGTATTTTCTTAAACTAAACAATTAAAACAGTGTAAATGAATATAATTCTTAGGGTGTAAAATTGCTGCAGCCCTATTGTTGCTCATGTAGAAGAAAGGCTACTCCTGGATGTTTGCTTGGGTTTATTTCCACATAAGTAGCTTTCCTGAAGACAACAGAATAACATTTGGTCACCATGAAAATACAAATATGGCCTCCAGACTGTAACGTACGATCAAAGCGTTGACCATATTTTTTTTATCAGAAAACATTTTCTCCAGATTGACATAAAAAGGAAAACAGGCTTAAAGCAAACTTCAAAAGAATATTGTGCTGTAAATCCATAACTGTACCCTACTCTGTCATTCTTCCTTTTCCAAAAATCTTTTTCAATGTACTAAAGGATGAATGAGTACTTGTGAAAGAGAAACAAAAGTACCTGCTTTTAGCTGCTTTCAACCCCTGTACAGGACACATTTTAGGAAGAAGTATTTATGCTGTAGCACTGATACATTATCACTGACTGCCATAAACAGAAACAATATTCACTTGCAGGCTGAAACAATAAACTACCGTCATTATTGTTGGGGTTAATTGACTTCCGCCTTCATATTGCGGAAGAATTGAACGGCTCATTAAGGGGTTTATAGGTTCTGCCACAGGTTTAAATAACATTTAAAAGTTCTCCAAGTTCAGCTTTTCTTGCAGCACAAAGCAGATTTTTCCTGTAGGAACTTTTTAAAGAAATTCCTGGAGTTTGTCCAAGAGGCTCTATCAAATACTGAAGCTGCGGGGATTACTATGAATAGCTCCGATTCAGCCAATGTTTTTAGTTTGCAGGCTAACGTGAGTAACGTTTATTTTTAATCAATCAAAAGGTCAAACACAAAGCTCTGCTCAGTAACAGTAAGGTCATTTGTCTCATCAATTCCAGACAAAATCAAAGGGATGACAACTTGTAGAGCTAATCTGAGCATATCAGGCGGAGGTGCGACACAAAAATCAATATCTGGAAAGACCTTCAACAGAAAACAGACATGCACACAGAAACACCCACACACCCTCAGTGTGCAAGGTAGCATTTCACACTAACTGTAATCTGGGTTGCTTGGTCATGTGTGAGTCAAGCTCACCTATTGCTAATGGTAGAAGAAGTATACAGATATTTCACTTAAGTAGAAGTAGTAGTCCTAGTTAAAGTACCAAAAGTATTCATTATGCTGAATTGCATATATATATATATATATATTTATATATACTGTATATATAACAGCTGGTAAAGCCGGGGCTAATTTTAATCTAATAAATCTCTAAAATCAAAACAACTCAATCTATAAAAAATACTAGGGCTGTAAGTCGATTCAAATAATCAATCGTGATTAATCGCATGATTGTCTATGCTCAAATCATAACATGGCAAACTCAAGCCCAACAGATAACAACAGCTGTCAGTGTGTCAGTGTGCTGACTTGACTATGACTTGCCCAAAACTGCATGTGATTATCATAAAGTGGGCATGTCTGTAAAGAGACTCGTGGGTACCCATAGAACCCATTTACATTCACATATCTTGAGGTCAGAGGTCAAGGGACCCCTTTGAAAATGGCCATGCCAGTTTTTCCTCGCCTAAATTTAGTGTATGTTTGCAGCATTATTTATCTTCCTTTGCGACAATTTAGTATGACATGGTTAGCATCAATGGATTCCTTAGGTGTTATAGTTTCAAATTATCATAAAGTGGGCATGTCTGCAAAGGGAAGACTTTGGGTACCCATAGAACCCATTTTCAGGTCAAGAGACCCCTTTTGAAAATGGCCATGCCAGTTTTTCGTCTCCAAAGTTTAGCAAACATGTGGAGTGTTATTTAGCCTCCTTTGCGACAAACTAGTATGACATGATTACCAATGGAATCCTAAGGCTTTCCAGTTTCATATGATGTTAATATCTTCACTCACCTTTTAAAACTGAGCTCGCTACAACCTAAGAATTGCAAGTTGCGTTAATGCGTTAAAGAAATTAGTGGCGTTAAAAAAAATTATTCATTCACAAATCATTTATTAGTTGATTTATATTTTGTATTAATAATTTGAACTTGCAGAGTTACTAGTAACCAATGTTGTCAAATATATCTAGTGGAGTAAAAAGTACAATATTGGCGCCCACAATGTAGTGGAGTAGAAGTATAAAGTAGCATAAAATGGAAATATTCAACTAAAGTACAAGTACTCTAGAATTGTACTTATGTACAGTACTTTAGTAAATGCACTTAGTCACATTCCACCTCTCCGAGGCCTTTAACATTTGATTACACTGCCCACTGTATTGTACCATCCAGAGATATATGTTTGTATTTGACCAAACAGTTATCTTTTGCAACCATACCTCTGTAATAAAAAATGATAATTTGGAGAAAATCACATAATATAGCATTAATTGGTCTTAGCCGGGTGTACATTTCTGCTGGGGATTATTTCAGAAATTAATGCAGCTGCACAGTATTTCTGACATCCCTGAGTTAGATGGGGTTTTTCCAGGTTTGAGGACAAACATCTCGAGGCAACTTCCTCGTCGTTTTTCATCCTTAATGGTCACGTCAGCAGCAAGTTCAGCTCAGTTCACAAAACCTTTCTGAGCTGAAGAGTTACCATCACTTGAGTAGAGCTGAAGTGGGCAGCGGAGAGACTTTGGTTCCCCAGAGTGATCTGCATGATTGAAGCGGGAATGATGTCCGTCTCTGTGGAAGACAAAGCAGGATGAACTCAATGTTATTGGCTATGCCTTCTTCTCTCAATTCAATCGAATGTCAAAATATTAAAGGTCAGATCTGAGGGATGGAAAAATTATGAAAAGGTCTAAAGCATGCTCCGAGATTTTATCGGCAGCGTCTAGGGGCTGAACATTTGACAGTATGGGCACACTGCGCGGCTGTATCCGACTGCACTGGAATTAGGCAGCATTGTGTTTGCTCACCGTTTACAATTTAAGCTCAATTAGCTGTTGACCTAAACCCATTAGAAGTACGCAGTGCATCAAAATAAACACACAAACACAGGGGACAGAAGAAATGAGGCGCCGTCTTTGTGAAAGTCCAAGAACATAATGGAGATAATGAATTTATTTCCACTACTATACAGATATTTTACACAATATTGCATCGGCCTGAATCATAGCCAAAATGTCCCCATTGTGTTCAGCGCTTCGCTGTTCATTCCCCAGAGCAGTGAGAATCTGTTTTGTTATATCATTATGCAGGAATTGGTTTTCTATTCAGGAGGTTCAGCTATTTGCTGCTCCACTTACCCTGACAGTAACAAAGTGAAACTTTAATCTCCCCTCAGTGTCAACAGCAGCTGATAGCAATTAAGGAGAAAGCTTGGATACTGAAGTGGTGCGTTTGACTCAAAGAGTTCGCCCGCATCCCTCACTGCAAAATTTAAACGACTTCTCTTTATGCAGCCGCTGTCCAGACCCAAATTTCTTTTCAGGCCCTTAAATTGAATTACAAAGCTATGTGAATGAAATAATTCTCCGTGTCTCTATTGTCTGTGTCTGCACAGATGTTGAGCATGCATGGAAACAAAATACAGTTATTGTTGTTTTCATTGCAGATTCTATTCCCACAGTAAGTGGTCATTATATAGTTAAACAACATAAATTAGATGTTGTAATTTCAGTAAATCTAATCTGCATGAAGCTGTAACAGAAAACTGCAGGCATTGTCTCTGCTCTGCCTGAATATAGTGAGTACACTGCCGTTTTGCCCACTGACACTTATATATAATAATAATGCCGCCGTTGCTGTACTGCAGCCAACACACAAAGCTCCTGCTGTGTGAGAGTGAGGAGCTTTTTGCAGTGCGAGCTCTGCTGTTTGGTAGCTCTCTGACACAGAGCAAAACAAAGCCAAAACCCACTGTTCATCGAGTGAAAACGCTGGAGCCTGGCAGATGTTTTAGTGTATGATTATAATGACTGCTTGTTTCTACATTTACACTTGTCTAAAGACAGCAGGCAGAGCTGCTAAATGGTGATGATAACGGGGAAATTGCCTTTGGACTGAGATGAAAATGCTAATGTTTTTATGTATTGGCCCCATGGGCCAAGTAGTCATATACATTTCGTGGCAAAAGTACGTTTTTGGTGGCCCAAATGTAAACGTATGTATGTAAAAACAGTGCACAAATTAACACACTTAACTGTGACAGTAACAGAATGACAATATGTAATTATTCATAAAAAACTCAAGTTCTTTGTTCTCTCACACTCTTAGAGCACACGCTACAAAAGATAGTCTTAAAAAGTCTCGAAATAAATTATTTTATTGTTATTTAAATATTTGCTTTGATTTGATTGGCATTAGTAGTTTTAATTATGTATTATAAGCTGCTTAGAGCTAGTGTTAGGAATTTAAACAGGTCATAATTCCCTCTCTAATTTCTATTTTATATTTCTGTGAAAACATCTCCTTCAAACAACTGCATTTATTCAAGTTTCTAAACCAAAATCTAAAATTTACAAGATTATAATAAAACACATAATGAAAGCTGTTAGCAAAATGGAATACACAGTCCTGCTTGGCTAAATAACAGAGCTAACAGCTAACGTTAATAGAGGAAAGCAAGCTAACGCCGACTAGAAAGCATTAATGCCAATCTCCGGATCGCATCCCTAAAGATAACTCCTCATTTCAATTTCACAAATCAACCGTTCATCGTCCATTGCAGGGCCTTCAAAACAAGCGACAAGAATGAACAGAAACAGGATGTCCGACAAAAGTTCAGTCGCGCTGGGCAGCTCTGCATTGCTCGTGGCCAGTTAGGACCCTCCAAAAGAAAACAATGCAATCCCGGCGATGCTTGCTTGCGTTGCATTCAGTATACAGTCTATGGTTAGGACACCGACACTGTAATATCATTGAGACACGCAGCCTCATTCCCAAGAGAGACCTGATAAGACTTGGTGGCCACGGGAGGCCATCGACAGGAGATATTTGGTGGCTACAGAGTAACGTTTTGTGGCTACAGGCCATCCATCTGTGGTTAATGTGGAACCCTGACACTTGTCTAAAGACAGCAGGCAGAGCTGCTAAATGTTGATGATGTTGGTGAAATTGCCTTTGGGCATTGGACTTAAACATGTCCCCATATTGCCCAAAATATTTTCATCTTACTTTCTGTAAAATATATGCAAATCTGATGAGGAAGCTGGGGGGCAATCTTGCCTCACAGCTACTTAAAGCTAATTTTCATTTTGTTACAATTTTATTATAAAGAGATGCTTATCATGAACCAAAAACATGTTGAGCAGGGTTTCTGCTAGTGCATTGCAAGTCCAGCGGGCCACCGGGCCTAAGTTGACTCCCCACCAGGCCAAGTCATTGGGGAATTATGTATTTGTAAGATGTTTTTAAAATAAACTGTGTTATTCAGGTAGGAACTCCCCTGAGGAATATCTCAGTACGTAGGTTGTGTACGCTTAACGTTAGCGAGTGTCGGTGCGGTCGGGAGAGACAGAGAGAGAGAGAGATTGTGTGTGTGTGTGTGTGTGTGACGGACAGTGAGTATGAAGTGCAGTGCAGTGTGTGTTCAGATTAGGCTGTTGGTTATTAAATGCTACAACTCTCAGGCCAAGTTCCCGTGTCTTGCTTGTCATCTGCAGATTGAAGTGAAGGCGTGTTGTGACAATATTGAGATAAAACAATATTTCAGGGTCAAACAATTACATTATTTTAATGAAATAATTTTTTTCTAGAGATGCACCACTTGTGAAATTCTGGGCCAATACCAATATTTAAAATAACAATTTAGCTGAGAGCAGATACCGTTATCGATGTACCGATATGATTTTTTTTTTTTTTTTTGCTGTTATTATATTATATTCCCCTTTTGCCACGGAAACAAAGACATTTTCATTTTTAAAAAATGACTGAGCTGTTTTAAAGTCATTCAGCATTTCATTACACTGTCTTTGAATGAGCGCAAATTCAATCATAAATTTATAAATTTGAAAACATTTATGAACCAATCTTTTATATAACCTTCTTTCACATGAAAATATTTTTTTACCTACTCAATGAGATGAATGATTCAGTACTTAGCCCAACAAAAATATCAGTTTTGTGAAACATAAATACATTTTTCATTGAACATAACAGCGTTCTTGTCAGTGATCTTTGTCCTAGAGAGTGCAATACTTCCACACAGCCAACGTTTTCTTTCACTGTTATTTGTAAAACACAAGTGTGCATGGTACCCGCCGTCATACCAGAGTGGTGTCCAGCCAGTGGCTTCTTCTCCGAATCAGTAGCTGTTAACTGTTGCCTAAGATCGACTGCAAATAACCAACACAACATTTAGTCGGCACAAAATTGATGCAACCCAACAGAAAAACATCGGCCACTGCCATCTGCTAATGTCATCTTATTTGTCGATAGGCCGATTGCGATCAACAAGGCCGATACAGATGTTCGGCCAATGAATCGGTGCATCCCTAATTTTTTCTTTTTACTTTTTTGAGCACTACCTCAATCGAGCAACTGGCTGATTATATTTACTCGCCCGACGTAACTTTTTACCGGCCATGGGCCATCGGTCAAAACTTATTGTTGGTCCCTGCCTTTATTTAATCAGGTAGTCTCATTGAGATCAAGATCATCATTGAGAGCAGAGAGATAGAAAAACAAACATAGCCAGACACAATAAAAACACATACAGTATCAGAGACGATTACAGACTGAATCACTGAATTTAGGTTAAAATTTTAAAACTGGCCAGTGGGTTGAGACATTGAAGTTATAAAATCCACTGTATTTCATTCTATTTATAATGTGCAAGGAGTGGAAAACAGTGTTCCCGAGTTCAGTTTTACTAGTTTTATAACTAGAGTTATACAGTCCTGAGATCTGGTTTGGTGATCAGTGGTTTTAAAGCCTACTTTTGTTATATAGTACACACTGACGAGTACCGTATTTGTCTCCTGTAATGAAACGCAAAGCACATGTGATAAACTGCATCAAGTTGTTTGGAGGTAGAGCCAGCAGCATGAGAA
This sequence comes from Sebastes fasciatus, assembly GCF_043250625.1. NCBI lineage: Eukaryota > Metazoa > Chordata > Actinopteri > Perciformes > Sebastidae > Sebastes > Sebastes fasciatus. The sequence goes on from NC_133795.1 coordinate 26,496,825, forward strand.
TAAACAATATCTTTAGTTAAGCACACAAATTTTCCTGTCCTCAAGACAGAAACATGCTTTATTTAGATTTTTCAGCTGTGTTATCATCGTTACTATACTACTACATTAAACTGTGGTCTAAAAATGTGGAAAGATGTGTCAATTACAATTGGGGCTGCCACTAACAATTATTTTCATTATTGATTGATTTGCAGATTATTCTCTCAATAAATCAATTAATCGTTTGGACTTTAAAATGTCAGAAAATAGTGAGTTCCCAGTGCCATTGCTTTGGATCTTCTGCACTGTGCTTGAAAAATTATTTTCGATGATTTTCGATTAAAGGTGACCTGTGGATTTTTTTTTTTTGTAGACAAATCAAACTTATGTTAAGGTTTAGTGTAACTCATCAGAATGCACCGTGTGTATCCTCGATGCCTAGCAAACATGTTGAATGCTTCCACAAAAAACACTGGCAAAACTGCATTGCTGCGTATCTTCACACGTTACCACTTGTAAGTCCGTGGAATAGTGGGAAACCATTGGCAGGACTTTGTACGTGCATCCTTAAATACTATTCAGCCTTAATCCCAATTTTTTCTTTTTAACATGTTTGTGATTTACAGAATTTGTTTTGTTTTGGAATTGATATGTAATGTGAAATTTGCTTCTTTCATACAGCTATTGGTTTTGTAGTTAGTATATTTTCATGCTAAGTTGAAAATGGCATGCTTCTGTGGTGGAATGAGATTGCCAAGTAGTCAGGATAAACTCTGTTTACCCATCCATGTTTTCCATATACAACTTGATTGAAGCAGATGCTCTGCATTTGCACCGCGCTGCAGGTTGCAAGGATCTTGTCAGGTGTCTGAATTACAGATGCAAATGTAGTCAGCTATTTTGCATGCCAGCATAATTTGCACAGAAAAATAGTGCACCTACACCTCGGGTCCCAACATTATCATCATTAGTTTGCTCCTCATCTCAACAGGATGCTCAACAAAGCAAGCAACGGAGATAAATGTAGCGCCAGACATTCACTTATAAGTCTTAAATGATGCTATAAAACTTAAAAGGATGCAACTCAATATTTCTATGCCAAATTATCATTGTCATAGAGGCTTTAGGACCTAAAGTGATCTAAGGATATTTGAACATGTCAATATTTAATGTCTTGATATCAATAGGGCAAAACTTTAATTAGAATTATCAGGCATATCCGAGTGAGACGTCGAATCATGGAGATTGCCCAGGCTGAATGATGCACACAATTGTTCACTTGTCGATGCTTCTCCACCAGTGGGCAAACTCCAGGGTCTGAGAAGTGAGGCCAACGCAGAATTGCCTTTAACTTGCATTCTTTCTATTAGCCAGCAGGGGGCGACTCCTCTGGTTGCAGAAAGAAGTCTGATTGTATAGAAGTCTATGAGAAAATGACCCTACTTCTCACTTGATTTATTACCTCAGTAAACATTGTAAACATGAGTTTATGGTCTCAATCACTAGTTTCAAGTCTTCTTCAATACAGCATGATGTTCATTTAGTAAATTATGGTCCCATTTAGAGTCAAATAGACCATAAAGCAGGGTATGCGTTAGGGCGTGGCTACCTTGTGATTGATAGGTCAGTACCACGGCGTTGTCCGGTCTGGGAGTTGTCCGTGTTTTTGTTTTAGAACTTTAACCTTTTCACAGTGTGTTTTCAGTTCATAATAGTTCATTATAACCATTTTGGTCGCCTAAAAATGTCTTATTCAGTGTTCGGTTGCACTTAGCTCCACCCTCTTGTGTCACTTCTGGTTGCAAATAACCAAGATGGCGACGGCCAAAATGCCAAACTCGAGGCTTCAAAACGGCAGTTCATGAACCAATGGGTGACGTCACGGTGACTACGTCCTCTTCTTATATACAGTCTGTAATCGCCACAAAGATTCAGGGAATAGATTGTTATATTGTTATAGAAGATATTTGTGTTGCAGTGAATTCGAGTAGAGTCTTGAGACTCAAATGTAATGTAATGTGAGACAGGTGCCGCAGTAAGAGGTGACGTGATTCTCACTGAAATACATTAACGTAAAGTCACACCACATGCATAACTATTTTTCTAAAATTAATTTAACATGTTTTTTCTCCCCTCTGCATTCACAAACTCAGGTGATAGGTTGATAAGTTATGCAGTATTCTGGTCAAAATGGAAATTTTTCCACATCTTTGTCTCAGCAAACACCAACTCATCACCCTCACAGAATCTGACGCAGTGTTACAGAAATCTGCTATTTTTGGTCCAAAAGTGTACCTGCTAACAGTCGCAACAATTAAACAGCTTTGCACTCTGCTGAGGACTCAGCAGAGAACGTGTTGGGTGTCATAGCTGACAAAGTCACATGCCAGGCAGGGGAACAAGCTTGTTCGCTCTCACCTATGATTCATATTCTGTTGAAAGACCTCCTTCAAATAATGCACTTTTGTTCATTTCAGATGCAAGGTAAGTAACAAGATGCTCAAGGCCTTAATCCATGCATCATGTTGTGCATACTTAAGAGATATCCCATATTCAGGAGGCCACCCTACCTGGTTTCTGTCAATATAATTCGAAGAAATCCTTGATCATTTGGTGCATTGCAGGTCCATGTGATCTCTAATAGGGGAGGGAGCAATAAAAGGGCAGCTGGATGGATAGTTAATTGTGATTAATCACAAATTAATCACACATTTTTTATCTGTTCAAAATGTACCTTAAAGAAGATTTGTCAAGTATTTATTACTCTTATCAACATAGGAGTGGGCAAATATTATTGCTTTATGTAAATGTATGCATACATTTTAGATCTGTCAGTCGATTAAAATATCGAATCACAATTGATAGCATGATTGTCCATGATTAATCACGAAAGAATTGCACATTTTTATCTGTTCAAAATGTGCCTTAAAGGGAGATAAGTATTTAATGCTCTTATTAACATGAGAGTGGGCAAATATGCTTGCTTTATACAAATAGTATATATAATATAGTATATATTTATTATTGGAGATTAATTAACAACAATGACAAATATTGTCCAGAAACCCTCACAGGTACTGCATTTAACAAAATATGCTCAAATCATAACATGGCAAACTGAAGCCCAACAGGCAACAACAGCTGTCAGTGTGTCAGTGTGCTGACTTGACTATGACTTGCCCCAAACTGCATGTGATTATCATAAAGTGGGCATGTCTGTAAAGGGGAGACTCGTAGGTACCCATAGAACCCATTTTCTTTCCATCAGGTCAGAGGTCAAGGGACCCGTTTGAAAATGGCCATGAAGCACACCAAACGTCAAAATTGAATGTAAATTTGGAGAGTTATTTAACCTCATTTGTGGCAAGCTAGTATGACATGATTGGTAGAAATGGACTCCTTAGGTTTTTTGGTTTCATATGATACCAGTATCTTCACTCTAGCTAAAAAACTAAAAACGCAAGTGGCGTTAATGCTTTAAAGAAATTAGAGGCGTTAAAACAAATTTGCGTTAAAACGTCATTATCGCGTTCATGTTGACAGCCCTAATTTACAGTGTCTACAGGGATGCCTTGAGACCTTATTAGAAAAGCCACCTTAATAGTGAACTAAATGTAGTGAAAATACAAACATTTCTCAAGGATCCTTTTAGTTACAAGAAGTCTTCTTCTTTTTATTCCCTAAATAACCTCAATCAGTAGTATGTTAGGCTTTGTTAACCGAGCTCTTAAAAATTCCAGTCCATGAATACACTCCGTTCCATTATTACAGTATGTTTTCCATATCATTATTTCATGTTTTTCCCCTGCTGAGCCTCTCTCAGCGAATCATCTTCAGGTCCTGGTACTGAAGTGAATAACCTCAGGGACTCTGGCCTCTAACCTGTCTCCATGAATACATCTCAAACCAAGCTGCGGTAGCTTGGACAAGCTGTGGATGAGGCTGTGGTGGAAGAGACTGAAGATACCACAAACAAACCCCATGTAGCAAACAAAGAGGGAAAACACATCTTTCTTTTTTTTGGTTTCATGTAATGGTCTAACAAATCAACACTTTTCATCCCAGATTCCGCATCAGATGAGGTTTACATATTATAACTATTGGTTTGGTCATACAACAAACTATACATAACACACTTGTCCAAATATCCACCAAAAAACAAACACAGAAAGACACAAGCTTTGTTCCAAATACATACTCCTAAAGACTTAAGTCTACTACACTCAAACACCTGTGAATAATGGTGCTTATGGCTAAATACTGACTCCTGTTAAAGTGGCAATAGACATGTTGATACTTTGGTAAAATTGTATGACATCATAAAGTTTGATTTATGTAAAAAAATGACCACTAACAATTAATTTGTCCATTTGTAGATGGTAAAGTTTATCAGCATATTTTATCTGTATTTTGGGATTCATTTTCTAATTACTGTCAACGTGTACTTTATTTATTATTATTAATTTTATTTAAAACATATTTTTTATCTTATTTTCATCTTTTAAAAAAAAATATATTTTACTTTGTTTTTGTTCTTTATCCTTTTTCATCGGCAGTGGATGAGTGTTGGGTGGAAGGGGGCTTTTGGGGAAAAATAACAAAATATGAAGGGACAATCATTTACATTTGTGCACTATTTGTTTGTTTCTGTACACCTGATGTTACTCCCAATTAATTATTACAGATACTCTTTGGTAACTGGGGATGGCTAGTGGGGAAAACAAAAGCGCAATGTGCTTCCTATTTTTGTTGCACAATGGTTGACGCACTTCATTTTTACCGTAAATCGAGCCTTCATTTTCCCACGATATCTTATCTGATGGCAGACAGAATTGCATACTGAAAGCGAGGCTTATAGGGAACCAATCTAAACGCCGGTGGTGTCATTATTCTATATCCATTCCATTATGCAATCAACATTTACTTCATAATGATAAGTTAAAGCAAATTAAATGTCTATTGAACTTTAATATTCATGCCACCAAATCGTATACAAATGACCTGTTTATGCAGGCTCATTAGTATCACTGAGATCATTTATTAGATCCCTTACCCCCCCTTATCTATACGGTTTTCTTGTTCTTTTCTAGTCTGTATTCTCTCTTTGTACTCTTGTAATGTATTATATCACATGCAGTCTGTGGCCAAGTGACAGTCAAGATGAAACTCCAGTTTTTATTTATATATTTTTACCCAAATATGTGAGTTGGGCCGCAGCAGTGTTCATCTTGGTGGAAGGAGTTTGCCTTGAAGTCAGATGTTTAATATCAGGGGTTATCTGTTATCTGTGTGTGTGTGTGTGTGTGCGTGTGTGTTTCAGTCTGTGATAATGAAATGTTGCATGTGGCAAAGAGGCATCTAGAGTGAAAACAGGGCTGTTTTTCATTAGGCTCATGTTTCACTGAATGCGCCTCCTCCTCATTTTGTCTAGAGACAAAAAAACATGACGACAGATCCTCATCAAAAAGGCATACTGTGTATCATTACCAGGAAACACCCCGGCCGTCTGTTTGGTGAATCACTGTGTGCCATAGGGATGAAAAATTCCATTTACACGAACACAGTTTACCTATTACAAAAACTGACACGGCGCAGTCCCACAGAAACAGACCCCCGTGGTGAAACACTACAACCACCACAAAAACTAAAATCATGGTCACTCAAGACAGGCTTCGTGCTTTAGCTGACCTATTTATTTTTCTATTTAAGTTTCTTATGTAATGTTTTTCTTTTCTCCAGCACACGCATCAGTAAAATCTTTGGAGCAGTGGGAGCAACAGAAGCCAACCATGATGCAAGTTCTTGCATTTACAAAGCTTTACTATAATAAAAGCTGCTACTGTGTACGCTGTAGCAGTGGATCGTTGTTTTTTTATTATATCAAAGTAAGAAGCTACAGCTAAGCAAGCACATTCTGTGTGTGTAAAACATGCTGTGTTGAGATGCTAAGAGACATGTTTATGTTTAGCAAGTGACCTCTACTCATGAGTCTGACACTCTCGGCGTCTCAGCTTGTGAAATGTCCAGCCTGCTGCAGCTCGGCTGGGGTTCAGGATCAGTAGCTCTGTTTTGAGTCTCAAAGGGAATGAAGCTTGTTGGATGCCGACAGACTTCTCCCTGACATTCTGGTTTTAATTTCTACTTGACTCATGTTTTCCTTTGTCAAAAATAAACAGAAATACTTGCTTGTTGGAGCCAAAGGAGAGTGATTAAAAGTCAGCCTACCATCACCTCGAGAATATATCAAGAATTAAAGGAATTATGTTATGTCTTAGCAAGATTTAGAAAAACTTGTCCATGCATTTATCTTCTCTACTTTAAAGGGCCGTTCAAATGACGCATTTTTTGCGTCCTTAAAATCTATTGTTGTCCATGTAGACGTGCAAAAGGTGCGCTCAAGTGTGAGTGCGACGCTGTTGTAGCGCGCAAGCGTTCCCAAGTGTTCCCAAGCGCCTATTTTTCAGGTTGCGATGGCTGTAGTCAGTGAGGCTTTAACTGCTAAATTAACGCAACTTCATCATCGTCATCGCAGCATGCAAGTTTTTGTTGCTTAGTAGTGGTAGGTGCAACAGGAACGCAACCTAAGCATTTTGGATAAAAGGCTGAAAGCGGCACGTCTGGCGTTTTCCATGTGTTTTAAACGCGACATGTGAACGGCCCCTAACGCTGTCTTTACCGGTCTCTCGAAAAAGTCCATCAAGCAGCTGCACTAAGCTTGCATTCACACTTGGATCAAGCGGTGCGGTGAAAACGCACGTCTTCCCATTAATTCCCGGCTTCCCCTGCGACTATGGCAGCCGCAGGTGGTGCCGGAAAAAAACGCAGCTGCGGCGGTAAAGTAGAAACACAATCAGCTTTTGGAGAAACGCAACACAACGTTACGCTGTAGTGGCCAATCACATAATCGGCGATCCAGAGCTTTACAACCCAGCCATGAGGGAACTAAAGACGTTAATCATCGCAGTTAATGGGCCATTAAAGTGACTCTCCTACACCGCCGCACAACCCTGCGGCAAATTGCAACCGCAATGCCTGATCTGGTATGAATGCAGCCTACGACCTGTAAAGTGGATCACATCGCTCCATTTCTCAGATATTTACACTGGCTTCCTTTTATTGAAAGGGTTGACCTTAAAACACGACCTTTGGTCAACAAAGCTCTGAATGTTTTAAAGCCAAAATACATTTCTGATGTGCTGCTCCGTTATAAATCATCCAGACCTTTCAGATAGTTTGGTGCAGGACTGCTTTCTGTCCCCAGAGTCAAAACTAAACACAGAGAAGCAGCATTCAGTTTTTATGCACCGCATATCTGGAGCAAAGTCCCAGAAAATTGAAGGTGCAATAACTCTGTTCTTTTAAGTCGTAAGACTTTCCTGAATATTTATTCATATCTTGCATTGCACTGTAATTTTTATTCCTGTTTAATCTGTTTGATTCTATTTATCTTATTTTCATCTTCTATGTGTCCTTTTGTATTGTCTTTTTATATTGCCTTGTGTTTCTTTTATATCTTGTCTTAATTCCTTTTTATGTCTTATGTAAAGCACTTTGCCTTGTTGTTAAAGGTGCAACACAAATTAACTTTCCTTGTCCTTACATTCTTCTCTCCCTTCCCATAACTATTTTCACTAGAAGCTACTTCAAGCTTATAATATTATCAATATTATTTCCTGTGCAGATACCCCAGGTGAGCTACGCCTCCACAGCCCCAGAGCTCAGTGACAACACCCGCTACGACTTCTTCTCACGTGTTGTGCCTCCAGACACCTACCAGGCCCAGGCCATGGTGGACATTGTTAAGGCCATGCGCTGGAACTACGTCTCCACAGTGGCCTCAGAGGGGAACTACGGAGAAAGCGGCGTCGATGCTTTCATTCAGAAGTCTCGGGAGGATGGTGAGTACATTTGGCCTCATATATCATAACGGCATGTCTACCACTGGCCGTGGGAAGATATTACCCATGCGAACGTTCTGTATTGTAGAAAATCGGTGAAGCTCGGAGACATGCATGCAAAGATCAATTAATGAGGTCAAATCTTGGATTTGATCCCAGAACATGCAAACAGCCAGAGGGTTGATTACAAACTTTAATATGTACCATCACAGCACATACAGAAAACAGCACAGGGTGTCTATTTTTTTAAACTTTCATCATTTGCTGATGATGTGAATGGCATGAAAGCTCCATTAGATCCAAAGATCCGCTGAAGCGCTACACAAGTTTTAGTCACTTTCATGCATTCTTCTCTGGCTATGCAGTGAAAGAAGCATATCAGCAGCAGTTGCAGATTGTGTGTATACTGGATCTATTCTGCCACAGTTCTGCTGTATTATTATTAAAAGTTTATTTATTTAACCAGCGAAGCCTCGTTGTAAGTAAATAAATAATTTTGTCCTGGCCAAGATAGGTTACAATAACACTGAGTTACAGACACACAACACAAGACAAATAACCACAAAATATGCCACAAAATCTCAGTTAGACAGAAAAGCAATAATCATGAATAAAATTTCAAATTCAATCATGTAAAAGATTTAATCCTGAAAACAGCCCCTTAAAACAAACTGTCAAATACCATAAAATAACTTGAGAGTATCCACAGTCCTTAACACAATCAGGTACTACCATGTCAGCATGTCGAAGTGTCCTTGGGCGAGATACTGAACCCCAAATTGCTCCCGAAGGCTGAGCCATCAGTGTGTGAGTGTGTGTGAATGAATATTTAGATTAGATCCTGATGGGCAGGTTAGCACCTTGTATTGCAGCCTCTGCCATCAGTTTATGAATATGTGTGTGAATGGGTGAATGCTGACATGTAGTGTAAAGCGCTTTGAGTGGGCTGAAGACTAGAAACGCACTATGTAAATGCAAGTCCATTTAACAGACACTCCAGGTCAGAATTATGCACACAAAATCAGGGCTTTATGCTTTTATATTTCTTTGGCAATAACATTAATTCATCTCTTTTTTAACATTAAACATACAGTGTGTGCACAAGATGCAGGAGCAATATGATAAGATATTACTAAAGAAGTACAAAATATAGGATGTACATGGGAACTAACAAAGGACATGAATGCATTGTGCATTGTGCATGGTTACAAGGTTATCGTTATGGTTGTACTGGTTAAAATGGAAACTTTTCTGTTCTGTCAAACTCAAGTCAGATGACGGTTGAAAATGTCATTTTTTGTGTCCAATTTAGCAGGGTGCTGGTGTCTTTTGGTTCTCTGGCCCAAACATAGACTGTGCAGTAAGTTTGAATGCCACGGCTCTCATCACCCGACCCACCAATATAAAACTTCGGCTAGCCATTTCCAAACAAGCTCAGACATGCAAAGTGAACACTACCTGCCCTTTTTTTCTCAACAAAGTGAAATATCTAACATGTGTTTTCCAATGAGTTGGTGAATATTGACTCCAATGGGATGCATGTATAAGTAGGCAAATGTTTACAGCAATTAGCCTGAACCCTCTGAGACCTGTGGGATCACCAGCTGACATTACTTTCTTAAAGAAGCCATTGGTACCAACTATGCTATGCTAACTTGTGGCGATTTTCAAAGGGGTCCCTTGACCTCTGACCTCAAGATATGTGAATGCAAATGGGTTCTTAGAGTCTATCCTTTACAGACATGCCCACTTTATGATAATCACATGCAGTTTTGGGCAAAAACCATTGCATAACAATTGTTTTTGCATGCAGTAGAATTGTGTTAATCTGGCCTATTCTAAAAATTGTTATTTTTGAATATTTCTGCAATAATGGGGTCCCTAAACAGTCTTGGAATTACATAAATTGGATATGACTGGACAAGCCGAGACTCTTGTGGATTTAATGAGCCAATTGTATTCATTTGTGATGATGTTAGTCCCCATAGTAGCCATTTCATTGTATTGAGACCATTTTTTGAAACTTGACTTCGCTGTACAAAATGACCTGTGGTGACCTCGAGGATAATCACAGCCTCAGGAAACTTTACAGCTGCAAAGTCTCGACCTAAGGCATTCAGAGGATGGATGGCTTTCCTGGGTATATTGACAGCTCAATCGCCGAAAAATGTAATTCTTGCAGAAATCTCCAAATGTCAAATATTTTTTGTACTAAATCACAGCATGGCTTTTTCTATGGTGTTCCTCAGGGTCTTGGTGTCTTAATGTGGTATTTTGGAGGGAGTTTTGATTATTTTAATCAATTCTGGAGAGGTAAATTTTTTTTAAATTTTGCACCAAATCTCTGTGACAAATGGTATCACCACAAATATTGCTGCAACAACTTATGAGACATAAGTAAGCATGGGATTGGCCATCATATACTTCTATCATAAAGTTTTTAGCCCTTACACACTTTAACAATTAATTTTAATTAATTCATTTTTATTTCTGATTTATGACTTGAAAGACTACATGATAAACTGACAGTATGCTGGGTAGTTTGGCAGTTCTTATGTCACCTAATGTTCAAAAATCATTTATTATTTATAAGAGTACACAACACAGTTGCTTATTTTCAAATCCTAAATTAGGTTTCAGGATTAAAACCATGTCTTTGTAACTAGAAATAGTTTTCATTTGATTTCAATATCATTGATCCCAGTAACCCAAGACTAACCCCAAGATCTGACAGACTTCATTCTGTTTAAAGAATCAACTTGGGGGCTAAATGTACTGGTTCAATCAGCATGTTGTGGTAGAGAGAAAAAAAAACGATTTGAGAAAAATAATTTCCCCCATAAATATTGCAGCACGGTTTTTCATTTGGACTACTGTACAAAGCTTTGGATGATCTTCCTTGTTACCCCAATCCAACAAGTTACTCAGCTGAAGGAGTTCCCAAGGAGTTAAAGTGTTTTGGTTGGCAAAGAACAAGTGTAATTAAAAGGATGAGACTTAAAGATGCCCCGGTCATGCCTCTGGCTTGCACTGTGCCGGGACAGAATGAGACCAGCTTGGCTGCGGTTGCTCATCAATTATGTCTGTCACTCTCTGAACACTTAATCGCCTGGGCACTAGCCAGGGACTGCTGACGGATGGAAAATAAGTGATGCTGGGTAAAACATGTTAGGGATTTTATCATGGCTGAAAAATCAAGAAATGCATGGCTCTGCAAATTGAAATCTATACGATGACTTGAATACTTAACCCAAGCTGAGGTACATTATTTGACCGTGTCACACATGGGATAAAACAATGAAAACACTGCCAATAACCTACAGTGTCAATGCGTTAGAGGTCTTATTCAGTGCAATCAAGACATGCAACAACTCTAAATGAACATCCTTACCTGATGAGTTGAGCTCAAAGACAGACCTGTGAAGGGTATATCCATGAGGAAATGTTGTTGCTTTAAATAACTTTTTGTCCAGTTTCCAAATCATGTAACTCATTTCTTGTCTGAAGAAAATGAACAGAATTATATGCACATCACTTTTATAGACTTATGTCTAATATGTCCTTTTGAACACAACCTTAATGAGGTAATACCTGAACACAATCCAAGCCACACATTTATTTAGTATTTAAGGATGATTTGATCTCATTTAGCAGTTTTAAACATTTTTGTCAAGAAATTTCCCTGTTTTGCAGAATAGACTGCAGATATATTGCGATCAAGGATTTAACCACAAAGATAGATTAAACCCATTGCAATCTGTAGACTTTTTACTTACAGTATTTTATATGATAATCGTCATAATAACAATAATCATAATAATAATAATAATAATAATCATCATAACAATAATAATAATAATAATAATAATTAGGGCTGTCAATTGATGAAAGTATTTAATCGTGATTAATCACAAATTAAGCACACATTTCTTATCTGTTCAAAACAAACAGTTAAACAGTTAATCATTAGTGGAATAATAGGAAAATATTCAGCAAATATTTAGTCAATGGATTGATGGTCTTTTTTTAATGCAAAATCCTTCCCTAGTTTTAGATTTTAATTGTTAGGATTTGCTGCTATTTGTCTTTGTCAAGTGTGATAGTAAACTGAATTCCATCAGGTTTTCTAATGTTGATTGGATAAAGAAGGAATTTGATGTTGGGCTTTATCGAATTAAGTTGGGCATTTTTTTTAGAGCCTGACCTATTTATTGGTCAGCCAATTTTATTGGACAACATTGGCCTATCGCCGATATATCGTGTCGGCGAACATTTTCTCGCATTTGCATCATTAAGAAAACTCTTTTTAAATGAACATAATTCAAAATCAATGTTTGGATAGCTCATTAATATTATTAGTACTTAGTTTCCCCAGTAGAGCGCGCTCTGCTGAACACTGCGGCCGACGCCGATAAAAGCAAAGAAGAAGCTCTTTGCATCTTCAGCCATTTATCATTCAATACAAGGGGCAGGCCGGTATCTCACTTTTTTAATATGCCTAAATAGAAAGATAAATTCATCATTAGTGAACATTAAGCTATTTAGAATAGACTATAGAATAGAACACTCAATCAATGCATATACATACAGTATATATTGGCCAATATATCGATTATCACATTTGTTGTACTCCCTAATATCGGAATCCGCATCGGCCCGTAAAATCCTGTATCGGTCGGGCTCAACATTTTTCACCATTATCTTGTGATTTTTTAAATTGATTAATCAAAAGAAATACCTGACAGATTAGATGAAAATAATCATTATTTGCAGCCCTATTCTGCAGTACCTTGCACACTATTGGTGGTGGTATTGTTGTTCTTTGTAGTTAAGGACTGATTTTCACGTTATTTTTATGATACTATCATGTGCTTTTTAGTTTTAGTTTGCATTTCTATTCAACTGCATTATGCTTGTCATTTTTTTTCTCCCATAAATGAATCAGGGTTTAATTGTCAGCGTCTTCGTCATCATAAAGTTAATTCCATGTTTGTCTCAGCTCTGAGTGGATAACCATCTCCAACAAAAATGTTGTAAAATCAACAGATTAGTTATCAGTTATTTCTAAGTGATTAGCATTGAGTTTGACTTATTAAGTGAAACGTACTCTAGGAGTGTACTTTCGCAGCAAATCCCTTGACTGGAAAGATTTTTATGTTGATATATTATATTTCATGTATACTTAATTCCCTGCTGCAATTGCGCTTTTACTTTGCCAGACAGCATTGTTTTGAGCAAAATGTACCAAGAAAATAAGCCGAAAAGGCAAATTATCTGAGTCAGGTCCCACAGCAGCAACAACCCCGACAGCCCAGAAGCCACCTGCTTGGAGTTGCACCAGCACAGCTCTCCCCTCTCTCCCTTAAGAGCGCTAGCAAATATAACTGAGTACAATGTGGGTAAAAAGCAGATGATGAAAGGTAAATATGAATTCCAGGTGGGTTTTTCTTTTTATCTCTGCTTTTGCATCATTCTTCCCTGCCATACAGCGCCTAGAGCTGGGAATGGGTGGCCTCCAGTGTTTCTCTACTTGGGGTGTTTGAGGGCGAGCAGCTTCTCATCTCTCATGTACTGACCCAAGATGTGACCCCTCCTAAAGGGAGATATAAGAACAGATGTAGGATACACAGAGATAGAGAAAGAAATCCCTTTTGTAAACCACTTCAGGAAACATCAGCTTTGTGAAAATGTGCAAGAGCCTGCTGTGGCCTTCAGATCTTACCTCAGAACCTATACCGTATTGACAGTGTAATACATTTTACATTAGAGTGTACTGTATAGGATTTGAAAACAGGTATTACAAACCTTTTCTTGACCTTCTCTTTAGTGCCGGACTAATAGAAGGCTTTCCTGGCAATGTGCATCTTGTAATTATATTTAAATGGTGAAGAAATCAAAGCAAACAGAAGGACATTGAGCACTTATATCACCAAATAATTTAGTAGGAGCATCTTAAGTGATACATTCCTTTGCTGGCTGAAATGGACACAAGAGGTTTTATTTCTTTAATTTCAATGGGCCAATTTTTCTGAAACCCACAAACAGTTTCTGAAATGGAAACTCCATAATGGTCATCTGGGGTCTACTTAATGGTCTCTCACTGCTTGCTACTTTGGTATTTACGATTATAAGATTATTTCTAAATGCAGCCTCTTGGAAACTAACAGGACACGGAGAGGCCAGTCAAGTGTGGGCGAGAGAAGACCAGAGAATCCCATCTTTGACTGCAGACAGCCCCTCTCTCTGCAGAGACGTTGATTACTGTGGAGTGTGCCCCAATAGATGTCATTAATCAAGTTAATGAAACACAATGTCAATAAGAACCCTAACAAGATTCCCTTGCAAACCAATGGCCTGCCTGACATCAACATGAGAAAACCCTGCTAATGGAGTAACTGCTGTTCCTGTTTGACGAGGAGGATTACAAGCATTAGCCACAGAGTAGGGATGAATCGGTGCATGTGGGGAATGTAAAGTGAAGAGGAAGAAAAGGGGGAACACAAACAACTCTGCATTGCTCCTGGGTGGTTTATTTCTAGATACCGAGAACAGACAATATTAGACTGGGTTGAGGTTATGCCTGGCAACGGAAAGTAAAATATGAAGGAGAAGGTAGAGCCTAATTATACTTTATTAACTGATTCTTACAAAGAAAAGTTTTTTAGGTTCATCAGAAGTTGTTTCTTTGAATAATTTATTAAGGATGAAGCTGGCGATATTCTACATGTTTTCTTATAGTCAGCAAATCCTGTGAAAAGAAAAAAAACGCAATCTTTCAATACTTTCTGACTTCCCTGCCACAAGCCCGTTTGTACAAAAGACGTAAATCTTCAAAAACAGCTCAAAAATGTATGCTTTCATTTTTAAAAGACATAACTTCCCAAAACAGCTGGGCTCTGCAGTTTTTTGGCAAATATTACTTAAAAAGGAATAATTAGTGTGCGTTTCAATACCCATACTACCATGCTACTTAGTATACCAGAACAAAATGTAGCGTGTTCCAATACATAGTATGTTAAATGCTGTATGCCAAAATACCAGGATATCATGTCCTACTGCATCCGGTCGCATTTTGCAAGCCAGCATGCTTTTCTGGCTATTCTGACCCACAATCCTCTGCACAGCAGATATACGTATGAGCAAGAGGGTCAAAGTTCAAGACGCTATGTTATGATGAAGTTGTACTGTATGTCTCAATTGTATGCATGCAGCAGTACATACTTTTTTAGGGCATCTGCAGTATTCAGTAAATTAAAATACAACAAAAGGTATTCAATTTGGATTGTAGCCTTAGTCTGTTTGTTGGGGACTATTTTCAGCTGCGGACTAATAGATATTTGGGGTTCTAGTGAGTATTTACATTAGCAGGATGGTGTATGTAAGAGAGCCAATGCTCACCCTATTGAAGGAACATGATGTCCAGTATAAAGGCTTGGCTATTTGATGTGTATTTAATATTTTATTTGGACATTGGACATTTGATGGCATTGAGATATATAGAATATCACCATATACTGTATATATCTTTTAAAAGGATAACAACTTTGATGTAAAAACTAGGGCAGTCAAAGTTAACAGGCATTCCTATTTGCCCACGCCCATGTTGATAAGAGTATTAAATACTTGACAAATCTCCCTTTAAGGTACATTTTGAACAGATAAAAAATGTGATTAGTTTGATTAATCAAGGTTAAAGGGACTATTTGTAACTGTACGCGCATAAATGTAGCGGGTCGTCACACATGCGCGCTCGCATATGCGCGTTCGCATGTAGCCGCTGTACCCTCCTCCTCTGCCTGCTCGCCTTCACTCAGACAGCTCAGCTCGCTCCACCTCTAGACGTGAACGCGCGCTCACTACACACTGCAGAAGAGTTAGTTTAGCTCTGAGAATATCTAGTGAATGTACAGGGGACGTTTGTGCAGAAATAACTGCTGCAGCTCCTCCAGACCAACAGAGGTTTCCCGTGTCTTGTGAAGTGACGGAGCTCTACAGAGTTGTCTTCTCGTTACCGACCGGGTGCCGGTGTCTCCTCTGCTCTCTCCGGCTGCGGGCGTAGAGAGCAGGGAGACACGCTGGAGAGTCCCGCTGCCTCAGCCTGCACTTAGGCAGGAAAAGCCAACACTAGGATCAGATCTAAATCATGTTCATGGAGAGACCTTCGTCTGGTCAGCTAACATTACTGCTAAGCAGCTGAAATATAGAGTGATATTGTGGTTTTAGCTGACGTGTGTCGCCTCACTGTTTTGAGTGATGCTCGTTCAGGTATATTGAGAGCGAGCAAGCGCAAGCCCAACGCTGACTTTCGTTGATTTCACGGCCACAGGTGTCGCTGTTAAGAAGCATTTCTGAAAGTTACAAATAGTCCCTTTAACTATGTACAATCATGTGATTAATCGCAATTAAATATTTTAATCAATTGATAGCCCTAGTAAAATTGTGTGCAGGATGTGTTGGTTGGATTAGAGAAAAGCAGGTCTCAACACAGAGACACAGTGAGACGTTTGAACATCTGTATTCTAAATGGCCGCAGTCACCAGGGAGGAGATCGCAGCACACTCAGTGATGTTCCTGCTTCTATCCATATGGCCTTTTAATCTCTATCTCACACCCGTGGGTGGCGTGTCAGCCAGTTATGTCTTTATTTATTATTTGACATCCCGCAAATGACCCCTGAGTGCTTCAGATATGTCCTGTTGCAATTTGTTGAAACAATTACTTGTCATTGCTTAATTGGGCAAGGCGGATGGCTGAATGATCATCGCTCATCTTCTCTTCCTTCGCTCTCTCTTTCACTCAGGGCCTGTCAGTGACATAATAGTTAAGTGTCACTCTTAATGCATAGATGGCATTGAAGGCAATTTTCTTAAGCAAGTACTGCTGCTTGAACTTTGATCTTTAGTATTAGATATAGTGCTCTGTAGAAATTGTATGTCAGTATTTCATCCTGCTATAAAGGTAAGTACACATGACGACATTTTCCCATATGGAAGCATGCAATTTGTAATGTAAATGTACATTAGTAAATATCCAAAAGAAGAATAAAATTAGAGAAGCTATGTGTTGCCGATCCACCCAAGAGCAGGAAACCAAAGCAATGGATTCGGGTGTGGGGGAGGTTACGGGGGATGCTGCAGCTTAATTTATCCTGAAGTACCCGGAGAATGCTGCACAAATTGGCCACAAAAAGCGTTGCAAATTCCTACAGATAAGGTTGGTGGTTGCTTAACTAATACAGTATATGAATAATTACATGGAAAATAAAAAGAGATAAAACAAGAGGATACTGACTTAAGGAGATCAATAACAAATTTGCTTCCAATCGATAGGCTACTGTGTTGACACATGCCTAAAAGTGGAGCTTAAATGAAATTCGTTGGGTGTCACGTTGCACTCAGCAACAGGAGATAATCAATTTTGCGGTACAAGAATGATTAAAAGCAACACATTAAACATCTTTCTGGAATAGGAACTGATGTAACAAACTTAATTCAGGTGTGTAATAGCTCCATGTTTTGGACAATTTGGGGAAACTGCTTATTTAAAAGTGTTAACAAGGTTGCAAGGATAAAGGATTTGATTTTGAGAGATAATTAAATCGGCCTTTGTCTTCCCCAACTGTTAAGAAGGGAAGGATTTCAATTAGACAACATAAGACAATAATGTAAATTGGACAGCTCATGCAACTAATCTGGATTACAATTCTGTAACTAATCCATACAGCTCCACTTCATTAGAACATATCAATATCACTTTTGTCAGAGGGATAAGAATTCCTCAGCTTCCACTAAGCACTTTCTAAACGGCTTCATTATCATCATTGGACTGGGCTTACGTATTGTATTATTCAGAGTTTCAGACCCTGATATCTTCAACTAGAATGCAGTTCTGTGGTTATTCAAAGGACTTTCTGCAGTGACTATTGAAATTACAAATTATATTTTAAGCAAACTGCACAAATAAATACTTCAAAATAAATGCAGGAGTTAACAATGACATTATCAGTGATCAGTTATGGCTGTGTTGTGTTATTGTGTAAAAAGGAAACAGAATCTCATGAGTTATTTGTAGCAAGAAGCAAGAAGGTTCATATTAACAAAGTAAAGATTAACGTAGCCAAATCAAAGTTTTGAAGCTCAACGATTTCCTTGGCCTAACTCGTGTACAACTTGAACATTTCCACAAGACTCCAAAGGAAAAAGGATAAAACACAGCATTTTTATTCCACAGTTTTGTAGTATTTATTACAGGAGTATTCAAAGTTAAGTTCTCCTAATCAGCAAACTGCACTTCGGTAAGACATTTTTCTCTCAAAGTGACATTAACCTACGTACCATTCTAACAGAAAGCTTACAAAGTGTTGCCTTTTACAAAGTACCACATAAAGACATTACATCAAGATTAATTAAATCAAAAGATCATTAGACTTTTTAGCATTTTAATTACCATTAATTAACTTATTCAATGAAATCATTTATTTATCTCAGCTTACATAAAATACAATCTGTGCTTATTTATTGAACTAAAACCTGTATAAGTATTCTTCTCATTATCAGATCATAATTTAGTTTTTTTATGTCTGCTATTTATGGTGTTCTTGGTTTTAACTATTTGTACTGCTAAAAGACAAAACTGCTTAATCACATGTCATTCGTGTGTTTATTGTGCCACAGACAGTTTGTGTTTTATCATTTGCTAGCTGCATCTAAACTGTGATCAAGGGACGCTGATTTGCCAAAGAGACGGGAGTGGCCGTTGCATTACTTCTCACAAAAAAGGCATATAATCTATTTGTCTTTGTAGGAAAGAGCTGTGTAGTTTTTTTTAAAACATCTCCAGTGACCACCTCTAAAGAACACCTATGTAGTATAATACGGTAACCTCTGACCAGATTCACATAACTGTATGTGTCATCTCAAGAATCAGCAATTGCTATGGGTAAGAAACAGCATCCTTTATATTTTTATCCTATAGAAATATATATTTTTAGCTGTGGTATTTTTTTGCGCTACAGAACACCCGCCAGAGGTCACTTGGCAATTGATCAGTGTGGACAGAACGGTGACATCTGTTTCCTTCGCTTTCTGTTGCTTTACATCAACAGAAAATCTTTTGGCTGGTCGGCTGTTGCGGCTGCCGCTGTTTAGGCTATAGGATACTGAATTCTCAATCGATTAATCTACTCAAATCAATGTTGCTGCATGTGAAAATAAACTTATAACTTTTGGAAATAAAGCACTTTACTTTCTATGTATGTGACGACCAACCCAACGCTGTAACAGACAAAAACAGTGACAGACAAACATGTTTTCTAAGAACATTAACCCTAACTTGATTATTTGTGCTGGTAAAATGTTTCCAGGAATTCTGGATTCAGTTCCTGGATTTCTCCCTATCATGGTAGCGTTATTACTTGGAAATGTCTTGTTAAGTATTCCATCTGAACCCCTGTCTAGGGATTATATGCTTTGTGATTTTTATCTGCTTCCGCTGTCAAAAACTACAACTTAAAATACCTAATTTATTTTATTTTAGTCGTGACATTCTGCAAGAGCCGTTTCCAAAGTGACATCTGTAGTTTCTCCTAATTTGCACATTTGGCATCTGGATTACCAGACCCATGTAGCCAGTGGCAGCGTAGAGCAGCATTAGTCTTTAGATTAGGTCATTGAGTTAGAGTTATTGATTCCTTCAGGCAAATTAGGTCATTCCAGCAGCAAGAGTGATAAGATTTAGCAAAGGCAAAGACGAGGACAATATAATTACACAAATGTTCAGCTGAGCAGTTTGGTGGACTGGAAATACATAAAGTAGCCAGATGTAATTAATGAATATTCTGTTTTTGCCACTCGTGTGACTTTTTTTTTTTTTTTAAAGTTATTTTTTTGGGGGCATTTTCCATTTTTATGACAGGACAGTGGATAGAGTCGTGAAAGGGGGGAGAGAGAGAGTGGATGCGGAAAGGGCCACAGGCCGGTTTCGAACCCGGGCCGCCGCGGTCAGGACCAAGCCTTAATACATGGACGCCCGCTCTACCAACTGAGCTAACCCAGGCGCCCTCGTGTTACTTTTTTGACATTGACATTTTGACATCTCTCTCAACATTAGCAGAATGAAAAAGGCTGAAAAAGGCTTTTGGAAACTTGATAAAGACAAAATCATCATTTTTGGTATTGCAGGGGAGTTTCTGTCATGTACAGTATCTGCATCAGAGCAGGTTTGCTTCACAGCTCTGTTGTAAACTGTCTAGTGTGTAAAGCACTGCACAGCATGGAGCCTTGTATGACAAAGTCCAAAAGGAACGCAAGTGCATCTGTCAGTACATTTTCCTTTAGAACTATTGTTCCTTTCATGATGGTTCCTGCTAATGAGCAGGTGGAAGATAATATTGTTTAGTCAGCTTCTCATCTAACCTGAATCTTCATCCCGATAAACACCCTCTGCCAAAGACAGCAGCGTTAGTTAAAACCCACAAACTTCTACTGCAGCCCCAATTTATATTATTTCCCCTTGAAACAGGGGGCGTTTAATCTTGATGGTTGAAAGATTTGTGTGTATTTGTGTTTCTTCTTTTGAGTTAAAGCTACAAGTACAACACCTATTGTTTCCTAAGAATAAGCAGTTTTCGAAGGAAGTTCAAGTGATGATATTTGATTAGACATTTTTCTCAGGACTGTGTGTGTGAGCAGGACACACTCCTCTGTTGGTGTAGTTGCACCTGTCAGGGTAACGTACACTTTCATGATTCTTTTTTTGTAAATTAGGGCTGTCAATCGATTAAATTATTTAACAGCGATTAATCGCATGATTGTCCATAGTTAATCGCAAATTAATCGCACATTTTTTATCTGTTCAAAAGGTACCTTACAGGGAGATTTGTCAAGTATTTAATACTCTTATCAAAAATGACAAATATTGTCCAGAAACCCTCACAGGAACTGCATTTAGCATAAAAAATATGCTCAAATCATAACATGGTAAACTCAAGCCCAACTGGCAAAAACAGCTGTCAGTGTGCTGAGTTGACTATGACTTACCCCAAACTCCATGTGATTATCATAAGTGGGCATGTCTGTAAAGGGGAGACTCGTGGGTACCCATAGGACCCATTTTTATTCACATCAGCGGTCAGGGGGCCCCTTTGAATATGGCCATGCCGGCTTTTCCTCGCCAAAATTTGGAGCATTATTTAGCCTCCTTAGTGACAAGCTAGTATGACATGGTTAGCAATTAATTCATTATTTTTCTAGTTTCATACGCCAGTGTCTTCTCTCTAGCTTTAAAACTGAGCCCGCTACAACCTTAAAATCCCATGTTGCGTTAATGCGTTAAAATTAGTGACGTTAAAACGAATTGCATTTGGCAGCCCTATTGTAAATATGTTTCCCTCACTTGCAAGCTGGTAAGCTCGCAAAGGCTCTGACTTTCTTTCTGAATTGACAAGAGTGTCCGAACACGGCTCTGAGACAGCTCAGGGGATTCGGAGCAAACCAGATGTCAAAGTGTCTTTATTTACCTTTCCCATCGCAATTTATTTCTGTAATATGCTGCAGATGTATCAAAAATGACACTGACTATAAAGGTGAACACTCATTTCCATTCACACTGCACCAGCTATACCACAAAATAGATGAACAGACCTTTATTCTTTTGAGTTGGAAATGACCTTTAGAAGAACGGCCATTAATTGAAACTGGCTGGGAACAGATTGGGATTCAAAAAAGCTGTGATACCTATAGTCATCCACACCGATTATATACCTTTAGAAATGTGATTCTAAAGGAGTCAAACTCAACACCTTAGTGATTTACCATTGAAGACATAATAATCTTTCCCTGTATCTGTATTTATAGTGTAAAGGACCAGTATGTAACATTTAGGGGAATTTATTGGTAGAACTGGAATCTAATATTTATAAGTATGTTTTCTTTAGTGTATAATCACCTGAAAATAAGAGTTGTTGTGTTTTTGTTACCTTAGAATGAGTCGTTTTTACTACATGGGGAGCGGGTCCTCTCCATGGAGTCCGCCATGTTGCACCGCCATGTTTCTACAGTAGCCCAGAACGGACAAACCAAACACTGTTAACCGCTTGGGCCGGAGTCGATAACGCTACTGGCTCTAGTCGCCGCCGCTCTCTCTCTCTTGCTTCACCACTCACTTCCCACATACAAACACATTCTATGCACTCTACTCTTACAACAACTGGCTCTAGATAGGGCCATTTGTGATTTTGCGTCGTCCACCATAGCAATCCTACTAGGCTTGGCACACTGGAAAAGTTTTAATCTGCAACCTTACCGCCAGATCCTACACACTGTTCCTTTAAAGATGGTGACAAAACTCAGATTGTTGTTGGTGACGAGTATTCACCCATCTGCGAAGAGACCCTGAAGTGAGTCCTTGGTCTCTTGTAACCCTGAAAACCAACCTTATGTCTTGTTTCCATAATAATGTTATTACTCTACAGTGTTCACCACTGTCACAAAGTCCCAACAATTTCTTTAAAACCGTACGCTTCCTTTAATGGAAGATAAATGCAATTTCATTCCTGCACAAGGTCCTCGAAAGGTCAATTTGGAAGCGATGGGAAAGTCACCTTTTTGTTAGTGAGGCATGAGGGGGGATGAATAGGGGCTTTGGTGCCTTATGCGAGGGGTAAATATTGGCATGAACCAACCGCTGACTATCGGGGACAAGCAATCTCCATACACTGCATGCTGAAATAACCTTGATGGTGGAAAGTGAATTTGATTACGTAAAAAAAAGAAAACTAACCGTGATGCTGTATTTTGAACACGATTTCCATATGGTAATAGGCTGCACAGTGAGACACAAATAGGATTCCAATTGTCCCATTAGCCCAGATGAAATCAGTAAAGTGAGTAGGCTAGGCTAAACATCCAGAATTGATTGAAGGGAATGTCAGAGGAATTATACGTATTCCTGACCAAAAGCATTAGCTTTTCTGACCACAGTTGCAGAAAAAGAAGTCTTCTGCCATGCATTAATTGTATTGTGTGGGTAGGGATTTTCCTCAAAGCATTTGGTTAAAAAATATCTTCTTTGAGGATAAGCACACACCATTGGGATTTATGTTCCACAATATGCTGATTAATGTGTTTTTTAAACCAAGTCTGTGTGGTTTGCATTGCTGACCAACTCTGCATTCAATTACATTTATATTTTCCCTTTGCTTTCCTTATTTTATTCCTTATTCACCTGTTAAACCTAAAAGGAACCTCGATTAAAAAATAAAATAAAAGACCTTTCACAGCTTCATATTAATATGCCCCGTCAGTCTCCAAGACAAACAGCAGGAGGCTGAGGCAATTCCATAAAAGTCTTTCCTTTGTTCAAGTATAAGAGGAGGCAGCCGTTTCAGCGGAGGGGAGAAAGACAAACAGCCTTTTATTTGTTTGTTGCCATTTAAAAGTTAAACCTAATCCCCCCCCATTTCCCCCAGATTTCAAAGGTATGGAAGTTTGCAACTTTCTCTCAGAGAAACTGGAGAGACAGACATTGGCTAGCATTCAAGATTTCAAGTGTAATAGAAGACGTTACACTTTTTTGAAGTTGTGGGGCTCTGCGAGAGTGTTTCTAATTTGATTCTGAATGAGGAATAGAGCAAGAATGACTTAGCCTGGCAGGAATCACAGGATACAATTTTGACACAATGTCAGTTTGACTCAGGGCGTGTCATTTTCATTACAAATGACAAGGCGCTCAACAGTCAGTTGAAACACTGAGAGGGAGAGGGAGATGGAGGGAGAGGCGTGTGGGTGAGACAAAGCAGGATCAGATTTGAAGGCATGGAGGAAAAAAGGAAATGTTTGCCGAATGCAGAGAAGCAGTTGTTTGATCAGCCAGTACTGAGCGAGCTGCTGCAACTCTGGAATTTCATTACTCATTTGTTCTTTTGTCAGTCTGATGAAGAAGTGATCAAAATGAAATAGTTCATTCTTTACTGTTTGTTAGAAAACAAACGGGCACAGTACTGTGATCACAATGCGGAGAGCATGGTTTTCCTTTGGGATTTTGTTTTGAAATATAATATATGTCTGCAGGAATACAAGGTACCGGGGTCGTTGTTACAAGCCATCCGGTCCTTGTATAACCAAAGTGAGAACTGTGTCCGTATACCCGGCACAAAGTCAACGCGTTTCCGGTGGGTGTTGGCCTCCGCCAGGGTTGTCCCTTGTTGCCGATCCTGTTTGTGATTTTCATGGACAGGATCTCAAGACGCAGCCGGGGGAAGGAGAGTGTCCAGTTTGGGACCTTCAGAACTGCGTCTCTGCTCTTTGTAGATGATGTGGTTCGGTTGGCTTCATCAGACCATGACCTGCAGCACGCACTGGGGCGGTTTGCAGCCAAGTGTGAAGCAGTCGTGATGAGAGTCAGTACCTCCAAGTCTGAGGCCATGATTCTCTGCCGGAAAACAAAGGATTGCGCCCTCCGGGTTGGGAATGAATCACTGCCCCAAGCGAGGGAGTTTAAGTATTGTGGGGTCTTGTTCACGAGTGAGGGTAAAATGGAGCTGGAGATTGTCATGTGGTTCGGTGCAGCATCTGCAGTTATGAGGGTGCTGTACCGGACCATTGTCGTGAAGAGGGAGCTGAGTCGGAAGGCAAAGCTCTTGATTTACCAGTCCATCTGCGTTCCAACACTCACCTATGGTCATAAACTTTGGGTAGTGACTGAAAAAATGAGATCGCTGATTCAAGCAGCCGAAATGTTTCCTTTGTAGGGTGGCTGAGCTCAGACATCCAGAGGGAGCTCGGCGTAGAGCCGCTGCTCTTTTGTTTCAAGATTTTCTGGACATGGCCAACTGGTAAGAGGCCCCTGGGGTAAACCCAGAACACACTGGAGAGATATATATGTCGTCTGGCCTGGGAAAGCCTCGGTGTCCCCCAGGAAGAGCTGGAAAATATTGCTTGGGAGAGAGACATCTGGAATTCTCTGCTAAGCCTGCTTCCCCCATGACCCGTCCCCGGATAAGCGGAAGAAAATGGATGGAACATAACATATGTTTTCTGGTTTCTTGTAGCATGCAGGTAAACCAGTTGCAAAAGAGAGGGGTGGGATATTGTTCAGGGATAAATCTATAATTTCTAATCTCATACTTCCATTTTCCCTCTTGTATTGATCCACTTTGTACCATCAGCAAGCTTTGTGGATGGATTAAGCTACCACACAAACAAAGAGAATGTGGTGTCCCAACATCAACGGTGTGATCAATGGCAGAGACAACCCGGGTCAACAGTTTCGATGCATGTGTTTACTGAGGCAAAGTATTGGAGCAAGAGGGGCTGTTGGAATAGAGGGTGCAAACTAGAATCAATACAACAGCTATCATCATTTGCAAGGTTTATTAATGGCTTCGCCCCAAGCCGGCAACGAGAGAGAGAACACTCACTTGCATTTAGGGAACCAACACTCCGGCGTTTATGCAGCTCGCCTGCTATCAATCATCACAGTGCAAGTTGCTCTCAGCAATGGTCTGGCTACCTCCACTCACCTCACAAAAACACCCCCACACACACACACCCTCAATCATGTAATGAATAGCATCAATTATGTGGCGAGGCTGCCAAGATATACAAATGATTCAGAACGGGTCAAAGTCTAAAGGCTAGACAAAGTGCAAGGCTCAGTTTAATTCACTTTCTTTCACTCTCCTCCTTGCTGTGGTTCAATAGAGTTTTCATGAATTTTAAAAGGTATATCCACCTGTTCATGACAGACAACAGCATCAGTCACATGGGATACAGCCATAAGGCAACGATCGTCAGCACCAACAGGTGCTGCCTATCCTCGTGGTAGTCAGGAAAATCCCCCATAGGTGAAAATCGTTCCTACTTAGAGAGAACATGTCATCTACTACATCAGACAGCCGAGAAAAAGAAACACTGCTTTTTTATGGCAGTTGTGGCAGCCCTGTTGAAGAGAAAGGGGTTTTGTTCAGTCAGATATCATGGCTGTGTGTAAAGCAAATGAACAATCCATTTTTCCTACTGTCAAATAAAACTGTCGAAATCTGAGTAATAGATGAAAAAAAAGAGACAGAGGTCTGCTATTTTATTGTATGAGTAATATAGAGGAAGAGATATGATTAAAAAATATATTCGGACGGAGTGTAATGTGATCCACAAGCTATCAACCAAAAGCAATGACATAAACCATTAACTGAATATTGCAGGAATTTCAAAACAATAGAATGATGGGAGGATTATCACCTCATGATCTATGAAAGTGCCAGCGGATGAATTCGGCTGTGAAAGGTTATCCTGGTTCTTCTTCTTTATGGTTCTCTGGTCTCCAGTCTAGTGATGTCACGATGCCAGATACTTAGTAGTCGATACCAATACCAGTGAAATTCCCTGATTCTTGGTACCAATTCAATACCACAGTAAAGAGTGAAAGTAAAACAGTGAATCCCATGTGCTTCGACATCCACCCCTTTATTACCATTTGCATACAGTTTTTTGTTATGAAGTTAAACAAATCATAATTCCCTCTCTATTATCTTTTTTATATTGCTGTGAAAATATCTCATTCAAACAACTGTATTTATTCAGGTTTCTCGCCAAATACTACATTTTACAAGATTACATTTGAACACATCATGCTAATGTTAGAATTAGGGCTGTCAAAATTAACGAGATAATGCATTAATGAAAATTTGTTTTAACGGCACTAATTTATTTAATGCATTAATGCAACTTGCGATTTTTAGGTTGTAGTGGGCTCAGTTTTAAAGCTAGAGTGAAGATACTGGCATCATATAAAACTAGAAAACCTAGGAAACCCATTGGTACCAACCAGGCCATACTAGCTGGTTGCAAAGTTGGCTAAATATTAATAATATTTATAATTTAATTTATAATATAATTATAATTTCTGCTAAATTGTGTAGAGGAAAAACTGGCATGGCCATTTTCAAAGGGGTCCCTTGACCTCTGACCTCAAGATATGTGAATGAAAATGGGTTCTATGGGTACCCACGAGTCTCCCCTCTACAGACATGCCCACTTTATGATGATCACATGCAGTTTGGGGCAAGTCATAGTCAAGTCAGCACACTGACACACTGACAGCTGTTGTTGCCTGTTGGGCTTGAGTTTGCCATATTGAACATATTGTTTATGCTAAATGCAGTACCTGTGAGGATTTCTGGACGATATTTATCATTGTTTTGTGTTGTACACATATATTTGCATGAAACAAGCATATTTTCACACTCCAATTTTTACAAGAGTATTAAATACTTACAAATCTCATTTTAAGGTACATTTTGAACAGATGAAATATGTGTAATTAATTTGCAATTAATCGCAATTACAAATGTTGATTGATTGACAGCCGTAGTTAGAATTTACCTTTGCCTGAACACATCATAATGTAATTCACCTCCCATGTTGAAGTCGGCAGGATGAGAGCGATTTAATGTTAGCTGCTAGTAGCCAGTAAGCAGCAAAGTCCTCCAAGGAATTAACAGCTAACATTAACTAGCTCTCGTCCTGCCAATTTCAACACAGATTTGTTGTTCCGAATGCAGCATTATCAGGGAAAAACTAGGGTGCGTCCCCTGGATGCTTTGATCGTGATTTTACTGCATCCCGAACACATTTTCGATCATTGATGGGTCACTGTTAGTCTCGAGCTCTGACGGTACTGTAGAAAAAACGAGTACCATCATGTTTTCAGAATTTTGGCATTGACTTGGTACCGAAGTATCGGTTCTCGTGACACCACTACCTCAATTACTACTGGGGGTGTAACCGTTCTGAAACCGAGAAACTTCTTTCACTATCATCTTTATGCTGCAGTACACAAGTGAATCTGCATCTCCTTGTCTAAGACTTCAGTAAATCTGCAACACCTACAGCTGCATAATGATGTCTGAAAAAAAACAGTCTGAAAGAAGTGTTGAAAGTTTTCATATTTTCACATACTTTATGGTGATAATTGCAATAACACTGTCACTGCGTTCATTTGACAAATCATCCAAGACAAAAGCTTTAATTAAAAACAACCGATAACATGATATAAAACATTGATTGCTTGCTTCATTTATTTTTCAGGGAATAAAAACCTCCTTTCGAGAGTAAATTGCCAAACATGCCATGGAGTCACCTGCTATGTTTTGCCTGTGTTCCTCCTCCAAGTGTTCTTTTATTGTAGAGCTGGGAAATGAACAATGTGTGCATTCTGCTGTGAATTCTCCACAGAATTTTTTGACAAGGCTGAAAGATAAAGCAAGCATCAAATAGTCACATCTCCATATGTTTGATTGTGTAGAATATCTGTGCATGCAAATGAGGGCGCCTTTTTCCCCCTCTCTTTTTAAAATAGGTACTTCCACTTATGTCTCTTATCATAAAAATTGGAGTTATGTCCATAAATTTCCATCTACAGGAATCAGACAAACCAACTTGCAAAAGTATTTCTATGTATTGCATTTTGGAATAACATCATGGGTATTTATTAAGGCTGGCTTTATAAGGTAAACAGTTTTACTAATATTTAAGTAGACACTTCACACATTTAAATTCCCATTTTAAACAAAACTGCAGCAAATCTATTTTGCACATTTAGCTAATCCAAATTATCTTTAAATACAATGCTCGTCCACAGTTTGCCTTCAGTCATAATATTGGGATATTTACTACGTTATGCATACTAAACAAAAATTAGCACATGAAAATAGACTGGGCTGGCTGAGTGGTTGATATACCATGTCTTTAGGAGAACATCAAAATTTTCCAGTAGCGAGCCCTGAGGCCACCAGCATATTAAAGTCTCATCATTATCTGACTTTACTCATATTGTTTATACCATATGAAATGAGTGTCTGTAAGGTACGGCTGAGACGTTTCTAGCTGATGGCACTTTTTAATGTGCCAGCGTGCATTAAAAAAAAAAAAAGAATAAATGTATTACAGCGGTAGCCTGGAGGTTAAAGAATCCAGCTCGTAACAGAAAGTTTCCCAGTTTGAAGACTCACTTGAGCTGGGAGAGGCTGGGTGAAGGGGGCTGAATTGACTTTTTAACTACTGTCAGCGTGTGCCTGAGCAAGACACTGAATCCAAATACTTCAGCCCTAAAGGCTAGGCAAGTGATACTATTACATTGAAATGCACATATAAAAATGTATGCCCTCGAT
The DNA here is from genome assembly GCF_043250625.1 of Sebastes fasciatus. Taxonomy (NCBI): domain Eukaryota; kingdom Metazoa; phylum Chordata; class Actinopteri; order Perciformes; family Sebastidae; genus Sebastes; species Sebastes fasciatus. The sequence continues at coordinate 26,525,868 of NC_133795.1, forward strand.
GCACCATATCAGTGCTTCTGTAGTTGAGTAGAGATGCGCTGTAGCAGTGCTGGGACAGCTCCCATGTGTGAATGTGTGAATGACCGTACAACCGGCTCTTACGCTGCATGTTATCCCTGAAGCCACTTCTGTTGATGTTCTGTGGATGGGGGGAACATGTTCATGTCACATTTAAAAATCCTATTTTTGTCCTCCTCACGTCTACAGTTTCAGTTTGATGTACTCACTAAAATCTCCCTAAACAGTGTGTACTTACTGTCCAGCCACCAAAGTCCAGATAAGAGGAGCTCTGATATGATAAAAAATATTGACACATTGATTTTAGTTATTACTGTGTGCTCACAGCAGTGAACATGTCCTCTGCTTTTATATACAATAAATATTTTCCTAAAAAAGCTAGAAATTAACATAAAGCAAAACTGTAGCAGTAAGGGAAAGTATTCTCTGTTGTAAAGATGCAAATTCATTATGTATTAAAGAAACTAAATGTGTTTTTAAGTAGGGTTGTTAGTGCATTAATATTGTGGTAATTTACATAGTGTAAGTTTTTTGTAATGCTACCATTATTATAGAAAGCACAATAACCAGTTGCATCATAAGTTATTTGCTCGAATGATGTAAATGTACAACACAGTCTCAAGGCATTTCGTGAAATAGTCACGAAATTTAATCTATTTGATTCGTGTACATAGACACGAATTTCCCTGTTTTTGTGATCCTAAGCACGACTTTCAACTTTTTGAATGTCCAACAACACGTGACGCATGTGTCAATTTCTGTACCACTCTTTTCAAAATAAAACTACTTAGTTAGGCTTAGGAAAAGATCGACTTGGTTAGGCTTAGGCAACAAAACAACTTAGTTAGGTTAAGGTAAATAGACTGCGGTTTGGGTTTAAATAACTCCAGAAGTGGCATAACTTAAGTACGGAAGTAACGTGACAAATAAATCGACTTTGACTTCTGGTTTCACACGGGACACGAACACCGGTCTCCTGGGTAAAAAGTCCTGTGTCCTACCCATCCATCCGACCTCGTCCCTATACAGCGTTCGCCGCTCTTTGTACTTCCTGATTCACAATTACATGGATTACGTATAAATTAATTTTGTGCAGAACCATCCCACAAAAAAATTTGAAATTCATGTCTATGTACACAAATTAATACACACGATTTTGAGACTATTTCAAGAACTGCTCTGCCACTGGACTGAAATGTATATAGATTATAAAGAGGCAGTCTGTACGAGCCAATATAGCCAAAATGCTGCATCAATTCCTGTATTGACAGCTACATCTCTTATGTATGTATGTATGTACCTTTCATCAATATATTTTTTGTATGTATTTTCTTGTACAACACAGCAAAACATGACAGCATATGACAAGAGTAATTTGAAACCAGCTTTCATCATGGAAATACTCATCTTCTCTACGAAAATAACTTCATACAAAAAGACTAAAGAGCACTTACACACTCTGTTCAGAAAAAATCAAGAGAAAGTGTTTGCAAACAAACTGAAGTGTTGTTATGGTTTCTATGGAAAAACACTGCAACATAAAATATGCAAAACACGTTTTGCAGGTAATTAAAATTAAAATGGACATCAGCTAGTACAAGCACTTTACAAAGGATTATTTATTATGAGCTGAAGGTCAGGCTTGGAAAGTGCTAAAGAATACAGTAATTATAAACAGCATGTGTGTACAACACTGATATTTATTGACATCTTGCGAGCAGAAAAACATATTTGAATTGTGCCAAATCAAGAATGCTGCATTTGTAGAGAAAATGTTGCTGCAAGAGATTTCAGGGAAAATTATATCACTGTCGCTTTGAATTCTTTTCATCCGGCTTCTTTGATGCAAAATTGGTTTGGTGCAGCCGAGCACTTAACAACATCACAGGGTGTGTGAAATATTTTCTTTTCCGCACACAATCCTGTTTTTGGGGGGATTGTTTTTGTTAGTAACAACATACTGTATACTTCTCTGTTTAATTTTATCTCATAAGTGCAGTATTAAGATCAGTGTGTACAATGGTTATTTTCCACAGACAATTTCACTGAGTGCTCTTAGACTACCATTAAGTCAAGTCTATCTTAATTATCAGTGAATGTCAAATTCTGTCAGCAAACAACTACATCTACATTAAGCACACGCACAAGCACAAAGATGCCCTCACATTCATTACAGCATTACAACCAAATTATTATCCATCAACATTTGTTTTTATACCAGTAGGCTTACCTGGGGGTCTGTCTCAGAAAGAACAAGTGTACAGCTGGGGGCTTGGTAGCCTAATAATGTATTCAGATTTTTCCAACGTGTTAATCGTAAGAATACGAAAAATTAGAAATAAATAAGAGACTCGTTAGCAAATTGGTGAAGCTCTACTTGGGCACAGTGGTGCTTGGAGGCAGTGGGCAATCTCCAGGTCTGAACAGTGAAGCCAATGCAGAAGTGCCTCAAACTTGCATTCTCTCTAACAGCCAGCAGGGGGCGACTCCTCTGGTTGCAAAAAGAAGTCTGATTGTATAGAAGTCTATGAGAAAATTAGCCTACTTCTCACTTGATTTATTACCTCAGTAAACAATGTAAACATGAGTTTATGGTCTCAATCACTAGTTTCAAGTCTTCTTCAATACAGCATGATGTTCATTTAGTAAATTATGGTCCCATTTAGAGTCAAATAGACCATAAAGCAGAGTATGCTTTAGGGCGTGGCTACCTTGTGATTGACAGGTCGCTACCACGGCGTTGTCCGATCTGGGTGTTGTCCGTGTTTGTCGTCTTACAACTTTAACTCTTTCACAGTGTGATTTCAGTTCATGAATGTTATTTGTACAATTTTGGTCGTCTGAAAGTGTCTTATTCAGCGTTCAGTTGTACTTAGCTCCATCCTCTCCTGTCACTTCTGGTTCTAAAAAAACCAAGATGACGACGGCCATAAACCAAGATGATGACGGCCAAAAATGCCAAACTCAAGGCTTCCAAACTGCAGTCCACAAACCTGGCGTCACAGTGACTGCATCCACTTCTTATATAGTCTGTGCTTTGAGCTTAATGCTAACGTCAGCATGCTAATTTGTGCTCACAGTGAGATCGTTGACGTGTTGATGTTTTAGAAGGTATACCACATTCAACATCTTTGTTTTGTGTGTTTTAGCCCAAAGTATTAGACAAATTTAAATGTTGATGTGATGATGGCACTAGAAAATGAGTCCTAGGATCACTAAAGTAATTGCAATTAATCCCGAGGGGAAAATGAAGGTCCTGACCAAGTTTCATGACAATCCATCCTGTAGTTGTTGAGACATTTCAGTCAAAGCCACACATGTAAACCTTCTGGTGGCACTAAAGGAAAAGTCCGGGGATTACCAAAGTAATTATGATTCATCCTCTGTAGAACATGAATTTTTGTACTAGACTTCATGGCAATCCATCCAATAGTTGAGATATACCAGTCGGGACCAAATTGGCGGACCAGCTGACAGACTGGTTAACAGCCAGCTCTATTTAACCCAAAATACTCATAGAAAGCCCCAATACTGTATGTTGAACTCTCTTTATGCATCAGGTCTGTTTCTGGCATGATTACCGCAAAAGCTCTTCTCATGCTGGAGCGAGGTAGCTGCCAAAAGGTTTTTTTTCCGTATTCTGGGCTGAAATGGGCGACTACTGCCTGTCCTGCTGGGTTTCCTGCTGGCACATTTAACAGCTTTTCCCAAGTATGTATGCACTGTGACTGTTCAAATCTAAACATGCTGTACAGACAGAGTGAGAAGTGGATCAGGTTTTCACAGCCAGTCCTGGTCAGCATCTAAATGAGTTAATTAGAGTGAGTCTTCCAGTGTTAGAGTTGTTTTTGTTTACATGGATTGACTTTGAGTAGTGCAAACAAGGCGTAGACTATTTAGAGCACCAACAATGTGGTGAAAAAACACCGCAAACTATATGCTGTAAACTCACGATTAATTGCAAGCTGTGGTATTAGATTGTATTGTTTTGTGTTCCTGTTATTTTGTCCACCCCTCAGTGTTTTTTTGTTAATATATCTGTTTGCCAATATATCAGATTGGTATTGTGTGTCTAACTTCCCATACAGAGACTTAAAGCAATTGTGAAGAGAATTGGAGCAACTATGATTAAAAAAAGGTATTTTTATAAAAGGTCGCTATATCCTGACAGTAGTGAATGAGACAGGTAATCTGAAAAAAATCATGTGCCTCTGTGTCCTCTGGTGCTCCTAATGACATCTGCAAGATTTCACAGACCGTAGGAAAACAACCAATCAGAGCTGAGCTGGAGCCTACTGTCTCTGAGCAGCTGTCAATCAGTCACAAACTCCGATCAAACGGTGAAAATAGGCAGTGCTGATCAAATATGAATCAATATTCTGTTACTGTAATTACTATTTCTTGCCTCAAATGTTTTCAGAAACATCTTGTAGTGTACTGTTTATTTGTAAAATAAGAAAGTTTATGACTCGGCAGCCATGTTGAGATCTGTTGAGGAAATACTAAGCACCGCCCACCAGCCGGAGCAAACTTTCTCATATTACAGCTAAACAGCACACTGCATGATGTTTCTGAAAACATTTGAGGCGAGAAATAGTCATTACAGTAACAGAATATTGATTCATATTTGATCAGCGCTGCCTAATTTGACCGTTTGATCGGAGTTCGCAAATGATTTACAGCTGCCTCCGTTGAATGAACAGCCAATAGGAACGCTCTCTCTCTCTGAAATGACCTGTGATTGGCCAAAGTCTCCTGTCACGGGCTAGATTCTCTAAAGCCTGAAAACAGAGCCATGAGGAGGTGCAGAAGTCTAGTTTTCTCTCAGAACACTTGAATTACAATATGCTGGGTTTTATTTTTTATGCTGGGCTTTTGCCCAATGATGCCAAAAACACATTGCCTATTCTATTTAACCTCATCTTCAGAAATGTGTCTTTATTGTGTTATTTTATGGGTATTTATTTCTTATGTTCTGTATGCAGTGTTGGTTGATTAGATGGGAACACTATAATTTCCGTGATTTTATGGATGAATAAATTGAAACCTAGACCTTGAAATAACATTGTTGTGGAGACATGAACTTCAGCAAAAATTATCAAATTTAAAGCATTACATATCAGTGCAAAATATTGATTATAGGGTCCTCTAATCTAAAAGTTACAGTCCTAGAAAACCATCCTAGTCAAAATGCTAATCCCAAAGAAAAACCTTGAGAGAATTTCTGTTTTTCCCTTTTGCCTCAGAGGGGAAACAGAGAAATAAAGCTGTTACGGGATATCAAACTTGTCCTTAACCAAGAATGGCAAACAGCTTTTTAAGGAAAAATTGTCTTGGCAAAATCTATTTCATGAATACTGATTGTCCTGCAGGGTGGGGTGAATATAGATCCCAGATGAATGGTAAATACCTAAATAATAGCTCATCCTTAGGGCTGGACACATCTCTCAATACATGAACCAGACAACAACAATAACAACAAAATCTTTTAAACTCAGATTTGGGATATTTCTATTGAAAATTTAGCCAGTTTTACATTATTTCTGTCCTCATTGCTGTCTATTCTACAGGGACTCGACTGCAACAACAAATTAGCAAAACAAAACACTTGATTTATTTTTTTTGTTTTGTGTCCTCGGCAGGGAGGGCTTTTTTAAACCATATGAATTCACAAATGGTGTTTATATCACCTTCCCACATCAGTGCGCTCGCTAAAGCTGCATTGTATAAATCAAATTAAACACTGTTGGGGTTGCATCATAAAAACATCTTATAGGGTGATAGAAAAACAGGCAAATCAATCAGTCAATTAGAAGAGGAAAGCGGCTGCTTCCTCCGCAGTGTTTTGTCGGCGTTTAATTGGTGAGGAGGTGATGATGACAAATGGACAGGGGTCATTCATCTCCTGCAGCCGAGGTTTTCTTTAGGACCGACACAATCGCAGGCTTCGTCTCAAGGGCAAGCAGCTGAGATAGGGATTGAAGAGTCACATTATTCAGCCATTTTGAAACCACTTTACTGCACACATCAGTCTTGAGGTTAAACTTACTTTTCACTCCTTTGCGGAGTATTTTAAGAAAATGTTCCTCCAGGTCTGCATTCATTATGTATAACAGAATGCTTGATATGATTTCTACAACCGAGGGTTATGAATGGGCAAAATGGGCTTGTTTGTTGTCTGCATATTTTGCCCATATCTCTGCAGTTGTGATTCTGCAGCTCTGTTATCTCTCAGGCCCGCCAGCTTAAGGGCTTGGATTTTCCTCCTTGGAAGCTCCTGTGCTCCCAGGCAACAGGTCCCTCTAATGATGGGAAATTATGCTTCTGGCACGTCAATTATGGTGCAAAAATACTCCCGAGCAGCTGTGTCTTTTTTTTTTTTTAAGGCTTATCATTTCTCTCATAAGAGGTCTTCTGTGCTATTGCAGGTCCCCTCCCACTCACAGTATCTCTCACAATAGCACCAATGAAATATTGAGCAAAAAATACATACTGGATGATATTTTCTCTGAGTTCACTCTGTAGGAATTACTTCTCAGTAAAACAACAAATTGGTTCTCTCTTCAGTGAAGAGACATTTGATTTCACAATTTGACAAGCAGAAAAGGTAAACTTCTTTAGCCAAATTTGGAAGTGAGCCATGTGCGATCCAACAGAGCAGATTTATAAAGCACCGGAAGCCTGTGAAGACCTATTACCTAATCATTGTCGACCTGTCACTCCAGATGACCTCGTCTCCACAGAAACACAGACAAAAGCAGAAAACTGAAATTCAAAAACAGTAGGAGCCTGCTGTTCGGTAGCCTCCCCCATATGGCGCCTGGGTTTTTTCCTCTTTTTAATTAACACCTTTTGAATGTAAGCATTCTTTTCTACTCAGGACAGGTCAGAGGTGTGAAAAACACTCCCAGGAAGAGGCTTCAGAGAACTTCAGATGACTGATGTTCTTGTTAATTTTCTCACTTGAGCATAATGAGAACTAAAGAAATGTTAATTATAGAGATGTTAATAATTAACCGTTTAACAGTTAACCGTCATTAAGAATTTTTAGTGATTAATGCTATCAGTTTAACGGTTAAAAGAAATATTAAAAATTAAATTTAAAGCTGAGCAAAACTCAGAGGAGTGGCCTGTCACTTAAAGGAGAATAGCTGGTCCACCTTAACAGCCCACCTTAAGTGAGTCTAAACCGGTGCTGCAAGATACAGGAGCTTGGCTTGGGTCTTGAGGTGTAGCATTTATTCACCAACAAATAAACTATACACACACTGCACTGCTACGTTTACAGCTATAACATTACTGATAACTTACCGTGAACACGAGGCCACCAACAACGCTACAGCTGCGAACGTAGCACAAACATACATGGTCTGTCGGACACTCGCTAACGTTACGCCGGGCAGACGCACAGCTGACAACCTCGCAACTAAACTAAATTATGCGGTAGAGACATACTGGGAAAGTGGCTGCATGAGTCCTCAACAATACACGTAGCAACTGGGGACTCAGTTGTCTGTTTTGCACACACACTGCAGCTGGCGATAAATTATGGATTTAACCTGTTTGTGCATCGGCTTATTGTTGCAGCTGGGCGGCTTTTTAGGCACTAAAACCACAGCAACCCTGCATGCAACGCACTTATCTTGTCGGTTAATGGTTGATAATCGGTTTACAACGGTGGGCTATCAGTTAGAAAAAAAATCCTAGTTGATTACTACCACTAGCAAGTAACAAGTGCAGATATTTAAGATAGATTTTATGATTAGTTAAAGCTGAATTAATTAGTTATTTTGTTTGGCACTTTGGGGCGGATATCCACAAGCTGAACATCACATACTTTTGATAAACTGATTTATGTCCTTACAAAGCCGATAAGGTTTCACTCACTTTTAGCTTCATTTTGCCCCCCATTAACTCCTGAGGGAAATATCTGGATTATTAGCTGCTAAATGCTTCACTATGTTCACCAGCTGTTTGCTACCTTTGCCTCGTTTCCATTAGGTGAAGGGCAGATAATGACATGTGCTGTTGGTTTTTGCTTAAACCAGCTGGTTGCTACGGCTGAAAACGATGCCGATGAGAGCGATGAGACTGAACCTGAAAATAAGTAAAGTTGTGGGGCCAGAAAATCAAAACAATGAGCTGAAAGATGCTAAAATGCTTTGTAGAGCTGATTCTTTGTCACTACGAGTAACCCTTTTTACATTTATGTGATCCATTGCTCACATAAAAATATTGATAAGTGCCGCTTTAAAATGCTGTCATGACGGATAGTTATATATTCAATCTATTGACATGTTGATGTAATTGGCTCTAAGTGCAGAGGGTAACATAGAGTGCTACATCGCCACTGTTTTGTTGCTCCATGTTGTATTAAGGGCGATTAACTCGGAGTTGCACTGTGAGGCCTTTTCGTCATTGTTAAGGGTATCAGTGTTGCCAAAGCTTGCTTGAAAACTCAGTCAATTTGGTGGCACTGAACTATGACACTATTACAGAGTCAATTAAGTAGGCTACAGTCTAAAGCACTCCTATTCTTAGGGCTTAGTGTGCGGACTCAGCTCTGCCCAAGGCGTTTCTGGACTGTAGTCATAGGAAAGAGGTCAGACAGAAGTCAATTGGTTTGACTGAAACCGCTGCCCTTGCTTTTGAGGAGAGGTGAAAAATAAAATAGAACATTATGCAGCCGAGTATTTTTTTTTTTGTTTTTTGTCTTGCACTTTAAAGAGGGATTGTAATGAAGGGATTGTGTCAAGCCATCTGTTAATGATGTCTCTGGTGATTAGAGATGCTCGGAATCTGCCAATTTACAGCTTGAATGGCCATGACAGGTGACCGATCAGTCTCAGATATAGCCGATTCTCTGCCGGTCACGGTTCGGTACGTTTTTGGTATAGCAGGAAAAATGAAAATAATAATAATTAATATATATTTTTTCATTTATTTTTAATAATGTAAACATTCAACAGTGGCTTATTGTCCATAATTATTACTTTAACAGTTAACTCCAATACTGGCATATAAGAATAAAATGGCATAAATAAATGACACAATTTTTAGTAATACTCCATCATAATTATTATTTATTGTTATTATACCTTTATGTAACCAGGCAAGGCCCATTGAGATTATAAAATCTCTTTTCTAAGGAAACTATTTTGACAGTTTGTGTCACAGGGCATACCGAACAGACGACGCATACTGAACCGGACGTCCTGTAACGAACGGTTCAAACAAATACATATACATGTACATATACATACATAAATATATAGATAAATAAATACATAGTTTTATATAGATAATAAATAATTGACTCTTTGTAATAGGCTCTTTATAATACTCAAAAATGTGTGAGTATGCTGTCCATCATAGTTCTGAGAAAAAAAGAAAATCGAAATCGGAAGGTCAGACTTTTAAAAAATTGGAAATAAGAATCGATCAAGAAAATTGCAAAATAGCAAATCTGCATCACTACAGGTGATATCTCAAAAGAGCAGACTGATTGGAGGGCGTCTGTAATTAAATTCACATTTTCTTCACTCAAATGTGATATGGCAGACACCACCTCCATTCAATGTCGCTAAAATGTTGACGGATGATTCATTCCGGCACTGTGGTCTGATGTTTAAAAACATTACAATGATTAGCTTGATGGAGGCGATACTAACTAAAGGTCAGATTTTAAATGATGACAGATTTTGACTCCCCCACCATGGCCCGATCCGAAAGCGTAAAACAACTAAGGTCATTTTGGTTCCCAACAATGTTACCTCAAACTTTTTTTTTTTTCCTATTTTTTTTTTTCCTCGCTTATTTTGTCTAGTTATACAGCCGACAACACAGACAATTAGAAATGTTATTGTTCTGTTTGATGTTTGAAAGTCAGATCTGACAGAATGGAGTTGTATCCCAAAGTGCTGTATCTGGCTATATTTGTAAAAATATCCTATTCATCCAAACACCATGGATGAAGAAAGTGCTCCATTTTTATTGTTTGCCAAAGTACCATCAAGCTAAAAGAGAGAAACAAAAGAAGCAATTTAACCATTTTCTCTTTTTTGACATTTCAATGCGAACCACACACTTGAGGAAAACAATCTGAAAACTGTGTTGAACAAAACTTTTTAACACACTAAATCACAATAACTTTTAATATGTATTATTGTGGTCAAGGGTCTATGTGACTGAACATGCGTTATCATGAAATAGTGATTAGAAGTTCCATTTTACTTTAAATATGAATATAAATTCATCAATCCCACGTGACACAATAAACACATGTTCGTGATAGGACAGTATGTGGTGAGCAAATATCTAGCAATCAACTATCAACAAAACAAACAAATGAATAAATGTGAATAATTATTGTGTACTTTACTGTGAATGTAAAACACAAAATTATAACAAACACCAAATTAGCAGCTTAGTCTTTTTAACAGACAGCTCTTTTTCATATGTGGATTTTTATTGCATGTAGGTTTTTCATCTAAAGCTGTAACTACATGTTAGTCTTTGTAAAAGAGGGAGGAGATTTTAGTAAATGACTTTGTGCATGAAAAATGTTGCAAACATTTTTGTTTTATGTCACCTGCTTAGTGTACTCACAGTGACCTGTGAATTCATTTCAGAAGCTCTGTGTATGCCGGTGTGTAAGGAAGAATTTGTGTGTTTATTTTTATAAAAGCAGAATCACGAAAAGCCATTCAATGAACGCAGAAGTGAAAAACATACTATGCTGTCAGCCTTCAGCAGATTTCACACTGACAAGCTGTCCTCTCTACTTTGGGCTTCTACGAATTAATCATTCCAGGAAATATTTTATTATTATTTTATTTTGACATCTCACCGCAGCTGCAAATCAATAAAATTACACATTGGCCTATAAAAAAAAGAAACGTGCAGTATGTAAAAGTAGACAGTAGTAAAATGTTAAAATATTTTTTGATTTAAGAGAATAAGAATCTCCTATAATAAACTAAAATAAAATAAGCTACATAGAAAAATCACACTTTTTTCCATCTGAGTAAATGCAATAGTTAATGAGAAAGTAGTGAGGATGTAAAAAAAAAAAGAAAAGAAAAAAGAAAGGTCTATCCAGGTATATTAAAGGTGACGTATTATGAAAAACTCACTTTTTCAATGCACATAAAGTTGGTTATCTGGAGTGTCTAAGAACTCACAAACTGTGAAATAAGACAACCCAGTCAGTTTTTTTGGGGGCTTAATCAGAAAACATGTGATTCAACAAGCCATTCAGATTTGGCTCCTCTTCCTATGTCACATGCAGGCTCATTAGAATATATCACCCGCAGATTGAGAACTACCTTTGTAAAGGTGCATCATATGTTTCTCACAAGCCAATCAGAGCAGACTGGGCTTTTTCAGGAGGAGGTCTTAAAGAGACAGGCGCTAAAACGGGGAGTTTCAGACAGAGGGTGAATACAGGTATATTCAGACAGACAGTTTGAGAACAATAATATTTTTTTGAACATTAAAGCATGTAAACATGTTCTAGTAGAAACCCAAAATACAAGTATGAACCTGGAAATGAGCATGATATGTCCCCTTAAATTAGTCCCCTTAAAACATTCCTGGTTCTGTGCCCGGATCCACAGTTTCACCAAAAAATAATCCTTGTTCCTTGGTCTTTGGCTAAAGTCTCCACCAAGTCTCTTTTAAATCTGTTGGTAAGTTTTGGAGATAGCCTGCCTGCCAACAAACAAACAAGGCTGAAAACACAACCTCCCTGGCAGAGATAAAAATGACTAAATCTAATATTGATTTTTAGTTCTCACTTATTTTTCCTTGGTGGTGTTTTTCAAAGTAGCTGTTGCACTTTGACATGGACCATATCACGGAAATATCTGTGGGACCGCCAAGTAAAGATGGCCCATGTGTGTGTGGTATTGTTTTAGATGTTACCAAATGTTTGAGTATACCGATTAGAAACCTAATAGGCAGACATATATTATTTTAAAGCACAGTATTCACTTTTTTTTATTTCTCAAAATGTAGTCTCTAAGTATCATTGTATTTTTGTCCTCTTATCATTTTACAGTATATGCCTCACTTCATTGACTATAATAAAACAGATTATTTTGATTTATGCATGACTGGTATTGAACTGGTATATGTGCTCTCACTTGATTTAACACAATATTTCAAGCTGAAGTCTGAGATCAACTAACTTTTACACGCTCCGAAAGCACAAAAATGAAACAGCCCTTGAAAGTCAGAAGCATCGAGAGCTTTGAAAAAAAACAAAAAACAAAGAAGTCATGGTGCGTTCCAACTGGTTAATTATCTACTTGAGTGGCTCCTCATACTAAACACACAAAAAGACATGTGTGGCGAACAAATAACAGGGGAAAGATGTACAATTAGGAAAGTCAGTGGAGCAGAGACACAACAAATTGTGTTTTCACACTTAATACTATTGTATTTCTTTGGTTTAATTGAACATGAACTGAGCATGGACACAGCATAACAGATTAATGTCTACAACCAGCCACGCTGATGCGGCTTGCGGTGGAAAATATGTCTTGGTAATGTATTTTGAAAAACAAATGGCATCGTTGGACAGGAATTTATTTTCAGGCACGTCAGACCCACATAGGCAGTTAAAGTTACACAGTATACACTTGGCAAGAGAATGGGGAATGATTTGCAAGACGAGGTTATTTCAAATCTCCTCACATATCCACGAAAAACAACCTCCTGACGCAAAGCAAGCCAACAGCAAACCTAGAAGATTCCTCTTTGTATTGTAAATGCAGCAGGAAGGTAAAATCATCACAGGCAAAGTTACTTTAGTTTCCAGCATCAAACGCTTTCTCAGGATCCGGTTTCCCTCTTTGAATATGTTGTCAGTTCAGTGCTTAAACTCTTCCGTGAACTTTTGTGACTTCTCTGCAGTTCACATTTCATTTGTAAAACCACAGTACAACTGTTGAGAACATTATAATGGTGAATAGTTCACACATGTAATTTTAAACGTCATGTTGCTTCTGTTCATATAAGATCTACATATCATATTCCTTTCTGACAGACGTCCTCATTAATACAGCAATAACTGATCATTATGGGTGATTTAGTGCTATCAGTATTCAGCAAGAGGACATCTGTGTCTCCTTGTTTTTTTTCCAGTGAATAACTTTACTCCCTGACAAAGAGGTCTTTACATAATGCATTCAAATTAGAGCGCAGAACAGGAACACTGTAGTTTTCAGTGGAATTAAAAAACAGTCCTTTTTTGTAGGACTGCTGCAAGGTTAGCAAGCTCACTGCTGTTTTTACAAGTCCTGAATTAAGCAGGAAATTGCAGTATGTTCTGCCTTGAAATATTACATGAAAGCCATGAAATGCGCTGTCGGTAAATTAAAAATACAGGCAAAATGAAGGAAGTGAAACTAAAGTTCATGTTTAAATAGAAAGCCTCTGTCAGCTCATTTGGAGTTCAGCATCCTTCAAATTTAATCCCGGATTTACAAGGAGCTGATGCAGTATACTGTACATTACATACAAGATATCATTCAAATGTTCCTCATAAACACAAATATGACCGTTCATAAATCCTTACATGCATGCATCCCTAAATATGTTGTTGTGTGAGATTGTGTCATGTGTAAAGTCTCACTAGTCTGGTGATTTATTTGAACAAACATGACGTACAGAAGATGAGAGAAGTCCTCAATGCGCTGAAACTTAAAGCAGCATTAAGTGATGTTTTTAGCCCATTACCACGCATACAGTTGATATGGTGAAGCACACAGTTGTCTATTTGCACATCCAGCAGAAACAAAGCAACATTAGGATTTTTTTAGAGTCATGTTAATGTCAAATTTTGACTCCTCTTAGCTGTGGTTTGATCTCTACAAACTCCTGAAGGGAAACATGATATATCTCTTAGTTGCTAAATGCTCAACCACATTGTCACTAACTTTGTCTGTCTCTCATTTGGTGCTGTACAGGTAGAGTACAGTGGGTTTGACTCATTACACTTTATCAGGTTCCCTATTAGCATTGGGTTTACATCCAAAATATTACCAAATAGGTGCTTTTGCTTTTTGCTTTGACACTGAATCCTCCGCCCATTGAATTCCCCTTACTCTCGTCACGGGATAAATGATTCCTGCTACTCTGTGCTGTGACTTTGCTGCTGCTGCTGTACAGAGCAGACACTTTAAGTTTATAATTGTAGCGTCCGACTAAGTATTGATAACACACTTTGTGTTTTTACAAATTCAAGGTTTTTATTAGGGCTGTCAAAGTTAAAGCGATAATAACGCCTTAACACAAATTTGTTTTAATGCCACTAATTTCTTTAACGCATTAACGCAACTTGCTATTGTTATGTAGTGGTATCATATGAAACTAGAAAAACCCAAGGAATTCATTGGTACCAACCATTTCCTACTAGCTTGTCGTGAAAGAGGCTAAAAAATGCTGCAAACTTACGCTAAATTTTGGCGAGGAAAAACTGGCATTACCATTTTCAAAGGTGTCCCTTGACCTCTGACCTCAAGATATGTGAATGGAAATTGGTTTTATGGGTACCCACGAGTCTCCCCTTTACAGACCCATAAATATATACATACATTTGCATAAAGCAGCATATTTGCCCACTCCCATGTTGATAAGAGTATTAAATACTTGACAAATCTCCTTTATGGTACATTTTGAACAGATAACAAATGTGTGATTATTTTGCGATTAATCGCGATTCAAATTTTAATCGATCGACAGCTTTAGTTTAAATCGACAATATTGCCAAATAGGTGCTCTTCCTTTTTGCTTAGACACCAAATCCTTTGTCATCATCATCTCGACACTTTCACTTTATAATTGTAGCATCCGACTAAGTATTGATAACACGCTTAGTATTTTGAAAGGCACTTAATTAATCCCCGAGGGGAAATTCAATTTGTTCCCTCTGTTATATACAGGACACACACACACATGCACAAACAGGACCTACTGTATACATGCGTTAATGAGAGAGATGACAGAGCGAGGGGGCTGCCCCTGACAGCTGCCCGAGCAGTCGGTTTGGTGCCTTGCTCAAGGGTACCTCGGCAGTGCCCAAGAGGCAAACTGGCATCTGTACTTGGTACATGCGGGGACTTGAACCGGCAACCCTCCGGTTCCTAAGCCAAGTCCCTATGGACTGAGCTACTGCCGCCCCTAATTTTTACAAATTTGAGTTTTTTATTTGATGAACGTGGGCGCTGATACACGAAAATGAACTAACTGAGTTTTTTTCTATAAAATATAAGCAAAACCACAGTGGGGGCAGAGGGCAAGTAATGTGATTGTATATGCCCGAACACCGTGAAACACCAGTAACCCCGACCATTGTGGCACGCTTACTCAACACGTCCTCTCTCTGCAGTTTTAATCTAATCGTCATCTTATTTATTCATGTGGGAAACATGAAAGTGTGCGGCTGTGACATAATCCGATTTTGTGGTTGTGGAATCCGGTGCTCACATAATTCAAACACAAAGATAATGCACTGGTTGTTGATGTCTTGACTTGATTTCACACACAGTGTGTGTGTGTGTGTGTGTGTGTGTGTGTGTGTGTGTGTGTGTTGTTATCTGGAAGGCATCTAAATATAAATGAAAAGCTGAAGAAGAAAGCTGCTCAGCCATTGTGGCAGAGACAGATTACATGACTGCGGCTGTCCTGACACTGCAGCAGCTTGCCTATTTGTCACTATTAGTTTCCATTCATTTTAGTGAACACATTGTTAAGATAACACCAGGACAGTCCTGTACCGTGGCATGTGAGAAACTGCAAAGTGGCGGCGTGGTTTACATGCTTCACACTTATCTAAACCCATCAATTTACGTAAACACCCCAAATGACCGATAATAGAGCCTGTTTGAGTCAACTGGACAAGTGGGTCATCACACACAAATGGCTGAAGTGATGAAATGCTCTCACGACTGTGAATGTGCACACTCCCTGCGGCAGTCTACCATAAACTAAAAGATGATGAGAAGCATCCAGACGGTTAAAGTGTGATTTTTAGGTATACCAAAAATCCCTTCTAGGATCAAACACATGATGCACTTCCTGCTCAAAATCTGTAATAAATGTCCAAAAGGAAATCGCCAAAAGTGTCGAAGAAACCTTTCGGAAAACTTAAACAGCCTCAAAGGCTTGTTCCTAACACCCTTGTCAGCGCATGAGACTTGATAGTGCTGCACTAGAAACCATTTATCCATAACCTATTCTTGTTTATTTACAAAGAATCTACAAATCCTCTAACCCAGTTTCACCTCTGAATCACCAACCAAATCTTGTTTGTGTGTCATTGACGGCTGTTTCCCCCAGTTAGAGGAACAATTGACTTATTGAAGCTCTGCAGGTGGGATCCTCCTACATAGCTATATAGCTGCACCCATAAAAGAATGGGACCGGAAAATGCCACTAAAATGGTGACAAGTGTGCATGAAATTGACGCAGCTGTACAGGTTGTTGCAAGTCGACTTACAGAAATATTGTGAAAAACATTACTACCATTTGCTACCACAGCTTTTGTTTCTGCTGAAAATGACGTCCCATACAAAGCAAAATAACTCCCCTTTCTAACAGATACTGGCTAAAATGAACACATGGGACTGAAGGAATGAAGTTAACCAAATGGCACTCCTGTCTATTAAACAGTCTATAAATCCTAATGTGTTTTTTGGCATTTCACTCAGTACATTATCCTTGCACTAAACCTGGTAGGGAATTTTATTCGAACAGTCGTGGTCACACGTGCTGAAAATGTATCTGCTCTTGGTACTGAAAGCAAAGTGCTTGGTTGCTACTGCTGTAACAAATAAATACGAGTAAAAGTATTATATTATAAAGTAGGGCCGTCAAAGGTGCGGAGGTTAGCACTGTCGCCTCACAGCAAGAGGGTTCCATGTTTGAATGCGGCTTGGGGTACCCACGAGTCTCCCCTTTACAGACATGCTCACTTTATGATAATCACATGCCGTTTGGGGCAAGTCATAGTCAAGTCAGCACACTGACACACTGACAGCTGTTGCTGCCTGTTTGGATTGAGTTTGCTATGTTATGATTCGAGCATATTTTTTATCCTAAATGCAGTACCTGTGAGGATTTCTGGACAATATTTGTCATTGTTTTGTGTTGTTAATTGATTTCCAATAATAAATATATACATACATTTGCATAAAGCAGCATATTTACCCACTCTAATGTTGATTAGAGTATTAAATACTTGACAAATCTCCCTTTAAGGTACATTTAGAACAGATAAAACATTATGTGATTAATTTTCAATTAATCGTGATTAACTATGGACAATCATGTGATTAATTGTGATTCCATATTTTAATGGATTGAAAGCCCTATAAAGTATTAAAAGCAGCGGTGCAATGTGTTCCTCTTAGTGTGAGACCAGAGCTAATACAACAGGTCTGCAAATTTATAGTTTAATTTTCAGACCGTGGGATAGTAAAAGTATCTTTATTGGAACTGTAGAACTCCTCAAGAGGGGAAGCAAAGACAAAACTAGACAAACCTAAACGTCTGCATGGCTGAAATTGATGGCTTTTTAATCTAGTTTCTTTTCTCTTTGATGCAGTGATGGACATACTAAACAGATACAGCCTAGATAGGGGGTCACGTATTAAAATATTTTGTGTTTGGGTATGATGGTGAGGGATCTTGATATCCTGCTGTCCTGCTTTTATTCAGACTTTGTTTTTTTTTGCCTAATTGAGTCAAAGCTGAGCTTGAGAACAAAGAGACGCTTACAAAATATCTTACATGTGCACTAATCTATGCTGACAAAAAGAGAAAATCTTTACAGAGCCAGAAGATACATTTGGATAGAATGGGTTGGTCTCAGGCAGCATGCGTTGATTTCTTTTGTCATGAACTCTCATTAGCTATTGCAGCCCACCATTATTAAAACTTGTCTTTACACAGCTCTCATTGCAGGGTTGTTGCAGATTTTGTTGGCTGACAAAATGTAAGATCTTTGCATGTGTGAGGACAAGGTCAGAAATTCTGTCTGACCTTCTCAAACTTAACGAGGCTCGGTGACAGCTGTGACTAGACAGTTTCATCCAACACAGGGATTCTGTCTCGGACCTGAAAACTTTTTAGACAGCTAAATCTGGATTTAGCTGTCCCCTCATTGAGCTGGGCACCAGGGTGGAAGACCGCAGAATGACAGGAGTCTAGATCACCACAGTTTTGCCTGTCACACACACACACATACTGGACAATAATCTACTTTACAAGTACTGAAATAGCAATGGTAGAAGCCTTTTCACTGTAGTATTTATCTGTATGAGCTT
Source organism: Sebastes fasciatus (assembly GCF_043250625.1). NCBI lineage: Eukaryota > Metazoa > Chordata > Actinopteri > Perciformes > Sebastidae > Sebastes > Sebastes fasciatus. The sequence continues at coordinate 26,544,218 of NC_133795.1, forward strand.
CATTCATCAGGTTGTTGACACGGCTCCGCTGATAGAGAGGGAGGTGTTACTTTAATTAGCTTGTAGTTAATTGTTCGGTCATTTCATTGGTTGTTTCCTTTGATTGCTTTTTGGAGAACTTGTCGGGCTGTAAAGTTAATCTTTCGTGTGACACAGTAAATAAACACAGACTAACAAAGTTTCGCTTCCCTGACACTGGTCTCCAACTTCAACCCTGATACAGGTACAGTATGTATCTATAGGATCTACAGTGTACGGTATGTACAAAGACATGTCTCGGCTGTGTCCCCACTGCCCTGAGAGCTGCAGGATGCTAAGAAACAATCCTTCAGACAAACATGCCACACTGAGGCTCTTTTAATCTCCCCCAAGAAATCCTGTTGGAGAAGCACTGGAAACATTGCTTCGACTGCACAAAACACATCACATCATCCTTTTGTTTGTTTACTTTTCAGTCTGCTTTCACAAGGACTCAAAGTGTTGGTCATATTGTGAGTGTATAGTGGGTCTAAGCTGGGATTCAGACCGAAAGCATTCACAGGGTCTCTCTTGCATAAATGTTCTTTTCTCCTGTGTAATACCATGAACAGAGTCATCAAATGCTCCACGCTAGCAACAGTATAACAACATATAACAGTACACTCTAGCATCGCAAGCTACTCAGCAGCCCTGCCACACATATGCCTCCACAAACTTCTGCTCTCATTAACAGGTTTATACATGAAAATAAATAAAACTTTAGCTCCAAAAATAAAGAAAAAATCATTACATTTAGTTCACACTTAATTTAAAAGTAATTTAGTGTCCCATATTTAGCAAAAACACTAAAAGTAAGTACAGCGAAGAAAATATGTACCTTCCTGGGGAAAATCCAGAACAGAAAGAGGAAGTAAAGTTAGCGGTTCCTGTCAAACACACAACATTATAGGAACATATTATAGGAAAGTGCACAAACTCTATAATATAACATATTTAACCCCATAAAAATACAATGACATCACTTTAGGAACCATGGGAAAAGTAAGAAATGTAACACTAAAGATGCTAATGAGTACCTTTCAAAATAAAAGTCTCAGCTAGATCCACAGCGGAATGAAGAAGAATGAATAATGCCCTGTAGAAATAACAGAGAAACAACATACACAGTACTGCACATTGTTAACACCATTCTCTGTCCCACAAAACTGCTAAACTGCATACTGGCAGGCTGTTATCATTCACTGTTCGTAGCTATACCTACAAATAGTAATTCGTAATTTGTAGGCCTATATATATCCCACGAAATCTTTTCGTATTCAATCCACGTAATAGTTAACCAGGAAGTATAAAGAACGACAAACGCTGCGTAGGGAGGAGGTTGGGTGGATGAGTGGGTCAAAAAACACCACACTTCCACCGAGGAGACCGGTGTTCATATCTCGTGTGAAACCAGAAGTCAACGTTGATTTATTTGTCACGTAACTTCCGTACTTAAGTTATGCTACTTCCATAGTTATTTTAACCCATATTGTAACTATGATCTTTTTTCCTAAACCTTACTAAGTAGTTTTGCTGCCTAAACCTAACCAAGTCAATGTTTTCCTAAACCTAACCAAGTAGTTTCCTGTGAAGACTGAAGTTTATTTTGAAAAACTGTATGCATGCAACGGGCGGAAATTCACACCTGTTGCTGGACATTTGTAGGAAAATGCACTCAAAATGATTTCATAAGCTATCATACGAACCGTTGTATGAGGATACGTTGATACTGTAGATAAAGAAAAAGTTGTATATTAAGAAACTCTCAAAGAGCTGTTTCTTTTAAAAGCCAATTATCCTCCTGCTGGTCAATACAGCATTTCACCATCTCAGTTTCAGTTCTCTAAGCACTCCCTGGAAAACTGACAAGACAAAGCCCTCGATTTCATTACCTCACCCATGATTGCTTTTTTGTACCTAATTACATTTAAATTCAGTTCACACAATATGTAAAGTGACATTTTTGATGTTTAATTCATTGTATATTTAATTTCCGTGATTTTATTTGATACTGTGAAGGTATTTTTCTGCGGTTTCTCTAAATTATCACATTGACATCTATAAACTTCTGTGTGTTTAGGGGGTGTATGCATCTCCCAGTCTGTCAAGATTCCCCGGGAGCCCAAGCAGCTAGAGTTTGACAAGGTCATCCGACGACTCAGAGAAAACCCAAATGCAAGAGTTGTCATACTTTTTGCCAACGAAGACGATATCAGGTAAGGCCTGGTAATAGCTGCACAACACTTCTTTGAAGATAAGAGAAACACGACTGCAGCAGCCGTGGGAACACAGCCGTTTCCGTCCAGCTCTAGCAGACCACTGTGTAATGAATTGCAAAGCAAAATCAAAGCGGAGCTGGTCGGGATGCTGACCTTATCCATGTCAACATCTGTTTCCTCACCTTTGCAGGCGGCTACTCCATGCAGCTAAAAAGGCCAACCAGACAGGCCATTTCATCTGGGTGGGTTCGGACAGCTGGGGCTCAAAGATCTCTCCGGTTGTGCACCAGGAGGAGATGGCAGAGGGAGCAGTCACCATCCTGCCCAAGCGGCAGTCCATCAAAGGTACAGAGGAGAGCATTGTGCTTTGTGCAAAAAAACAGATCCCCCTGTATAATAAAACCATGTGCATTATAGAGTGCTACAAGAATGAGTCCTAAAACCCTGAAATGAGTTAGGATTTTAGCACTTCTGGTTCCCTCGTCTGGAAGTCAATGGGTTTTAAGCTTAAGAGAATTCAACATTTTGTTCTGCGACATAAAATGCATCATTAAATACCCCACTTGTGAACTTTGGAGCCTTAATGTGTCTTAAAGAAAGTGGTTGCTAACAAGTGGCTAAATGAGACGACTAAACATCATCACGCCGACTTGTCCGCCGTTACAGCCTTGTTGAGTATACTAGCGCTCATGCGACCGCGGTGTAGTTAATTTATAGTCTAACGTTAGCTTTTTACTTCGGCCGATTGCATTTACTCTTCCAAAAATAAGAGTGGTGTCCATTTGTGAAGATTATGTTGCGGAAAAAATGTGTAAGTATCATACTTTTTTTTTTTGCCACAGTGCTTATTTTCTGCAATAATCCAAAATCCAATGGAAAAATCCCATTGGCTTTTTGTTGAGGGAACCAGGGTGATGCTAACTTCCTGGTTGGCCTACAAAAATATGTCATCCCTGCAGCACTCTATTTCAGTGAAATATTCTTTTCATGTGATCACGTATGTGTATCTGTTTGCAGAAGAATTGCAGATTTGTAATTCTTAAACATTAATCATTTGATCATCAAAGGTTTAAAAACTAAAATTCTGCCAATCAAAGTAAATTGAACATATGCAATATTCAATCAATTATACTGTAGGACACATCAGAGCTCCAGCTAACAGACTGTACCAACACTGTTGTTTACACTGACACTCACTGTGCCAATGACAATGAACCCATTGATCTGTCTAGGGTTTGATCGTTACTTCATCAGCCGAACGCTGGAAAACAACAGAAGGAATATCTGGTTTGCTGAGTTCTGGGAGAACAACTTCAGCTGCAAACTCAGCCGTCACGCCTTGAAGAAAGGGTCCGGGCTGAAAAAGTGCACAAGTAAGACACTCTCCTGTTGTGGGGAAAAGCCATTTATCGTTCTTTTTGTTCAAACTTTTAACCAATGTGAAAACATTCCTCTGATGTCTTGAGGGAGGTGACACATTTGGCTCACGGTGTGTTCTGACAGCATTGCCCACCTCTAAAAAAAAAAAAAGTGGAGCAGCTATACATTCAATATTCAAACTCACAGTTAATCTCACAGCTCATTTCAGTGCTGCACTATATTTCTGCTGAGTCGAGCGTGTTTACCCACATGGCTATAACAAGTGAATGGCTCAGCTGGGCTCGTGGTTAAAGCTTCAGGCTCAATGCCATACGTTATACAGCTGTGGAGAGCACAATCTGTCTTGAGGTGGAAAAACGCTGCACAATTTATTAAGATTTAAGCACCAATTAAGTAGTATGACATACATTTAATAGATGAGGGATAAAATAGTGTTATCTGGGGGCAGGATTCTTCCTTATCTGAAAAGTTAAAACGTAATTTTTAATTAACAGGAACCTACAGAAATTGGTTCCTCTTTGCTGCACTAATATCATTATGAAAGATGCTTCATCCTAATAACCGCAAAAAAGGCATGAACATGACAATCATTTGGATGTCTTGATGTGAGACACATGCTTATTAAATGAGTGGCATGATTATATGCATTGTGTATAATTATTCACAGGTTATGGGGCGGGGGGGTATTCAGACAGTATTATATACAATTTGTGCCTTGCCATGCATGCATATTCATAGTCAGAGCAGGTTAAAACAACCATGTTAGCACAGACAACTTAAAAGAGTACATTTCGTACTTTGTACTGTTTTCACTTTTTACATTTATAAAACAAGCCTCTGGTGCTTGCTGAAAGAAAGTATTGTTGGATATCACTCACAGTTCGGCAAGCAAGCTCAAAAATGTTACCTAACCTTATATACCTAGAAAAACGAGCTAACAGTAACATCTATGACATGCACTAGTTTTATTTATTCTACTGTGCTGGGGCCAGTGCTTGAAGTGGGAAACAATAAGTGCCAGTAGTCCTCTTATTCACATGTTGGCGTGTGTATATCAGCCGCTATCAGCAATCTCTTGCCACTTATTCACATTTATTCATTACTTCTTTAAGCATATTATAATGTGTCAGTCACAGTCAGTTGTGATTTTATTGCTATATTATTATACTTCAGATATGTAGGTCTATAATACTCCAATAATATTCCAACTGGAACATTATAGGGTTATGGTGGTGTGTTTGTATATTTACCCATAGTGTTAATAGTTAAAGTTCTTTCCTGTGTTATTTGTAACCTATAGTTGGGTATCATTCAGTTCCCAGTCAGGATGCTCCTACATCTTATGCAGCAGGATAAAGAGATATATTCTTAGTTTCTACAGTGAATAAAAGATATTAGGAGATATTGGGTTTGGGTGTCCTCCCCCAAGGAAATGTGAAGGTTTTTGACTTAAAATTATACAATTTTACATAATTTTGAACCATTATCATTACTAGTTAAATGATTGTTTTATCATTTGCACATATCGTCTTCGTCTGACCATTTAATTCTTGGTTGCCCTTAAAGAGCAGCTTCAGAAAATTTTAAAATAATGTTTCATTAATTACAATTTGTTCACAAATAATAATGACGAACAGTTCACTAATTATTTTACAAAAAGGACGTGAACATTGTGTTGATAAATTACAGCACCATCGTTGTCACTCCCCCTCACATTGTTTTTATGTTCATACGGCTTATTAGACACTCTGCAAAAACGCTGGCGCTGCGCTGTTGTGAATCTCCCAGAGAACCTGATATGGAGAGGGCAGAAGAGAGTGATGGCAGCTTGTGAGAAGTGCCGGAGCACAAGAAAAAGTCACAAGGAGTAAAATGAAGAAGTGGGGCGGTACTCACCGGTACGCAGTACCAGCCCACTTCAAACACTGGCTGGAGCTGGACTTTTCATTACCAGATACTTCTCTGACACCCCACAATTTAAAACATTTAAGGGGAAATGTTGTGATAGTGGAACAGTTATACAGTTATCAAAACTCTGAGCCAGAAATATCCACTTCAGTAGATGCATCAAACTTTCCAGTTTCATTCCTATCTATATTCTGAAGGTTTGTTCCAGTTTGTTCATGTATCATTCATAGCCTGATTTATAAAACATTTTATTCTTAAAAATATGGCAAAAAAAGAAAATATGGCTGTTGACATTATTTTCCTATTTATGGAGATATGAAAAGAGATATACAAAATGTCCTTTGTAAAAACCTTTGACTCTAATATATCAACAAAAAGAAACAAGATTTTTTAACCATTTCACATTTCTGTTCTGGAAATGTATGTAAATTAGTACATATTAAATAAGATACGGCCTCATTTGCATATTTAAACATCAAATTTCTGAAAACTTGTAATACAAAATATAATTGTCTTAATGTAAATTATTATTTGGGGACGTTTAATGGTCATATCTGTTAGTTAAAATTTGTACCCTATTCACCTATAGAGTCTCCCCTCATACTGTATATGCTATATCATATATATGTAAGGATATGCATACATTACCTGGAAGCATTAAAACCACAAAGTTTCCATTTTTATGTGTTTGGAATTGTTTGTTTTGTGTAAATTTCAGAAAATAGTATATGTAGCTCGACACTCAGTTGTCATTGTTTATAAGAAATATTATTCCCCACACACATTCTAGCTAGCACAGTGACTCACTAATGCCTACAGCAAAGAGGATGTAGCTGCTGGTTTATGATGTATTTTACTCACTGTAAATATGCTGATTTACTTCTGAGAATAACCTGAATGTTTGTCATCACACAAGTTTCCTTGCTAATATAAAAATACAACGGAGGAGACACCAGCCACAGATATAAATCAGCATTAGAGCTTATTCAGAGTCCAAAGCCTTTTAACTTCACCCAGCAGTAGATGACATGGTTGACAGAACTTTAAGCTTAATAATTGGATTCTTATTTATTTTAAGGAACCATGATTTTTATCTGCAGCTGCTTATGTTTGCTCTCCCAAAATGATGAGGCCAACTGAGGACTGAGCACATACCACAATCTGAAGATTCCAGTAATTCTAATGCAAAAATTTGTATTATCAAGTTTGAATTTACTTTTACAAGCACAAATTCAATTTCAGATTCTATTTAGTTTTCAAATATGGCAGGATCGTATCTTGGAGTATAGTTATTGAGCCCTATATTATGCACACACACATTTTTAAATGAAAGCAAAATGTATTCGAAATGTAAAGGTTACTGTACAGCGAGGACAGAGTAATGTGCAACAAATAAGAATAATGAAAAACAGTATTACATTATGTTACATAACATAATCATGGCCTTTGCAGCATACACAGGACGACGACACCCCAGATAGATCAGCACATCATCACAGGACACAAGTCGGAAACTCACCCACTCTCATGTTCACACTTATTCTACACAATTTTAAATCTCTTGTCTGACTGAATAATGTGTCGTTAGGCAGAAACCACCCACTCTCCAGGGAATCAAAAGGAATCAAAGTAAGGGCCTTCTTGCTTTGAGGTGACAGTGCTAACCACAGAGCCACCACACTGCCCTGGAGCCAGATGTGTGTATACGCAATCTGCATACGCTACTTTCCACACAGATACTGGTATCTGTAAACATGAATGTGTTGTGACAGTATGTGAACAGTACGTCCACAGATGCATCATGAAATGGTTTTTCCAGATTTTAGTGAAAAGAGAACATCAAAGAGGGAATCTGGGCAAAACATTTTTAGTCTTTTATTTTTAGATTACATTACAGAGCAGTATTTATGAACATGTGCAGCAACATTCTTCTTTCTACGAGTACGATCATGTCGTATTTTTTATCCAAAATATACAGTAATGTGAAAAAAGGAATAAATATGTGTGTGTGTGTATATATTAGGGTTGTCAAAGCTAACGAGATAATAATGCGTTGACGCAAATTCCACTTATTTCTTTAACGCATTAATGCAATAAATCTTTTGGAGGTTGTAGCGGGCTGAGTTTTAAAGCTAGAGTGAAGCTACTGGCATTTTATGAAACTAGAAAACCTAAGGAATCCATCGGTACCATGTCACACTGGCTTCAAACTTACCAAATTTTAGCAAGGAAAAACTGGCATGGCCATTTTCAAAGGGGTCTCTAGACCTCTGACTTCAAGATATGTGAATGTAAATGGGTTCTATGGTTACCCACGAGTCTCCCCTTTACAGACATGCCCACTTTATGATAATCAAATGCAGTTTCGGGCAAGTCATAGTCAAGTCAGCACACTGACACACTGACAGCTGTTGTTGCCTGTTGAGCTGCAGTTTGCCATGTTATGATTTGAGCATTATTTTTATGCTAAATGCAGTACCTGTGAGGGTTTCTGGACAATATTTGTCGTTGTTTTGTGTTTCTAATTGATTTTCAATAATAAATATATACACACATTTGCATAAAGCAAACATATTTATCCACTCCAATGTTGATAAGAGTATTAACTACCTAACAGATCTCCCTTTAATTGATCCTAAATGTCAATTACCTGATTTCATATTGATTTATATCATTAATGTAAATCGGGTTTATAAAATAGTTCAGATTCAAGTAATTCAAGTTTATTGTCACTCCAGTTATACAAGTACAATCTTGTGAAATGCTTTTGCTGGGAGGCTCCATAAAAGAAAGAAAACAAATAGTAAATATAAAAGGAAAGAAAAATATCTTACAATAAAACATAATAACATATAATAAAGAATATAATAAAACATAAGAAGTAAAAATAAAAAATTATGAATAAATCAATTAACTATTAAAACCACCTCTCAGTGTCAAGCAATACAATTCAACAGCACCACAATCTAAAGCTTCTGAAATGACCATAAAGTTGAATCAACAACTCAAAACAGTTTGAACAGAATCCTCATGAAGTCAGGATTAATAGCAAGGCTGTTATAATGTATTAGACTCCAGCTGTTTTCGCTAGGTGTACCTAATAAACTAGCAGCAGAGTGTGCATTGTCTCACAATGGTGTATGCACCAGTAATGGCTGTTCATTATGATTAGGTGATACGATGTAGATGCCACAAGCTGAGAGGAATGTGTTCACTCTCAGAGTTGTTTCCGTACCGTTAATACCATGGGTAGCTTTCCATTTAATGTCTCTGATTGTAATAGATCAATCAGTGAGCAGGACTGCTTTATGGTCATATTGTATTTCCATCTTATTTATATCAATGTGATGAAGAACTTCAATTTGTCAGGTAGGTAATTCACTGAATTTCCATCCCATCAGATATTTTCATGTGAAGTAAAATAGTATGTACCGAGAGGAAGATTATAACTACTGCCCACTCCTGCATAACAACTCAAAGGCTGCTTGGACAGATAAAACATAGTGATTCTGATATATGTCCAGTTGTAAATGGATAGGTTGACATCCATTTTTTGTAAGAGTGATAATCACACTCATATATATTTGCTGCAATGAAATCTGTAATGATGTCCAATATTAAGAGAGAAGGAGTGTACTGTAGAATCTAAAAACTCAGGAGAATCTTGATGCTTATTTATTTATAGACCCAGGATTTAACAAAGGAAGGTCTTGGCAAAACAGTAAACAACTAAAACAGTTCTGCGGAAACCGTACAGACTCACTAAATGCACCAGAGAGAAACTTGTACTCAAGAGGTGGGCTGCAAAACCAACAACTGGCATCGTCTTCACAGTCACAACGCTAAGCACAAGAGAGAACACAGAGGGTTACATGTACTGTAGGGAAACACTCAGGTGGAGAAGATGATACTGATAGATGAGTTAGTCTCGAGATTGGGAGGAGTGACCCCTGGTTACAGTACCTGCCAGCGGGAGGTTGGCGAGAATTTCGGTGAGCTCCTTGGGGAGCTCCAGTGACGGTTCAGGAGAGTGCCGTCTGATCAGCACTCTGGATAACTCTCAAAACACGTGTTTACATTTTTCACAATAACTGAGGTGTGACATACGGAGCAGTGTTGTGCAGGGGTTTAAATTTGGCACAAAGGCAGTGTTGTTTCTCTTGTTGTGCATAAATAAGCTTCTGGTCTTGAATCTAAAGAGAGTTTCACGCATTTGTCCCTGGAGTCATGATACGGAAGGTTACTGGAATATCTATCTTTGTTTATAAGAATAGTGAAGTGAAAAAATATCAAGCTCAAGTATCAAGTTTTACAGTGAAATTTGCCAATGAACATCCCACCTTAGGTTTTTTAAAGGATAAGTCAAGTGACAATATTCTTCATTTTTCTTGCCATCAACAAAATAAATAATGCCACAGTTCGGTCGGACATTCAGGTGTGTTATGCTAGTAGCGGTTAATGTAGCCTCGAGCTGAGTTGAAGTGTGGGCTACAGAGGCTGATAAGCTTACTTCTTTCTCCAACTCCAAACCCCCACATTGTTACTAGGGCTGTCAAAGTTAACAGGATAATAACCCGTTAACGCAAATTAACACCACTAATTTCTTTAACGCATTATTGCAATTTGCGATTTTTAGGTTGTAGCGGGCTCAGTTTGAAAGCTAGAGTGAAGATACTGGCATCGTATGAAACTACAAAACCTAATAAATCCATTGATACCAACCATGTCATACTAGCTTGACAATAAGGAGGCTAATTAATGCGCTAAACGTAAGCTAAATTTTAGCAAGGACAAACTGTCATGGCCATTTTAAAAGGGGTCCCTTGACCTCTGACCTCAAGATATGTGAATGAAAATGGGCTCTTTGGGTACCCACGAGTCTCCCCTTTACAGACATGCCCACGTTATGATAATCACACCCAGTTTTGGTCAAGTCAGCACGCTGACACAGTGACAGCTGTTGTTACCTGTTGGGCTTGAGATTGCCAGGTTGTTATTTGAGCATATTTTTTATGCTAAATGCACTACCTGTGAGGGTTTCTGGACAATATTTGTCATTGTTTTGTGTTGGTAATTGATTTCCAATAATAAATTATACATGCATTTGCATAAAGCAAGCATATTTGTCCACTCCCATGTTGATAAGAATATTAAATACTTGACATTTTGAACAGATAAAAAACACGTGCGATTAATTTGCGATTAATCACGATTAACTATGGACAATTAAAATCAAGTTTTATAGCGAAATTTGCCAATGAAGTCTGTCAATGTTCTCTATTTTTCTTACTGTCAACAAATCTCATGAAAAGACCAAAACAAATAATGCCACGGTTTGGTCAGCCTCGAGCCACTAGCCTCAAGATGAGATGAGGAGAGGGTCACAGAGGTCTGGTAAGCTTACTTCTTTCTACAGTAACTCTAAACCCCCAGATTTTCACATTTTCAAACCGGTAGTACTCAACCCCAACTGGCGCTTGAGGCAATTAATCCGACTTTGCGCAGCTCCTTCTGAAGCCACAAAAGGCTTTATGCTACTTTTTTTCATATATGTAGTTGTACTCCCCAATTCTGTAAACAGACTTTTATGTGTATAATCGGCGGAGTGCACCTTTGAAAACATCAGGGAGGTGACACAGCTCAAAATAAACTACAATGCCCATAGTGAAGGAACATGTCCCCCAATGAAACAGTGTGGTCCATTGATGGGTTTTTAAACAACAATGGAGGTCTATGGCACAGAGGAATAAGATGTAAAGTATCAGGCTTTGGCTACACAGGCAACACGTTTGTTATCTTTTCAAGGCAAGCCAATGCAAGTTTATTTATACAGCACATTTCAGCAACAAGGCAATTCAAAGCACTTTACATAAAACAGCAAAAGCATCAAGACAAAGTGCAAGAGAAACACATTATGAAAGGACATTTAAATACAATTAAAAACTGTCATTAAAGAGCCAAGAGAATAGGAAATAAAAACAAGCTAAAATAGAATAAAACTTTATAACAATAAGAAAAGTATGAAATACCTCCAGACTTATCCATTATAATAAAGATGGACTGTTTGAAAATATGAGGCTGTTCACTAGATTTATAATTCATCTGCAGGTTTGTGAACAAGTAAGACGAGACGCTTTAAAACATTACGACTACATGAAACTAAATCAAAAGAATGAAACTGAAACTGAAAAAAGGGAAGAGGAACGTATCTGACACAATGTTGAATAAAATGATTATGAGGACACACAGCCCCTAAATCTTGAGCAGTCAACCAAATAATTGACTGAAGTGATCACGACTGCTGTAAGACATAAAAAACCCAGTCAAAGTTAATATAAAAGTAAATGATCCTTCTATGATTACATAGTTTGACTAACTCTTTGTACTCTAAATGTTCATGTACCTTACATAATTTACTCTTTATAAACCCTCGGTGCATGGGGTTAATGTCATGACTCTTAACATGGTAAACGCTCTCACTATATATAGCAGGAGTGATTGCGATAGGTATCTGCATAATGCAGTCTATAGCTCTTCAGTGACTTGCCTCTCTCATTACAGACATTTTAGCGTTAAACTTACCTATAGGCTCTGCTTCATAGTAGAGAGCTCTGCCGAGTCTATGAAGCAGCTGTGAGAGAACCACATGGGGCATGCTGCCGAATTATCAGTGTCCTGAGAGGGTTATCCTGCTCATCGTGATCAAAGGATAAGGAGGGCATGAGTGACTGGGAAAAAAAGAGAGACTTGTCTTTTGTATGTGAATGAAGGAGATGTAAAACTGACATTGATTAATGTGGAAAGGAGCAGTAAGGTAGAGTAGGGACCCATCTAGGCTGCTTATTTCTCCTGCATATTAATGATGCGGGAGCAGCAGGAAACACAGCAATGCAGATAAACCAAGCATGTGTTTTGCTTTTTCATCCAAGCATCTATTTTTTAAACCGCTTATCCTGTTCAGGGTTGCAGGAGGCTGGAGCCTTTCCCAGTATGCATTTGGGTTAGAGGTGGGGGGATTCTCTTTTGTATGATGAAAATAAATACAACATAGAATAGGGTTGAGTGATTTCAGGAAAATATATCTGGCTATTTCCTGGAGGCATAACATACCAGCGCAGGCACGGTAGACATCAAACTCTTAAAAGTATCAGTAGAAAATAATCGTTTGTTCATTTTTAGCCTCCACTTACCAACTAACTGATGTCTTTACATGACACAACCAACTATATCCTTTATATGTAAATAAAAACTCTTTTTGAACAACGACAAGAGAGAGTTTATTTTCTACTGTATTTTTCTAAATATCAAAACAATACAGAATGATGCGTCTTAATTGGGGAAACTGTCCTTGGCCGAGGTAAAATAGTACAGACACCGGAATGCAGAAAACATATAAACCAGACAACAGCAAAGAGTTTTTATTTTAGTTATTAATGTTAGTCATTTTTACTTTTAGTTTGGTCAGATCAAAGAATCAATGTTGATCAGTTATAGCGGACTAAATTCACTAAATATAGACATCTTTATAGCTGATAATTATCAATAGTTAGCGACTTAACTTTGAGTAAACCTTTCACAGCTTGTTAAGACATAAATGTTGTAATTTTTCATTAAAATTGTGGCTCTTGCGATATGAAAATTGCTCTTTTTCAAATCGCAATTTCGATGTATAAACGATAAGTCTTTTTGCCCTAAAGTAGAAGTCTAATTGATTAATCAGTTAGTCGATCGACAGCAGCTTTGACAACAGATTATTTGCTTGTGATTTGTAAAGAAACTTGAATTACCGCCTCGCAGTTGTATGCCTCCGCCAACCAGTCAAGTTGCAGTTTACATCCATGTCTGTCCAAAATGTCATCATTTCATCATTTTATCCTGTTGAACATTTGTGTGAAATTGTCATATGACTTCTTGAGTTATGGCCAAAATCGTGTTTTGTGAGGTCACAGTGACCTTGATCCTTGACCTTTGACCACCAAAATCGAATAATTTCTTCCTTGAGTCCAAGTAGATGGTTTTGCCAAATTTTAAGAAATTCCCTCCAGTGTTCCTGAGATACGGACGGACAACCCGAAAACATTGTGCCTCCGGGCATGACGGTCTCCCACACAGAGGCATAAAAAAGCCAAACATTTGCTCATTATAGCTTCTTAAATGTGAAGATCTGCTGCTTTTCTGTGTTGTAAATCCTTGTAAATTTAATATCTTTGGATTTTTGTTGGAAAAAGCAAGTAATTTAAAGACATCATCTTTGGCTTTAGGAAATTGTGATTGACATGTTTCACATTTTTTATATTATACAGTATAGTCTAAAAGAATACCCATTTAATCGAAAACACATTCTAAAGATTAATCAATAAAAATATGTCCTAAAAAAACATGAATAGCCGCTTTAGCTGTAAATTGAGATATAAGAAGATATAAAGTAACATTTTAAGATGAACCAAATAATGAAATAGAAAAGCAACACACACTCAGCGGCCATGTCAGATTAATTTAAGAGGCAGCCCAACTGTTTTGGCAGGAAAGGGCCGGATGGCTTGTGGCCAATCGCATGATGAAAAAATGGTCAAAGGTCTCAGCCCACACACACTGTCACAAAATGTCTTGTGTGACACCTCAGAGTGGAAGACACCCACACTTTGCTTCTGCTTTGCTTAATCTTAATGGATTTCTCTGAAAGCAAAACGCCAGCCTGGAAAATGTGTGTGAGAGAGCCAAAATGCCAATGAGGAGGGAGCTAGAGAGAGAGACGGAGGGAAAAAGGGAAATGGTCTTATGGAGAAGAGACAATACAAAGTTAGTGTGGGTGGCCTGCCAAGCCTGCAAGAGAAATATCACTCTCACTCCCATTCTGGCTCACAGGATTCCCCATGGCATAAGCATGTAGGCCAAACTGTGACAATCTCTGTCCAATCAATGCCCTGTGGCCCTCAATTACTGAGCCGTAACCTCCAACAATAATTCATGCATTTCAAAAGCTCATGAGATAATCGGGGGCATTAAACCGCCTTTGGTCTCCAGCGAGGAGCTGGAGATGTAGTAAATGAAAGATGGCTAACAGAAGGAGACCTTTGCTGATTTGGGGGCTCGCACTCTTTCAGATTGAAGTGGCTATTGAAGATTGCTTGCACCTCAAGAGGACTGATGTTGCATGAAAAATGACTGCTCTGTCACAAAATGTTTGGTAATGCATTGCTAGTACCTACATGTACAAAACATTAACAGAAGCTATAGGAGAATCTATACGTCAATTCGGGCCACTACTCTTACAGTGAATAGAAAACCTCATGCTGTTTACATGGATGAATTATTTGTTCAAGGTTCTGAGCCAGAAAATGTGACTGTATTTTCACAGAAACGCTCAAGATATCACAAAATAATGAAATAAAACACTTGACATCACACCACAGTTAAGCTTATGAATAAGGGTAATTATGGTAATTATACACCAGCAGGTAGATTATTTGACATGTATTTACAATAGATGTTTTCCTGGTGTCACCTTGTTCCAGTCAGTATTTGGGCACTGTATAAGTTTTACCCAACAAAATGAATCATTTCTTAGCAAGATACGTTTTTAATTAAGGGCAAGTTTTTACTGTTGTTCACTGTATTGTGCTGCCTGTCTGTTACATCCTACTTTTCCAAAATGTGTGTGCTATTGAGGTAGTCTAGAAGAAGAGAAGAAGAAAGGCACTTTATTAATCCCCGAGGGGAAAATCAATTTCTTCACTCTGCTATATACAGGACACACATGCACAAACGGGCCCTATATACATGCGTTAATGAGAGAGATGTAAGAGTGAGGGGGCTGCCCCTGACAGGTGCCCCGAGCAGTTATGTCTTATCTGTAGCCACTAGATAGAAGTACCACTGCAGCACATTGTACATAATGCATGTTAGGTCATCAGTAGTCCCAACATCTAAGGTAAATGGGTGACTGTGTTATTATTTTAAGGGGTGACACCCCAGGTGAATAGGGTAAAAAATGTAACTAATAGGTATTACCATGACATTTCCCCCAGCTGATTACTTACTTACATTAAGACATTTATTTTTTCATATGACCAGTTTTCTGAAAATTTATATTTAAATATGTAAATGAGGCATTATCTTATCAAATGTGTGCTAAATTGTAAACATTTCAAGAACAGAAACCTGAACATTTGATAAAGCCAGGCTAAAAAATCGTGTTATTAGAGTCAGAGGTTTTTACGGAGGGAATTTTGGATAACTCCTTTCACCATAAATCAGAAAATACTGTCTACAGCCATAAAATATCTATTTTCGTCATGTTTTAGAAATAAAATGTTATATATATGTTGGCGAATGATATATGAACAAACCCCTGTGTAAAAACCTTCAGAATATAGATAGGAACGAAACTGGAAAATTTGGTGTATGGAAGTGCTACTGAAGTGGAGATTTCTGGCTCAGAGTGAGAAAAACCAAATTTTTAGAAAAAACGGCATTTAAAGATATGTATTATAAAATGACATACATATTGCAAGACAGTACAGGGGAATAGGGTAAAAAAAACAATTATGACAATATTGTTTTGTATGACAAGTTTTCTGAAATGTTTGAATATGCAATGAGGCATTATCTAATGCTAACTTTTGGTGAATTTAGAAGAAATTAAGTCAACACATTTTTGTTCATAACTTCCAACTTATAACCTTACACTTACATCCATGTATTTGTCTGTGGTTGCTGATGAAGGTCACATCCATGTTGTTGTTTTTAAAAATGTTTCACAATTTCCCCCAAAAAAGAAAAATACATAAATTTTTGATCTAGTCATACTTTTGTTTTTGACCTGGTTCAATTTTATCAAGTACATTTGTTATTTTGTACTCTGTATGCCAAATAACGTGCCTTGTATTTTGTACAGTGTACATTTAAAAAAGCTCTCTATCTTACCAATACATTCAAACTAATTTGACAAGCTCATTTATAATGTAAAAAAAAAAAATTAACAATTTTGACCACAATTGGATTCATCCCCTGGGCACCATGGATATATGTACCAAATTTCATGGTAATCCATTTAGTAGCTGTTGAGATATTTCTTTCAGCAAAATAGGCGTTATTTCACATTTTTTTGCTACCTCTGGTGGAAAACAGCTCCACACACCATCAGGTAAATCTGCACCAACCAGTATAACCATTATTTTAGAAATTTCATCAGCACATCCCCCACTGTGTGCTTATTACCTCGCAAAGCTTAATTAATAATTCCATTTGGCATGTATATAAATATATGCGGCTCTATCATTAGCTCATCCCTGGTAATTAGTCTCCTGTTAATCTCAACTGAACACACCTGCTCTTTATAATCTCTTTTGCACATACAGCAGAGTTACATTGAGACGGCTTTCAGATTTGAGGCTCGTGAGGAGAAAACGTTGGGATTGGCATGTTGTATCTCCCTCTCAGACCCCACCTCCTCATAGCAATTAGCAATCACAAAAACCTATGGAACAACTTGGGCCAGGATTAACGAACTCCTATCGCAAGTTATTACATTGAGCCTATGAGCGGATTATCCCTGTCCTGTGAATGGATGTCTCTATTTCCTACGGTTCTGATTCCTCACTGACTTAATTCACAGTTGGACACTCAGTCAAGCAGGTCAGGATTCGATCACAATGGAACGTTTTTTTAAGTTGTTAATGGAAAATAGCATGAGGCATATACTGCAGGTAATAGTTAATGGAATAGACATGTAGGTTTAAGTCCTAATGTGTACAGAATCACTTCGACGGTAATCCATGTATTCCTGCTGGACAGACGAGAAAGAGTTTTTGTTTCTAACTGATGAGATTTCCCGTAGGACAAAACCTTCCACTCCACATATTGGAATTGATTCGCTCCTCTGCAGCGGTCCAGATATTTACCTTCTAGCTAATTGCAAGAGGCAAGACCCCATTCAGTGTAGAAAGAATAGGACTCACCGAGCACCAATGCATTTTCTTCTACAGTATGCCTTTTGGAATGACTCCACACCCTCCATTTAAAAGATTCAGCTCATTGCAAGTGCACAGAATTGTGCTGTCCAACCTGAGCTGCTCTCCAAAGTGGGTGTGACACGAGGGTAGAAGTGTAGAAAAGATACGTTTCAGTGACTGTCGGCAAACACAAGTAGAATCCTCAAGTTATTCTATAATTGAGTTTCAAGATGGATCTCTTCAAAATATGTTTTTTTGGCACCAGTATGGATATTAGTTGTTTGAGACAAGCACTAAATATGCCGCTTCATCATCAGCCTACTTCAAACGAGGGTCAGGGACAAATTCTCAAGTAGATAATACTTTAAGCTGTACCCGTTCATTGAAACCACTTGAATCCTTAAGTGAACACATTTTTCTTGATTGCATGATGTGGCCAATAGAATTACTGATTATTTCAAATACTCTTGTGAAATCCTTTTCAGTCTCCCTCAGGATTGTTGAACTACATGGGTACAAATGTGCAACTCAACCTCACACTTGACATGGTTAACAATGAGCCAAACGAGTGGCCACACGGGATACATTTCCCACGATTTAAATGCATGTCAGCAAATTGCCATATGGTATAATAATGCATGTGATGTGTCTAACTGACATCTGTCTGTGTCTTACAGATCAGGAGCGGATAGGAAAGGACTCGAACTATGAGCAGGAAGGAAAGGTGCAGTTTGTTATTGATGCGGTCTATTCAATGGCTCACGCCCTGCACAACATGCACCAGGAGCTCTGCCCGGGGAAGGTGGGCCTCTGCGCTAAAATGGATCCCATCAATGGCACTCATCTGCTCAAGCACATCCGCCGTCTAAACTTTGCAGGTTAGTTATGTTTATTGATACTGGAATGCATGTTTGTCTCAACTCAGGAGGTATTGTAACGTGAGCTTTTTAACGCACTCAAGTCGGTTCATTTTACGGTAATACATTACTGACACAGTTAATGTACAATTGATAATCAGGCTAGTTCAAAATCAGCTCTTTAATGTTTTACGATTAAGGAAAAGTCTAAGAGTATTTAGCCATGCTAGCCTCCCTGTGAGGCTGGACTTAGGCAAGGCCTATTGAAGGAGGCTGGGTCACGCGTCATCAGCGCGTCATATCTTCGGGGGTATAACACATGCGCAGTAAAATCTGGTCTGCCCTCGCTGAAATTGAGCCAATCGCAACACACGACCGCAGCTTCAGTTACAATGTGCATGTGTTATACCCCATACTCCAAGACCGATGTGCGCCCGTGATCCAGCCTCCTTTCCATAGGCTTTGGATTTAGCAGTGAGTCAGCATGCTAACATGCTCACAATGAAAATGCTAACATGCTCATGTTAAGCATTTACCATGTTCATCATCTCAGTTTAGCGTGTTAAATGCTAACATCGGCTAATTAGCGCTAAAAAAAAGTACAGCCGTGGGCTGCAATCAGTGAGCAACTCCGGATATGAGAAGTGAAGCCAATGCCGAAGTACCTTGAACTTGCTTTCTTTCTAACAGCCAGCAGGGGGCGACTCCTCTGGTTGCAGAAAGAAGTCTGATTGTATAGAAGTCTATGAGAAAATGAGCCTACTTCTCACTTGATTTATTACCTCAATAAACATTGTAAACATGAGTTTATGGTCTCAATCGCTAGTTTCAAGTCTTCTTCAATACAGCTTGATGTTCATTTAATAAATTATGGCCCCATTTAGAGTCAAATAGACCATAAAGCAGGGTATGCTCTAGGACGTGGCAACCTTGTTATTGACAGGTGGCTACCACGGCGTTGTCCAGTCTTGATTTACAACTTTAACCCTTTCACAGTGTGTTTTCAGTTCATGAAAGTTAATTCGTATATTTTTGTCACCTAAAACTCTTCTTCAGCGTTCGGTTGTACTTAGCTCCACCCTCTCGTGTCACTTCTGGTTGAAAAAAAAACAAGATGGTGACGGCCTGAATGCCAAATTCAAGGCTTCAAATCCGTAGCCCACAAACAATGGGTGATATCACGGTGACTACATCCACTACTTATATACAGTCTATGATCGCAATTGCAATATCAGTCAGAATAATCGCAATTAGATATTTTTTCAAAATGGTACAGCCCTTGCCAAAATTGTTGTGTGATTGTGCCAAAATTACATTTCTTTAGAATAATAATTACATTGTAGAAATAGCTAAATTATTATAAAAATACAATAATTATTGTACACCTGGCAACACTGGAAGGTTATCCCCATGTAGACGTCATCAACATGTCATGGGTCACAAACCAGCACTTTAGTTACTTTGTTCTGTTTGTGTGACCCATTTTCCATTTCCTCCATGTAGCCTTACGTTATACCCAGCTATCAGTCAAGTTCACATTCGTGACTGACATATTAATAATTAACTGCTTTTACAAAAAGAGCAGTGATCCAGAGGTTCATTATATAGACACTGCCTTTTTAAAGCAAAGCAATTTAAGACAATTAAAATTCCTTCTCAGAGACTTGAGTATGCAGTGTTTGTACAGATAAATTATTCATTTGAACTCCTGCTCTTCAAGCTAATTTGTCATTTTAATATCTACTTGTGTGCATTAGCAAAATGTCAATTCAATATTTAATTCATATCTGAGAAGTAAAAGAAAATATTTCTTTCAAAAAATTGAATGGGTGATTTTGAAGGCTTTGGCATCACAGAAGATCAGATTAATTTTTATAATGAAAGACAGAAAGCCAGTGCCGCTGTATTAAGTAACGCCTCATATCTTCTGGACTGCACCACTGCTGCTAGAGCCAATCTAGCCCTTCAGTCCAATGTGTTGTGGTCGACTTGACATGAGTGGAACATCTCACTTTGTGATCGTGTGTCTGCTCTGCTGTTTTTACATGCATCATTTTGCTGTTGGCAACTTGCATTTGAATTCACTTGAATGTGTGGAAATGTGTGGAAATGTGTAAACGATTAATCATAGTTGTAATGAACAAGCCTGGCCCAGACCTCTGAATCACCCACGTCTCTGATTTGTTCAGCGATTCAAATAATGTTGGTGTTGTGCTTACTGACGTGTAGAAACAATTGACCAATAAGAGTTTTTTAGGCAACATTAAGGGGTGACATCATTCAATCAACGCACTTGTCTAGGTTGTTGTAAGTCGACTTGCGGGAGAAAACGACTCTCAAGTTGCCATATTTGTTTGATCAAAGAAAGGAGGTTAGATGCACTTCAACCATTTCACAAGGAATAGTAGGCCTGTCCACTGCTCACAGAATAGGGCAATCTTGTAACAGGAGAGACTTCAGAGACCAGGTCTAAAGCACACTGGAGCACACAGTTTTAAGGCAAGTTTATTACAAGACTAACGTTTCGACACCAACTGTGTCTTCATCAGAGTCAAACCGATCTGAGACTCACATTCTCTTAAATAACCTCCCCTAATTGGGAACTGATTCTGCATAGGCTGGAAAATGGGGGGGGGGGGGGGGGGGTGAACAATCAGCTGCATGTAGGCTGGGTAAACAATCATGCATCATATAATAATGTGATTTTTCATCAGTGACAACGTCTATATACATGTAACAAGAAAGAATAGTAAAAAACATATAGTATCAACATGTATTTCCAGCCAATGCTGAATCAGTTCCCAGTTAGGGGAGGTTATTTAAGAGAATGTGAGTCTCAGACCGGTTTGACTCTGATGAAGACGTAGTTGGCCTCGAAACATTCGTCTACTAATAAGGTTGATTGCCTTAAATCTGTGTGCTCCAGTGTGCTTTGGACGTGGTCTCTGAAGTCTCTCCTGTTACAATATTTGTTTGATCGTTCTGAAAAACCTTAAGTGAACTGCTCCTGGTAACATCTACTGCCGCTTCTGTGTCGACTGATGCCGGTAGGAGATGTCACTCGCTAATGATTTTTTTATGCAAAACCAAACAAATGGACAATCCCTATATATGTAAAGTATATATGTTTGTGTGTGTACAGCATGTGGGAATGGTTCAAATGTCCTCAGTGTCCAAACTCCAAACAGCATTTCTTCGACAACTCAACACTTGTTCAGCCCGTATCTTGAGCTGATCAATGTAAAGCATCTGAGTAAATCAAGTAGAAAAACTAAACAATCTCCTTCAACAACAACAACCACGAAGATGCCCTTAACCTCCAACATCACCAGCTGAGCTGCTGAGAATCCAATAGCATGCGGGAGAAAAACAACTGATGGACTGTTGTTCACAACAGGCAGTATGGTGGGTTCAGTGGTTCTCATGGTCTGTTGTCAGACAGCTTCTCTTTTTCCCTGACAAAACTTCTTCTATATCTGATAGTCTCTGGCCAGATAAATGAGGCTTATACAACCGTCTACAAAGGGATTTGCTAGTTTACCATTTGCATATACCGTTTGTAATGTTTTATTCCATCTATATATAATTTTGTTTTTACACAACTGAGCCTGACACTAAGTTCAGAGTTGTAGTTTTAAATGCAACTACTCTGGGAAAACATGGCAGTTTTTATGCTTCCCTTTTGGCACTGATGTTTGAGTTCCTCTGTACGGAATTTTTTGCGTTTTGGACCAACTAAAACAAAATGTTGTTAAAAAAAGTGACATTCAGTTAGCGGGAAATAAATGCATGATGAATAGAATATAGAAATAGTAAAAAATACAGACATTACAAGAGCACCAGGTAAATGTGATGTACACAAATGGAAAACAGCCTCTTATTTAAGTGTGTAGCTTGGATTGCTTCCACCACAGAAATCAACATTTTTAAAATGTGATTGTTTTCACAATGAGGACTGAGTGGTGCTTTTTCATAAAGTGGCTTCAACAAGGTTTTTAGACTGTAAGCAGGGACAAAAAGCTCCAGTGCACTAGGTCCTTTTGAGCTGAATTTTGTTCTAAACAGGCAATACCATCTGACCAGAGGGGTTGCCTTAAGGTTACACTACACTCCATCTAATTGCATCAGCACACTGCAGTATATTGAACTTGTCCAGATACATAAAACAACCTAACTGCTGAGACTGGACTTGCTGGATTGTGTATTATATTTTCAAAGGCAATATTTATATCTGTGTTGTGATATCAGTATTTTACGCACCAGTACACAGACCAATCATCCCTTTTTTCTTACAAATAGCAAATCTCAAGAAATGCATGTAAAAGTGGGTCATTTTTTTGTTGTTGTGATGAATCATTCTTGAGGCTGAGCCAGCGAGAATCTATTGTTACTCATTTCTGTTTATTGTCAGCAGTTTTAGTGGACATCTGCTAAAAATAAGTCACATTTCTTCCTCTGCAGACTAGAGCTGCACACAAAGTGCATTGTGTCTGAGGTTGCATATGTAATGAAATTCGGTTGATAAAGGTCAAATTTCAGAGAGCTTCTTAAAACCCAAAGGCGCTCACAGTGGCCACACACAAAACCATTTATCTATGATATCTCAGTGGGCTGTCAGGGTCTCGACAGGGGACGCGGTAAGCTAGCTGATGACAGATAACCTTTTAGAAAAGATGAAAGGTAATCTGACAGAGGTATTTGCTCGGCTGGGATATTTTCAGTCGTCTGGGAGTATCTGTGTGCTTTCTCACGAGCCTTTACATTTTCTCCAATCCTATTTTCCACACAGATGTGTCAGGTGGTGGAATGTAACTAAGTACATTTACTCAAGTACTGTACAGTATAAATTCAAGGTACTTATAATTAACTTGAGTATTTCCATTTTATGCAATTTTATACTTCTACTCCACTACACCTCAGAGGGAAATATTTTACTTTTTACTCCACTACATTTGTCTGACAGCTTTTCAGATTACAATTTTTCATACCCTTCCCATCTTTCTGATAAACTGAAGGGTGAAGTGTTCCTTTATTTGTTAAGAAAATCCTCTTACTGCTTAAGCTAAATAAACTATTTAAAAATCCTCTTGAATCAGTGGTAAAATGCATCCTCACAAAGCTGAAAACAGGGCTGTTTTTCTCATGAAAAGTTGACTTTTCACAGGACAGTGATACCACAAACATATGATGATCTTATAGAATATAATGCATTGCTTTAGATTAAACTACCCAACAGTATAGTATAAAGTATAAAGGAGTTACAATTAACACAACCTTAAACACCTACAGCAGTAAAATGCAACATACACATTAATTCATCAGTAATATTAATCCAAAAATATATAATAGTAAAACACTGACAGGTAACATTTTACTAGACCATGAGTTGTTTTATTTTTCATATTTTAAGTACATTTGACTGATAATACTTACATACTTTTACTTCAGTAATGTTTTGAATGCAGTACTTTTAATGTAGTGGAGTATTTTCACAGTATGGCATCAGTACCTTTACTTAAAGTGGCAGTAGGCAGTATATTTTTGGCATCATTGGGCAAAAATTCCGTAATAACTTTTCAGCATATTGTAATTCAAGTGTTCTGAGAGGAAACTAGACTTCTGCTCCTCCTCATGGCTCTGTTTACAGGCTTTAAAAAATCTTGCCCATGACGGGAGACTTTGGCCAATCACAGGTCATTTCAGAGAGAGAGCGTTCCTATTGGCTGTGCTCCACCTGATGGCCGGTGCTTGGTATTTCCTCAACAGATCTCAACATGGCTGCCGGGTCACAAACTTTCTCATTTTACAGCTACACAGTACACTACAACATATTTCTGAAAAAATTTTAGGCGAGAAATAGGCATTACAGTAACAGAATAATGATTCATATTTGATCAGCGTTGCCTAGTTTGACCGTTTGATCGGAGTTTGCGAGTGACTGACAGCTGCTCAGAGAAGGCAGCTGGACGGCAAAGCTCCAGCTCGGCTGTGATTGGATGTTTCCCTCCGGTCTGTGAAATCTTGCAGATGCCATTAGGAGCACCTGAGGACACAGATGCACATGATTTTTTTTCAGATTACCTGTCTCAGGCACTTCTATCTAGATATGTGACAGTTTTATAAAAAAACATTTTGTAATCATATTTGCTCCAATTCTATCCACATTCAGCAGCAGCCGACAAAGCAGAAGAATCAAACACCTCCAGTCCATCTTTATGCACTGTTTGACTCACTTTAGAGCTTCCTTCTTTCTTGTTCCCACCTCGGCATTCAGTGTGTCGAAGAGTTGTTCAGACTTCAATATGCCTCAATACAATGAAACTTCTCATCAGTGTTTCATGTCTCTTGCTATCACGTCAGGGAAAAGTGCTTCTGCTCTGCCGCAGACTAGAAAGCAGTGGCCTTTCCGCCGTCATTCTCACCAGGGACAACTGTTAGTGGAATAAAGGAGAGATCTGAGGGTTTCCCATCACTGCACACCTACCTCTCTCTTTTCAAGCATGTGCAAAGTCTTCATTGTTGTGCACCTCAGGAGATGCTTCTAGTAGAGAAAAAGGTCTGTTTTTCTTTCACTGGCATGACCCTCAGCCCTGTTTATTCACCAAAAACATGACTATCAGCATCTTAACATGATAAGAATGGACAGCTCTAAATATAAAGCCCATTCATCACAGTGTGGTATCCCAAAACCTGTTGTACACACACTGTAAGATGTGCAACTAGAAAACATATAGATAGGTACCATACATCAGACCGGCAATACATCATCCAGAGTAGGCTCCCATGACCATGCCTCCTTTTGGGGGAAAACAATCGGAAAAATAATTGGTAGACGTGTATAAACAAACGTTTGTATAACAAGAGGTGAATGCATACGAATTTGTCAAAATTACAATCCAAACATTGGTCAAATTGACTTTCTGTGAAGTACCTGTATGTGCCGGTCTAATGTATACCCTCTCAAATAATGGCTAAGGCCATTAATTATCTTAATGGCAGAGAGAACCATACCTTTATTTTAAAAATGCTTACTTATATCAGAGGGGCCTTTATTTCCCAGTTTTATAAGTGGTTCTTATCATATTTTAAAATGCTATTAAAGCGAGACTGTAACTTTTAAAACAAGAAATAACACCGTTCATTAATTAAAATGCACTATTTCTCAGTTCAATACGATTATCTTATGGTGGCTAATGCAAGCTAACTTTAGATAATGTGGTGTAACTGACATTACTAAGTCAGTTTGATACCTGGCTGCAGTTACACTACATTTTGACAACACACAATGTTCAATGGTTTTATCACAAAACTTAAAATGAAAGGAAGATTTATCCATCTTTACCTAGTTGTCTTGATACATTCAGAATAATACGCTTTTCCACACAAAAACTCACCATGTCATACTCACTGCTCTGACTTAATCTTCTGTAACAGAAATACTGTTTCCATTCACTTATTATTTCCAGTCGTTTCAAATTTTGCAGTTTTTTGAAGTTATCGTCAATAAAACTCAACACTTACTGCGCTGATGTTTCACATAACAATCCTGACTGTGACTTAAAGAACGTTATCCGTTCTGCTCCTGTTAGACTTTGAATTTAAAACATCTACAAACATCTCTAAGAGCAGCAAATTGATGAAATTAATGCTATGGAAATGTACAGTACATTATGCTGAATTTACCTTGTGTTACGTATGCTTCGACCAGTTAGAGAGCACTTGTAGATAGCAGAAGCTTATGATTGAGGAATCATGCAAATGTCATGACAGTGACAGAGGGGCAGGAAAGAAATACACGTGAGTGAGTGAAGTGTATCTGCGGTCAATTCTGCATGACTTGCCTGCGTACAAGTCATTAAGAGTTAATGACCGGTGTAGAGGGCAGCAAGCTGTGCTGCCATTCACCAAGGTGTCCTGGTTGTGCATCCATGCAGAATAAGCACATGTTGGATTAATAATCACACTCGGGTAATTCTTAAGGTGTGTATGTGCGGTGGAAGAGAGGGGCAATACAACAATCAATAAATATCGTATTTAATCACAAGCACCTCATTAACCCTGACGTTTCTTTGAGAGGAAACGAGCACCGTGGTACACACATGTGCGACCCCAGGCTACCCCGTCACATTAGTGCACAGCACAATGCAGCGGTGGCAGAAGCCTCTGTGGAACTCATTATGGCCCTGACTAGTGAGAGGAGTGTTTAGACAAGCAATTTGTGCCACATGACAGGCCTAATTCCTCATCTGCAACTCAAACATTGACCATATGCCCCAAAATGCACCACTCTCCTCACTCCTAATGAAGAGGACAACGCCACTGCCTCCGGAACAATGACAGAGACCGCGGGCAGTATTTCCCCACAGTGCCTTAATGTGTCAATTCATTACTGTTGACAAAGAAGCCAGATTTGTCTTTAACATGTGTTTTACCGTTACGCACCACTGGAGAGGTATGCCATATATAATACCATCTGATTACTTGTTGATTTTACATTTGCATTAGAGAGAACTATTATATTTATTTGGCTGTCCTCACATAAAACTGTCTCATTCTGCTGCGTTAAGATAATTGAATGGAAATGAAGTGATTTTGTTGTCACACATGAATTACAGCTGAGAAACACCTGATTGGGGAAGAAGTAATGTATACATACAGTAACTGCTTTAAGTGGTAATATTTGGTGATGTTGTTTTATTTTTGAGCTACGCTTCCCAGAAATCACCTTTTATTCCGAAAGCGTGATCAGTCCTGTTTTCAATTTATGGTGGTTATTGCTGCTGTTGCTGATTACTTACATCTCTGATTTATTTTAAAGTGCTGTCATTACTGTCAGAAACCTGTGATGAAGATTTTATTCCCAGGAAAGACATCTGATGTAGCACAGCAAAAGCTCTCATGAAACAGTATGGATGCTGTTTGAACAACAGTCTTTATCAACCTGTAACAGATCAAAAATGAAGAAAAAAAGTTTTTTTAACACACACACGGGTCAACCTCTTTGATTATATATGCGCATATATCTGTGAAGTATATGGTCCAAAAATACAATCTTGGAATGTGTCTTCAGACCTGGTATTACCATGCATCCTGGGTGATCCGATCACAAGTGGACAGCTTTAAGTACAGGGTGAATGTCCTCAAGACGCATCGAGAACGCATTGAGATTGGATCTTTCAGACCACATTCAGAGGTGGTCTGGGCCACATATGGCCACATTCTTTTAGCAGTGTGTAAGCGAATGTGTCCTGGGCCACATTAAGGACTGCCTACTCAACTGACGTCCAGCTGGCATCCGCGTCTCTGTGCTCCTCAGGTGAATAGACAGGCAGATGCAAGCGCTTGTCTTCCTCGCAGCATGGAAATGTCTTCTTTTCTTTACTGCATTCTGTTGGTACAACTGCATTTTATTAAAATATATCTTATCTATAGGCTACATATCTACAGACTATCAGATTAGTTACGTAAAGTGCATTATTATCATACTGTCGGAGATGCCGGTGTTTTTGTTCCGATGCTTTGCACCGATCTGACACCTGCCTGCCCGCTCGCTCTCCTCCCCGGCTCTCTGAAGCTCTGTACACCACTGTAATGCCTGGCAAAGGCAGCGGCGGCGGTGTCTGTGGCACAGAGATCCTCAGGGTCCGCCGGTAGACGTATATTTTGATGTTAATAAAATATACCCAAATTCACAAATATGTAATATGTCGTCACAAAGTCTGCTGTATTAGTTATGGGTTGTTTATTTGCATATAGAGCGGAGAAGTGAGATTTGATCACAAGTGGTCACTCAAGACGCATGTGGAGATGCATTTTAATTCCAGGGGTGAACAGACGTACTTAGAGCTGTCCACTTGTAACCGGATCACCCAGATCACTCCGCACAAATCCCATCTCTTCCAGTTTATGTTGAATTACTTTATAAACGTCACTATTTTTTGTGGACTTTATTTTATATATTCTGTATGTTCTCTTCGCCCCAGATGTCAAGCAAACATCAAACTTCTGCAGAAGTCCAAGCCAATCCTCTCCCACTCGTGTTAACCTGTCGTCCATCTAAAAAAAAATGCCCGCACAGGCAGCCTGCGTTTTGGTTCTCTCATACACTTGGGTCGGATTATGTTCTCACTGAAATCAAACCGCACTAAGGTTTGCTTGGAAACAACCGATCCGAGACCGCTTGCGAGATGTGGTCTCGGACCAGTTGTTTGTTGTTGTAGTTGTTGTTGAGTGTGATTATTGCGTTAGATTAAAACTGACTAAATATTGGCCTGTGAAAGCACCCTTAAACTTGTGTGTGTGCCAAATGAGCAGTGGTAACAGGTGTATAGCAGATTTACAGTAGTGGTGAGAGAGCTATCAATCTATGAAAGGTCTTGGTTTGAAAAGCCAGCATGACCAAAAGACCCATAAAGCTTTTAAATGAAGTATAATCATACAGTATCAGCAGTGTTATGCTGGTGTCCGTATGAGCACTCAGGCTCGAGCACATAACCCCGAACTGTGACGTGGAAGGCGGACGGCTTCAAAGGGCTTTAAAAAGCACAGGAAATCGGAGGAAAAGAGCAAAAAGAAAAACTTGGCCCGATTAAAGTCTTTGATAGAAATATGACAGCTCACCAATAGTGTTGATGTGCTTAATATTTTTATGTAAACATGATGCCTCTCTGCTTTATAAAGTCACTTTAATCCTCCCATGATCACTAACTGCTTCGTGATGTGGGCGGCATTGTCACAGAAGCAGGGCTGAGTGAAACGGTAATACCGTAATCCAGCAGGGCTGACTCATCGAGATGTGGATTAGAGCCCTCCGTCCTTCAACATCGCAAACAAAGAGCAAGAACAAAAAAAAAAATACTCATCAGCAGAAATCCATCAGTAGCAATTGGCCGCGTTTAACATTTTGTTCTTAACCGGGATGCTCATTGTGACTTAGTAATATATAGCTTTCATCATTGTTTGAAGGTGCAGGGACATTTGTGAAAGTTGATGTGAAAAGCAATTAGACAATGAAGTTCCCTCCTTCTCCCCCAAGGAGACCCTTTCCACGTTCTACCATGATTAAATGGATCGCTTTACTAGAAGTATTGCTCACCTAGTTTCCATTGGGGATCTTACAGAGAACTCTTTGGTGTGCTTTTCTCTGTGACGCATCATTACATCTCGTTTTAAAATGGCACACAGGAATACGTTGTTAGAACAATGATAAAGCAGAGGACAGGATGAGTGTTGAGAAAAGTGTGTTTGAGGTTAAAACGGGGTCAGTTACATATATCCAGCTGTTCAACACCAGATATTGTTGATATAAAACCCTCCATTTTCCTCAAGGCCTTTTTTTCAACCCATTTTTAAATGATTTCTTTCTACAGTATTTGCTCATGGCAACCACAGGATTGTTAAGTTATGAAACCAAAAACACTTGATTGAAGGTTAGGATGAGATCTAGTCTGATATCAAACTGAATTGCCTTTTTGTTTCACTTAATTCATTCAGATTCAGATTTCTGTTTGGGAGGGGGGATGTTTTGTTTGTCATATCCAATCAGTGGCAATTGATATATCCATCCTACTGACATCATTTTCAGTCAACAAAAGCTGTGCTAGCAGTTGCTAGGAGCAGTGAAATGTTTTTACGACGATCAGAAACCAGTGAATGAGGTGAATGGGTCCAACAAACATAGTACTTTCAACCAGGAGACTGGTGTTCGAGACCATTGATTTGTTTTGTAAGCTATGTTTGTGACATGTTCTCTGTACTGATGTCATGTTGTTTCCGTATATATTGCACTTAATTTACGTACTTATTTAAAGGCCAACCATGATGTTTTTCCTAAACATAACTAAATGTTTTACATGTTCTATTACATGCTCTGGCATTATATCGGGTTGAATATGAACGTATGCCTAGTGTATAAACCGTATGTTCTCATAAGGAAACAGTAGATGAGAATATGTTCTCAGCCATCTAGCCAAATGCGAATGAATAAAAAAAATGTTTGATTCACAAGCATCATTTTGGTTTCTAATGTAGCGGAATAATAACTGTAGTATCAATGACAACACATTAGTTGTTCTCACAGATTCATGTTCACTACACAGAAAATAACTCAATGATGTGCAGTAAATGATGATGATGATAATGATGATGATTGTTCTCTCATTTAGGCATAGCTGGAAACCCAGTACTCTTTAATGAAAATGGAGATGCTCCTGGACGCTACGAGATCTACCAATACCAGATTAGAAACCGAACGGCCGAATACAAAATAATTGGCCACTGGACAGATCAACTTCATCTCAACGTGAGCATTGCCTTTTCTATTCCATACCCACACAGGTCTACACAAATCCTTCTCTGAAAAGTTGTTCTCTCCTGCTCTGCAGCTGCGTATCTGCTCGCCGACTCCTCCCAAACCATTTGATAGCGCTTAGTGCCATCTTCAAAGGTGTAAATATCCAGAGGGCGCTTTAAATGATTAACAGGGCGGACTGCGATGAAAAGAAAGCCATGCGAGCTTAAGGACAGACATATTTAATATCATCTCTCCAGACGGCATCACTGACTTCCAAAAAACAATACTGTGGGCAGAGGGTGTGATGAAGTAACGGTATTATAGTAAATTACATAAAGGAACCAAACAAATTGTGTTTTGACAAAATGAAGAGGAAGCCTTGGGCAGGCAAAAGAGAGTACAATTGAACACATGAAGCAGCTTGAGAGGAGCTTTGGCTTCTTTACCTCTTTCAACATGTGCTGTGGAAGAAAAAAGCAACGTTTGTGGTGGGCTCCTACTGTGAAACGTGCCAGTTCTGACTCTAAAGCCGTATTTAATTAGTGTTCTTTGAGTTCTTAATTAAATGCACATTTAGAGACAAATTTACTGGCTTTGAATGAACAGCCACAATTGAATAAAATTGATAACATGACATCAAAGGGAGCAGACCCGTTTGAAATGACGTATTTAATTTATCTGTACAAGTGTGCTTGTAAAGGGGGAAAATCCACAAGGAGAGTAGTATCCTGAAATGGAATTTATTTGTTATTCCTCTGATCATAGGCGGCTGAGTATTGATTATTTTAACACAAACAATTATTTACCAAAGCAAAAAAAAAAGGATTCGCTGTCAGTTCCCTGCGGAGCAAACAGTGGGTTTCCCATTTCCTCGTGTGTCCTGCCCTTCGAATAATTTGACCTCCCAAAGGAAGATGTTGCTGAATCGGAAAAAAAACACTTCATTTGACCCCTAGTTTGCCCTTCCCCACCCCTCACCCAAATAAATATATAAAGCCAAGTAGCATGGGAGCATACAGAATGGTACTTTCAGGCCAGGCCAAACGCCCACACAGCGAGTATCTACCATCCTTAGATTGTCCTTGACCTCCAGGGTGCTGGGGAACTTTTTGGATCAATAAAGCATATCTTCCTCTACATGTCACCATTTTACAGGATACAGACAGTTTAGTACTCTACAAATCTCTTCTGTCTTTTTCTCTCTGCGTCCATTCATGTCTATCTCTGCCTCCCTTGCAGGTCCGTACGATGCAGTGGCCCGGCGGCGTCCGTCAGATCCCTTCCTCAATCTGCAGTCACCCCTGTCTGGCCGGCGAGCGCAAGAAGATCGTGAAGGGCATCCCTTGCTGTTGGCACTGTGAGCGGTGTGATGGCTATCAGTACCAGGCAGACACCTACACGTGTAAGATGTGTCGCTTTGATTTGCGGCCCAACGTGAATCACACGGGCTGCGTTCCAATCCCCATTGTTAAGCTGGAGTGGAGCTCTCCGTGGGCAGTCTTTCCCGTGCTTATTGCAGTCGTTGGCATCATGGCAACTGTGTTTGTGGTGGTGACATTCATCCGCTACAACGACACACCAATTGTGAAAGCGTCAGGTCGAGAGCTGAGCTACGTGCTGCTAACTGGCATCTTCCTCTGTTACGCCACGACATTCCTGATGATTTCTACCCCTGATGTAGGAATTTGCTCCCTCCGGAGGATCTTCTTGGGTCTGGGCATGAGCATTAGTTATGCT
Organism: Sebastes fasciatus; assembly: GCF_043250625.1. NCBI lineage: Eukaryota > Metazoa > Chordata > Actinopteri > Perciformes > Sebastidae > Sebastes > Sebastes fasciatus. The sequence goes on from NC_133795.1 coordinate 26,576,583, forward strand.
GCCCTGCTCACCAAAACCAACCGTATTTACCGCATCTTTGAGCAGGGCAGCATGTCTGTCAGTGCTCCCAGGTTAATTTCTCCAGCCTCCCAGCTGGTTATCACGTTCACCCTGGCCTCAGTGCAGCTGCTCGGGGTGTGCATCTGGTTTGGCGTGGATCCTTCCAAGGCCATTATTGACTATGAGGACCAGAGGACGTCTAACCCGGTGATGGCTCGCGGTGTGCTCAAGTGTGACATCTCTGATCTGTCTCTCATCTGCCTGCTGGGCTATAGCATGTTGCTCATGGTCACCTGTACAGTCTACGCCATTAAAACCAGAGGAGTGCCGGAGACCTTCAACGAGGCCAAACCCATTGGTTTTACCATGTACACCACCTGCATTATTTGGCTAGCATTCATCCCAATCTTCTTTGGCACTTCACAGTCCACTGAAAAGGTAAGCTTACAACTATTTCTGTTGTGCAATTTTGTCAAACTGCTTTTTTTTCCTAACCCATGGCAATACTTCAAGGGTTTTAGAAATCTCCTCAGCTACACATAAAGCTTCTTTTTCTTGGTTTGTTCATGAGAATGTTTGGAGCATTATTGCAGGAGTGTGCAGGGGCAGATAAAAAAAAAAAACCTACACAGTATGAGTGGTGGAAAGTAGTTTAGTACATCTACTCAGGTACGGTACTTAAGTGCAATGCTTAGGTACTCACATTTTCTATTTTGTACTTCTTTATACTTATACTTTGCTACATTTCATACTTTTAACTCTACTACATTTATCTGATATCTATAGATACTTTGTAGAATATGTTTTGCATACAAAACATATGCTCATCAAGTAGAATATGGTGCTTTGTTACAGATAAAACCAGTACTCCCCACCTTTTTGATTTGCGACCCTTAAAAATAAAGGAATGTCTTTCTGTCATCTCCTTGAATGCTTGACACAGGTCGTCTTCCACCTGTGACCAATTCACCTTGTTTTTTTTTTCAGAGGTAAAACTAAAAAGATTACAGGAAAATAACCATCATTTGGTAGTTGTTTTTTTCTGCTTTTCTTTCCTGTTTAGCATCTCTTGACCCCGCACATTTTTCTTGTGACCCCTTGTGGGGGTCATGACCCACAGGTTGGGAACCACTGGATTAGACTCCCCAACAGTATATTAGGCAGCTATAATTAGCTCCAGCTAGGTCAGCTACATTACATTTCTGTTTACATTTAGATGCATGAATAGTTATTATCTATTATCATAATATACTGTATGTAATATGCGTGTCCAGGGTGTACCCCGCCTTTGCCCAATGTCAGCTGGGATCGGCTCCCCCGCGACCCTGAATAGGATAATCAATTACAGATAATGGATGGATGTATGTATATAATATACCTTTGGTGCTGTTAGGTGCTGTATAATGAGTATTTTTACGCTGACACTTAGCACATTAATTAGTTCTAAGTACATTTTGCTGTTAATTGTTTTGTACTTTTACTTGTCTGAAAATTTGAATGCCGGACTTTAAAGGTAGTAATACCACAATTAAAAAAAACTCTATTAGTCAAAGTTATAAATACTTCTTCCACTACTGCACATTTTTAAAACTGCCGTTCAGCAGTGTTTACATTTGTCCCTCAGTCCCACGCAGACCTCCAATGTTCATTTTCTTATTAAAATATTCCACTCTGCATTTATTTTATGACAACGGCAATTTTAGGAATGAACTCAGCTGCTAAAACAGCAACTAAAAATGGGGTGTTATGTGGAAGCCTCGTGTTTCAAATAAACTCAAACAAACCTACCAAATTTGGATACAGATTTTTAGAAGTGCATTCTCTAATAACTGCATGCAAGCCTATGACTCACATATATATGATGGCTGTATGCCACAGTGCATTAGGGACCCCTGGGCTGTTCACACAAACAAAAGCTCACACTCGTATTCCCGTGTCAAATCAATGTGCCTGACCTTGTGAACCGTGGACCTGGATTTCATCCAGTAGGAGCACTGGGAGGCTACGGGTCAAGAGGGATCCAAAGGGGGCATGGAAATGGAGGCTGGGTTTGGATCTAACATTCAGTGGAGACAGTATGGGTACAAAGCCAAATGGGTACAACAATGACAGTAGAAATGTGTAGATCCAGTTGAAAGAGGTCTTTTGGCAGTGCTACAAAAGGGGCTCAGTGGCTACAAGAGAGGACAGTGGTGAGGGAAAAGCCTCATACTGGCATGGACACTATCAGCGGTGGCAGCATGGATCTGACAGATGCAACAAATTAATCCTTACCTCCTTCCCTCTGGGATTAAACAAAACAATGCATCAAAACGCTGGCCTGGAAAACTGGCTGTGATAGTTACCTTTGTGGAAAAATGCTCGAGAGACCGAGTGTGTGCATTGTGTTACGCTCAGCATCCCAAAAATAATTTCTATGGTCTACTACAGCATTGCAGAAAATCTGCATATGACTGCAGCCAATTGAATTACATTAATAATGCAGTATGTGACCAGCAGTACAATGACTTATTCTCATATGCTGCATGTTGTGTTACCACCTCGAAGTCCAAACTGTGAATCTGCATATTGGCCTTCTCTCTCCCCCCCCATAAAGCTCCTGCTGTTTACACTAAAACTGAGCAACAGCAGCTACATGTTGAAAACAATGAGAGACCTGCTGAGCTCAACAGATGCTGCTTGTTATGTTGCATTTACTGAAATATTTAGGAAAATCTACTGAAATGTCATCACCATACGGCCTTGATCACCACACACAGTAAAGAAAAAACAGTTCAAAGTGCACGTTATTTTTTAATGCGACTGTTGCACATCTCAAGTCTCTCATGTCAACAGCAGTCATGGATATCAGCCAGTTCTTTGTTTAATCATTCCATCTCCTCTCTCTGAAGATGAAAGAGAATTATACAATCACAGAGAGCGAACAGCTTTTTTGGAGGATGAGGTAATCCATTAGCTAGCATGGCTTTGAATAGTAAAATAGAAGTGAAAAAAAACATTTGAAGGATAAGTAAAGTCCTACTTTTTGTTTCTTCTTCTTCTTCTTATTTTTCTTCTTCTTCTTCTTCTTCTTCTTCTTCTTCTTCTTCTTCTTCTTTTTCTTCTTCTTCTTCTTCTTCTTCTTCTTCTTCTTCTTCTTCTTCTTCTTCTTCTTCTTCTTCACCACCTCAGATGAATTTAATTCACAAACCCTGAAAAACTTCTCTCTCCCAGCTTTAATATACGAAACTCCAAATTATATTACTCACTCATTAATTATTATTTCCGGTAGAAAACTGTACACACAATGTCTGGGAGATAGTTCCACTTTTATCATTTGGAAAACTTCTACCATTGCCCTCAGCAATGTTAAGGTAAGACATGAAATGGAAGACAAAATGGAAATCTTGCTTCAGGGAAATGTCCTACATTTTTTTCTTTCCTCATTTGAGAGAGAATAATCATATTTAATGTATAACCAAAGGGGCCGTTGAGTGTCGAGTCAGAAAAACTTAATTTAACTCATACTCTAATATGATTTAGTCTAGTTAGACGATGCAGCACTAAGCTACTTTGTTCCTCCCAAGAAAGAGCCTGAATCAAGTCCCCAAGAACAACACGTTCAAGTGACAAAGATAGCAAAGAAGGAAGTATTGTGATGCTGTTACAGAGACTGCTGTTTGTCTCCCATTGTTACCTAACCTTAACCAAGTGGTTATTATTGTAACCATGATGAGAAAATTCTAATTTCAACCAAAATCATGATCATTTAGCAAAAAAAATATGCTCAAATCATAACATGGCAAACTGCAGCCCAACAGGCAACAACAGCTGTCAGTGTGTCAGTGTACTGACTTGACTATGACTTGCCCCAAACGGCATGTGATTATCATAAAGTGGGCGTGTCTGCCAAAATTTTGCGTAAGTTTGTCGCGTCATTTAGCCTTCTTCACGTCAAGCTAGTATAACATGGTTGGTACCAATGGATTACTTAGATTGTGTAGTTTCATATGATCTAGTATCTTCACTCTAGCTTTAAAACTGAGTCCGCTACAACCTCGGAAAGATCAGCAGCTCATCCGGATTTTTAAGAGGTTATTTAAACATCGTAAGTTGCGTTAATACATTAAAGAAATTAGTAGCGCTAAAAATAATTTGCCAACCCTGCAGCCCACTACCTGTATTTTTAAATAAGTTACTAAAACAAGCCCCACCTTGATCAGCTGCAACACTAAGGAATTCATAATTATTATCCAGAATATAATATGTATATTATTCTGAGATGGGCGTTATCGTACTTTTACTTTTGAAACCTGAAGTATAATTTGATGCTAAATCTTGTGTACTTTTACTTGAGTAAGATTTTAATGCAGGACATTTATGCAGTATTTTTACACTGTAGTATTGCTGCTTTTACTTAAGTATAGAAGTACTTCTTCCACCACTGAAAAGGGATTGATTTTTCATCAGTGATTTGTAACAGTTTTGGAATACACAAACAAATGATGTCATCCTTGGGATAGAAAACACTTATGTGTAATATGTATGTAACAACATATTTAGTTGTTCGATTTGGAGGACTGAAAGTATCCAGTTTTGCTGTGCTAGTCTTCATGTAGAAAACAAACCCTGTCACGGATTCGCTGAGCTGTTACATAAACAATGTTCTTATTTAAGGAATTAACATGTCAAAGCAAACACACCTCATAATCATCTTACTGTAAATGACAGGCCGCACAAAGCCTCACAGCCCACGTTGACACGTCTTTCAGAGCAATTAAATGCTCCACTTCCTCCGGGTCTTGATTTACCTTATCGAGCCGCCTATGTGCTCATCGCCACTTTACAGCAGGCCCCTGCCTCAGCATTGCAAGCACACAGTCATTTATTTGTCATCTGGTGCCAGGATAAATGCAACAAATGCCACGGGAGGCTTTCTCTATCATTCAAACAGGGACATCTGGTCTATCTATGGAGCGTGATCACCGAGCGCTATGCTCGCTTCAGGAATAGACGTGACACCTGCTTACCTGGAGAAGCAGTCTAAATCAGCGGCTGCCTCAAAGACGGGAGGCGGGAGGAGAGGTGTCGGACAATAGCGTGCATGGGAATGAGGCTTCGGCACAATAGGCTCAGTTCAAATTCAATCAGCCCACACAAAAGAGGTCTTGCCATTACAGTGCATGAATGGACTGATGAATTGAGTGGTATTGTTTATTCCTCTATGAAGTCTCCATCACACCATTGGCACCGTCAACTCGACTACAGAAAAAAAAATGCTGTTAGTGCACTAGTCAGACAAGGAGTGGGAGTTGCAGTGAGTTCAACGAGACCAGATGTCAGACAGGAGTGTTCTTTCCCGCTACCTGTTACCACCTCCCCCAGTCCCTTTCCATGCCTCTCTTTGTCTCTTTTCAGTACAAAGGTAAACAGCATTATTCACAGTGTAATGTCCCACAAGCCCAATAATACATAATGAAGATTGATGCTACAGAGCAGAGGGAGCTGAGCAACATCTTGGACCTCAGAGTGCAGTCGTTGCGTTCATTAGGCCTACAGCAGAGCAGCCAGCCGGGTCTTGGCTGCTGACCCCTGGGTGCTCCAATAATGGGTGAACAGGCCATGAAGCTAATAAAGGCCAAAGAATTGTGATCTTTATAAATGACATTCTCCCATGAAGCTATATTATTGTGTCCCCTACGGCTTCTATTTGTTCATTAGCTTAATTAGAGCGCAATTATAGTGAATTCTCATGCAGTAAGCCCCTCTGCTGAACATTTCCATAGCATGCTGAGAAACAAGACAGTAGCTTAATGTAGAAACTAGTTGGCATCCTGAAGCTCTCTAGAGTCGACGGTTGAAAATAGAATCTGTTTACATTTATTAACCCTCAAATTAACCTTAAATGATCAGCTATCACAGACATTCTCACCAGGTTGTGTTGCACTCTCTGTAGTCGGTGATGTGGGATTTCTTAAAGTCTTCTCATCATATATGTACTGATGGATCCCCATTGTTTTCCTCTGCGTCTTGTTCACTCATTAATGCTTCGATACACTGCCGCTCCTATGTTATGTTTTGCCTCAGGCAAGATCTGCTGATGGCAACGTGATCATAGGTGTGTGTGAGCAGCTCGCTTTTATGAGCTCCGGTCTGTACATGCTCAGGTGCACTGCAATCAGGGTGAAACAAATGAATGGATTGAACACTGGAGTTGGTCTGACACTGAAAACAGGGGTCCATTTGTAAGCAAACACACTGCAGCTCCATGAAGCACTACAGGATGTTTTTTTTTTTTTTTTTTTTTTTTTTTGCTGATGAAATACCAGAAAGAAATATACTGGACAATCATTCTTCTTGGTGGAGTCGCACTGCAACAATGTGGTCAAATTGTGTTTCGAGTTGGACCGGTAAATAAGAAGTGCCGGTATTAGGGCTGGGAAGATACACCTATCTCCCGATGCAGTACTATCATGATACTTGGGTACCGATTTGATATGTTTTGCAATTTTTAAGTATTGTGATTCAAAATTACTATTTGTTGCAATTTTTGTTAACACTAGACCATGGGAAAAGCTGAGTCAAACACTACTAGGGACTTTTACTTTAGACAATTTCTAAATTGATACAGTGAGAATGTTTGATTTTCAGCATGTATGCAGTCAGAGATGTCCTGAAGTCAAATATAGTGACAGTCATTGCTGCAGCAACCTAAAAATCAAAGAATTAAGACATTTCCCTCACAAATAAGTGGTATTTTCTTTTTAATTTATAAGGGAGTTGAGTACAATCCAATCAATCTTGTTTCCATATATGTATTTCGTATATACAGTTCCCTTTGTTAGCACCTAATTTTGAAAACCGGACGTAGTCACACGTGTATACTTCTGCTAACTTTGCCACGTCTGTCGCTAGCTCTCCCGTCAGCTCCGTTCTCTTTACACATCCATGGTCAGCTCCATCCGGGCCGTTTGAATGCATTTAACATTAATGTCAGTGTATAGCCGACGAGATTTGACCAAGGAGATGGGAGTGACGGCTGGCTTGACCACATGTTACGATACAATAACGTTTCCTGTCCGTGGCAGAGTTAGCATGCAGCTTTAGCCGTGATGTCTAGCTCTGTTTTTCCTGACAATGTGTGAAACCCAAAGTGTCTCCATACTTTACTTAATGTGTAGTGTTTACCACTTTGGATTTAAAATATGAGGGTGCAGGTCACATCCACGTGGACCTTCCGCCGTTTCTACTTTCTCGTTTCGGCTCGCTGCGGCCAACTGGGGTTTGTTTTGGTGTGGAATACAGAACGGATATGACGTCATGTTACTCAGACTACAACAGTAAAAGTGGTAACATCCTTCTACCTCCCCATTAACTCAAATGAAGCAATTATATCTCTATTCTGGCAAAATCATAAAAAAAATTGCAATACATTTATGAATTGATTTTTCTTCCAACCCCTAGCCAATACATCAGCCAAGATTAGCTTGTAGCAGATATACCATATCGCTGCATATGTCAGCTGATTAATAACAAATTCCAGTACAGAAATGCCAAATAAATGTTTTAGATCATTTAGAAACAGTGTCATCATTACATAGTTTGTCCACCAGAAAGTGCAATTTCTTTTTTTTTACTTTAAAACATCACACTCAGCCCATGTCTTAGTCACAATTCTTAAAAAAAAAAAAAGATTTTAAGGATCCTAATGAAACAGGTTTGTTTACATTATTAGTATTTTTCAAAAATGAAGAAATGAAAATCAACCAATATATCATTATCTGATTTTGTAAATATCAATACTGGCATCGACCTCAAAAATCCAGTATTATTCTGACTCTAATTGTGCTATTGTTTAACATAATTCTGTCATCCAAACTAATATTTTAAAGCACATTACAATTAAAAACTAACAACATGGTTTTTATTTAAGTGTGAGGAGTTTCATCTGATCTAATGTGTAACAGTTCATTACATTGAACTTCAATTAGATTATTTTACATGATTTTAATTCAGATGTTTTATATTTTTGTCTAGATACTTTTTGATTTGTCTGACATTCCGTCAGTTTTTATTCCCTTGATCCTGAAGAAACGATATTTAATTTCAACTAAAACACAACTAGGTAGTTTATTAGTTTAGTCAAATGACAGAAATTAATCAGAAACTATTATTTTTTAGTAAAGATGTGATTTAAATCATTGTAAATCTTTGAGTTTTAAACTATTGATCAGACAAAATGTTTTTCTTTGTTTTATAGACAAAATAATATGCAGATTAATTGATGATGAAGTAGTTTTTATTTTTTAATATCTTAATACAAATTTCAGCTCTATCCCTGAGCTCCTATTTCAAATTATGGTTAATTTTAATCTTGCAGTATATACTAAGTGACCGCAAGAATGACTTTTATTCTTGGTTGAAAGGCGGCAAAGGTTTGTTTTGTCTCTGTTTATGTGAGTAACAGCTTGGGTTCAACAGTCCGTCCCTGAGGCAGCAGTGAACCGAGTCCAGAGCAGTTTACTGGTTAACACTCCCTACAGCTGGGAGGCCCCCACTGCAGCTGTCCCTCCGTCATACAGCCCCCATTCTTCCATTCGCCTCTCCAGCCAGCAGTCCCACATGGTACCAGGACTGGCTAGTGAGCTGCAGCCAGTCTGGAGGGAAAGCACTGTGGAGATTCACAAATAATAATAAAAAACAAACAAGATATTCAAGCAGAGGTCACATCTGGGGAGCTAAACCTTGCTCTGCTTTGATGGAAAACCAGCAGGGACCTACTAGGGGTGGGGGAGTCACTCAGTGGCTGATGAAACCTCCCCCAGTACAAAGGAAGAGATACTACTCTAAAGGCAGAATTATCTAAAATATTTACAGTCTAAGGTGCAAAGCCTTGGAATGAGAGCATGTTTTAGTTGAATATTAAATCATGACCCGAGAAAATGGTTGATCCTGATCTGCTGGCACGCGTTAAGATCATACTAAAATACTTCAGTAACGGTGGTTTAATTACAGTTGTAAATCAGTTCCCATGGTAGCCTAGGAACAATAACACACTTTCACCTGCAGCAGTGTTTTATATTGAAAATCTACTTGTCTTTTCCTACAGAGAAAATAACACACATGTAGCCCCTATGGGGATATATATTATTTTTATTTAAAGAAATATTTCTGTTTGTGTACTATTTAATACGCTGCCTTTAGAAGACAGGAACCGATAGTATGCCTTATTAAATGCCTTTAAAAGTGAAAAACAAACAAAAACAGCTTCTGCTTGAGGCAGAGTGAGAACCTTAAGTGGAGGGAAAAAACATGTAGTGATGGTTTATGTTGTTTACAATAACAACAGATGCAGACCAGATGCTGGAACGACAGGCTGCATAGCAGGATTGAATTTGTTGCTTACTGATCAAATTTGTATTAGGGGGTAGACATATTTTTTCGTGAGAGTCGACAAGCAAAAGAAACAAACTACTCTGAAACTTCATCTTTTTACATACTTGGATGAATATTGTGCTGTTTACTGGAAAATAATGCATTTATCTGCATGGTAAAGCCCAATAAAAACAGCCTGTTATGTTTTCATATAAGAATGATATTTCTTCCTGAGATGATGATGCAAAAGACTGCTGCCAGTTCCTGCCCACGTTAGGGTGAATATACTGTAACATTGTGTTGTAGCCCTCTAAGTCCTTATGTCAAAAATCTACTCTGAATAGGGAACACATGACAGGAAGTAGAGGACTCTGCCTCAAACATTATTGTCATGTGCAGGTCCAGTTGTACATTCACATCAATTCTTATTAGATGGTGACCAGACAGCAGTATTTCTCAAATCCCAAGCAGTGGGACGGTACCTGGCCACAGAACATTTGCTATCAGATATTATTTACCCCAAAAAATATAATGTAAAATGCTTTACAGGCTATTGCCTGCATCTTTCCTCATCACTCCCTGTCAAACTTACAATAGCAGGATACTGCTCACGGTCATAAGTACATACATGCATAAGTACAAGTCATCTCCCACTAAAAAGACCAGTGTGTAACACTTAGGGGGATCTATTGGCAGAAATGGAATATAATATCAATAAGTATGTTTTCTTTAGTCTATAATCACGTGTTAATAAGAATCGTTGTGTTTTCGTTAGCTTAGAATGAGCCGTTTATATCTACATAGGGAGCGGGTCCCCTCTGCCATGTTTCAACAGTAGCCCAGATCAGACACCAAACACTGCTAACTTTTCCTGCTTGGGCCGGAGTCGATAACATTATTCACTCCCGCTGCCGCCGCTCTCTCTCTCTCTTGCTTCACCATTCACTTCCCATGTACACACACACTCTACGCACTGTCTCTGCTCCAAATGACCTACGCTACTCTTACAACAAATTCCATTCACGTTTTTGCATCAGCCACCGTAGCTCTCCAACACGCTAAGCACACTGGAGAGGCTTCAGTTGGTTGCAATGTCCTCACCTCACTGCTAGATACCACAAGATACACACTGGACCTTTTGCTTTTGCTGCATTCGCGCAATGATGGCCAAATTGAAAATCTCCCATTATTCGCATAGCTAACCTCGTAGTCACACTTATCTTGTTGTTTTAACATATTTGGAGCAGTTCATTAACAATTGTAACCGCATACAAGATGATTTGACTCTATTAGTGTTCATATTGGATTTTATTGAGATGTAACTGCTTGGGGTTTCATGACACTTCTGCAGTTCTTTTCATCAACTGGGAGAAATTGTAGCTGTCAAAAATTCATTATATCTTCAATTACAAGTTAGAGGGTAACGTTTTTCCCCCCTCGCTTCCTAATAATTACAGTCTGTGTGATATGACATGACCGCAGCATTACTGTGACAACAAGGTAGCACACAGTCAAAAGCAAAAACACTGAGTTTGAGAGAACATGAGAGTTTCTGCTGTAGATAATGTCATACTGTGTGGATGCATTTAAGTCTGCAGTATCATTAAATTGTTACTTGTGTTACAATATTTGCAAAGTAATTCTTCTCAGATGGCCAGTCAAGCAGTCACAACATAGTGGGATGTATAGAAATTACACAAGCTTTCCTTCTTCTTTAATGCTTCCCTGAAGATCACTCATTAATTTGCTGCAGCTTTGCAAACAATTAAAAATGGAATGAGTGAGAATGATACTGAGCGTTGCCCTCCCCCACAATTCAGAGGATTTGACCATGTGTAAAATTTTCACAAGCTTGTTTCTCTTTTATGGGCCTGCTTGTTACGAGTCAGAATAGGATCCAATCGTCTGCTGTTATCAAATGTGTGTTCAGGTTGACGTGATGGCTATATTAAAACTAGTATGGCAGAAAATTAAAACAAACAAGGTGGCCTTGGCTGGTTCAGCACACATACCGTAAAAGCAGATGAGATGCTGATTTAAAGCAAGTTTTATAACATCCCTTGCAGTAAATCATTTTGAAGCCTTTATTGGACACAGTAGGAACTACTTCAACAACAGCTTGGCCAACTCACGGGTCATTGGATGCTCTAATTAGAATGATACACAGCAGATGTCACTTGTACTGTACAGGTCTCTCTACCCATATCTGTAGAATCTAGTGCCAAAAAAGGGCTGAACTTTCTGTGTTTTTCATGTTTGGTGTTTGCCTCTTGCAGCTGTACATCCAAACAACCACGCTGACCATCTCTGTGAGCCTGAGCGCCTCTGTGTCCCTCGGGTTGCTGTACATGCCGAAAGTCTACGTGGTTCTCTTCCACCCGGAGCAGAATGTGCCCAAGCGCACACGCAGCCTCAAGGCTGTGGTTACCGCCGCCACCATGTCCAACAAGTTCAACCCCAAGGCCGGACTCAGACCCAACGGAGAAGCCAAGACCGAGCTGTGCGAAAGCCTCGAAACACAATGTAAGTACACGAATGCTAATGAGCAAGCCTCTGGCTAAGAACCCATTGTTTTTTTTGTTTTGTTTTCTTGGGCATGTTTTGTTCTTCAGTGTCTGTAACTCATATAAAATGGATGCAGAGATATGAAGCAGAGTAAAAAATAATTACTTATTAGCAGATGTGCAGCGTGTTATTTAACACTTCATTGAGTCCAGTAAATGTGCCAGTGTTGTTTATTTGGTGGTGGGGAGGAGGGGGAGGATTGTTTGTGAGAAAGAAGGAAGCATTACATTGAAAGAAGAGAAAAGAACGGCACTGAAGGCTTTCCTCGATGGAAAACCTGTTTTCACTCTTCTCCTGACTGGCTTCAGTAAGAGTTTGATTGACAGATGGTTCATCCAATCACCTGCCAAGTATTTATTGAAAGTGCCTGCCTTTTCCAGTGACGGCTTCTCAGATGGTTCTGTGTAACAAACCATCTGGTGGGTCAGGTGTCAACTAAGAACACATTCTGCGGTAGGGGTGTCACTATTCCGAATCCACGATTCAATTTGACTTTCGATTTTAAAAGTCACGATTCGATTCAATATTTGATTTAAACATACCATTGTTAGACTATGAATGGAGTCTTGAGTTGTAAGGATCAACAGATCATTGGTTTTATGCCCTGACAGCTGTCATTCACACTTTCAAATTCTTCTTTAAAAAGAAAGGTTATCAAGAATAATATGTTTTGGAATGTACCACATATGGTCAAATTTAGATAATTGATTTAATATGTAATAATAATAACTTATTTCAGCAGTTGATACTATACATAAATCCCGCTTTACCGTACAAAGCAATGTAGACACACCATCGATTTTAAGTGTAGATAACGCGACCGCGGCTGAAATCGCCAAACAGTTCGATGAGCGCAGTTTTATTTGGTTTCTGCAGTCTCTAAATCATCTGCAGACTACAAACTGTAGTTTTTCTGTCAACGATATGTTCGATGTTTATGTAACTCACGGGGAAGGCAACATTCCACCACACTGGTGACTTCAGGGAAGCAGGAGGATTTTCTAGTTCTGTTGTTTTTCCGTCATCTCTGACTTAGGCTGTTGCCATGGTGTCTCAAAGTGCAGCTGCAGATTACCGGTAAAATCCGCTGTGTCTTCTTTGAAGTGTTATTGTGATGTTTTTTAGGACACACGGAAGTAGACCGGGTCAGAGAGAAAGAAAATAATCGCAGATCCTGCTTTTGATTTCGATGGTAGAAATCAGAAGCTAATTTCGATCGATTTCCGATTTCAAACCAAAATTGTGACACCTCTATTCTGCAGTTCAATAATACATTAATTCTACTTGCCTTGCCTTGCCTATTGCTCTTTCTATTTACACCCTAGTACTAAAATAATTAGTTGATTAATGGACAAGTCAGAAAACGAACAATTCTGTTGAATACTTGTTTAAGTCACGTCTCAAACTCTAATAACTAGGTTGTTTTCTCCTGGTCAACCTTTTAGGTTTAGAAAGAGACATTTTGGTGTCACATGCACTGCAGTAAATAGGTGCTGTTGGTCATAGCTAAAGTGTGTGAATCTAATGATTACTTACATTTTTAAAATGTCAGAAGATAGTGAAAAAGGCCCGTTTTAATATCACACAGTTTAATGTGCCCTACTCAACTACCTTATTTTTATTTGACCAACAGTCAAAACCCCAAATATATCCAGTTTTCTATCATATGTAACAAAAAAAAGCAACAAATCCTCACATTTAAGCAGCATAAACAAGCTGTTAGTGTGTGGCATTTTTTGCTTGAAAAAAAAGCTAAAACAATGAATCAGTTATCAAAATGGTAACCCTTTAAATATTTTTCAATCAACTAATCAATTAATTGTCTATTCGTCTCAGCTGTAGAGTTGTGGTTTCATGTAAATAAAGCTCAGATTTTTGCAACATTGCTAGAAAATGAAATGATTATTCTAAAATAAAAAGGCTGTAGAAAAATCCAAACATGGGATAATAAGAGATTAATTTGCAGGTCAGATAAATGACTTACATTTGAATGTGGTTTAAGTGCTAACTGTCATAAATGACTCATCTCACTACTGATGAAAATACTTATTAATGTTGAAGTAGGTGAGATTGGAGCAAATATGATTAAAAAAAGTTATTTTTATAAAACGCTATATCATGACAGTAGTACATGAAACAGGTAACCTGATAAAAATCATGTGCCTCTGTGTCCTCCGGTGCTCCTAATTGCATCTGCAAGATTTCACAGACTAGAGGAAAACAAGCAGTAAGAGCTGATCTGACGTCTGCTGTCCAGCTGCCGTCTATGAGAGCCGGCTGTCAATCACTCGCGAACTCCGACCAAATGGTCAAACTAGGCAGCGCTGATCAAATATGAAACAATATTCTGTTACTGTAATGTCTATTTCTCACCTCAAATGTTTTCAGAATCATCTTGTAGTGCACGGTTTAGCTGTATAATGAGAAAGTTTGTGATGCCGCCGCCATTGTGACATTGTCACATGACCGGAGAACAGCCAATAGGAACGCTCTCTCAATGAAATTACCTGTGATTGGCCAAAGTCTTCTGTCACAGGCTAGATTTTTAAAGAGGAGGTGCAGAAGTCTAGTTATCTCTCAGAACACTTGAATTATAATTTGCTGAAAGGTTATTATCGAATTGTTGCCCTATGATACCAAAAATATACTGCCTACTGCCACTTTAAGTACCTAAACTACTTTGTCATTTATGAGGCCAAAACATCCACTGGGTCCAACTTCTCAAAAGTAAGAATTTCGAACTTTTTACTTTTTTATATTCATGTAAATTTAATATCTTTCGAGTTTTTAACAAAACACTCAATTTCAAGACCTCACCTCGAGCATTGTTCACTGTTTATTGACATGCTGTAGATGAAACATTTAATTGAAATAACAATCAAGAGGTCAATTAAAATCATTGTTTGCCGTCAGAGTTTGACACATGGTAAATAATCAAACTTCTAACTCTCCTTTCTGAAGCAGCTGAATCTCTCAGCATGTGTCTCCTCCTAATCTCAATACCAATAAAATTGCTTGGTGCTACTTTATCAGTGACACACCAGTAAAGTAAATAATGACTTCAGCAATTGAGTCAGCAGAAATTACTCATGTGACGTCCGAAACGCTCTTCCTCGGCTCGCCTCGGGCGGGAAAAGGTTTTAATCGGTCATGTCTGTCAGCAGAGATGCATTCCCTCTGTCTGGCCTGTATTTACAAGGAAACTGAGCCCATTGTCACCCATTTTAAAGCTGTGTTTACTCCTCACTTTTTAACAGTGGTGAGAAATGTTTCCCTTCATAGGATAATAAAAGAGCTGACAATGTGCTCACCGTTAACACCGAAAACAGAAATCAATATAAACGGTGTGACAATGCACTGTAGCAACAATGGCACGGTGCGGTGAGACCCATCACAATAGCTACATGTAAACACACAGCGTGACATTAATTTCTATCTTGCTTTGAGTTTCTGTGGAGGGTTAATAGGGCCTTTTGTTACAATAAGTCAGAAGGCAAAGGCGCAGAATTGATAGCCAGCAGCAATTTATCCTGATGGAGTTACCGTTTACAGGGGCTGTACAGTGCATGGCTATTTTGAATAAGCACCATTTGTCATTGTCATCGCCACTGTGGATATATTGCTTGATGAAATTGAAAAATTCCTGTCTGGGCTAGCTCCCACAACTGCCGAGATGTGGTGGCGATATGTCAGGATTTATCTGCTCCACCTCAGCGAATCAGCTAACACAGTCTGAGGAGACAACTGGAAAGTTGAAGCCTGATGGCTGAAGGAAAAGGAGGTGTGATGGAGGGGGGGTGGGGGCAGTCGGCTTTACTAAAACCCCCATCTGCTGTAGGTAATACAGGCAAAAATAAAGCCAGATATTTGAGGATTTTTTGGGAATGATTGGCATTTATTGGCAACTAAACAGCAACTGAACAAATTTTTTCACCATTATTTCCCACTTCATCTTACATCAGGAAAACAAGGCCAAACAAATCACCCACAAGTCCTTCACTAATCTTCCTCATTTCATAGGTTACAATAGTTATCCTTGACTCCTTTTGACTCTCCCCCTCTCATTCTTCCCTTTCAGCTTTCTCCACAAAGCAAACCTACATCAGCTACAGCAACCATGCAATCTAAAAGGGACAAATGTTCTCATCATAATTCAGGATTTCCACCTTGACGGAGAAAAACATGCAGTGGAATTTCACACAGCCGGCATAACAAATGGATGTGTCATTGTACGGGGTGGAGATCACAGAAGCGTTGCCCAAAGACATGACATGGCGAGGAAAGAGAGAGAGACCACAGAGATGGACAAAACAGGGGACCAGAACAGATAACAGTACAATTGCAAAGTTCCATCTTCTGTCTGCCTCACAAGAATACATACAAAAAAAAAGAAAAATGAAAAATACTTGCATGGCAGAGGCCTGGAGACTGATGGATGGAGCTTTCCTTTTGAGTGTTTACATTTCAGCTATGCCCTCTTTCAAAGACTTCTCTGTCATCTTGAGCAGTGCGGACTGAAACAGAACTAAAATCAAGAATATGTTCAGGTGTTCTCAATGTCGTCTGCCAGTTTTGAAAACTGTAATTAATCTTAAAACCCTCAAGGCATCACAAGGGATTAATCAACACCAAAAAGGCATGAAAACATGGTCCATGGATTTCTAAAGGGCGGGGGGGAGGGAGAAGGGTTGTGTTTTGTTTTTATTTCTAAATGTATTCCGGTCTCATGAGTCAAACGACTGGAAATGGCGATCATCTCAACAATGCAACAAATCCGTACCAGACTATTTTTTTTTTTTTTTCCAGATTTCCACTGAGTCAATAAAAAGGACTACACGTATAAGATGGCCGATTTTGAGCATGTCAGTTTCAACATCCTGTGTTGTGTTGTTAAAAAAAAATATATAAGAAAAAGAAAAAATAATATCTTTGGAATGCGTTTAAACTCTGTTGCAGCGTTGTTAACAATTGTTTGGGCCCAAGCCTACTGTACGTTAAAAACTGTTCTCAAATGGTGAAGGTCTAGTGAGTGATTATTTATCTGTGCTTAAGTGAGGCCATGATTTGTATTACCAGCTAGCCCAAGGCTGCCACTGCCCTCCGCATACCTGTATGTGCTTTGAAACAGTGGCTCGTGGTTAAAATATACAGTATTTTACCCAGGAGATGTTACTGTAAGCTGTCGTCCAGGATGACCCTCCCATCACTGCCACCAGCTATTCTCTTGGTCACACGTAGTGTAAGGGTAAAGCTTAACTGTTCAGATCCATTAGGAGGGGTATTAAGATGAAGTATGCCCTTGAGAGGATTGTGCAATATGACCTGAAGGTGATATCCATAATGGACCAGCTACTGAGAAAAAATCATTACGACACATGTCCTCCTCAGGCACTCTCGTGATAAAGAGGAGGTGTCGGGAAGGTGTAAGGCTTTTCAACAAATGAAAATCTAATTGCAAAAAGTACAAAATCTCTCTTATCAATCACCCTCAGCTCGCTGAACAGATTAATAGTTGGCTTTGTGCGGTATAAAAGCCCTCTAATGTCTTGAGGAAAAACATTGTGGGGTCATTTGTGTTGTGAATTCAATGCTGCTCTTCATGCCTCCCTCTGTATTACTTTCAACACCATTTGTGTTGCAGAATAAAATGTGAGTGCTGACCAAATTAAATGGCAAGTTAATGTATGTTATTAAATAGATTGATGATGTCTGCTTTATGTCCTGACATATCCTAAAATTGGGGAAAATGTACAAAAAGATACAGTGCCTGGCTATCTGAATATGTATTTGTAAAACCTCATGAAAACTAATGAAGTGTGTGAAGCATGTTTAGTTTTTTTTATACAAAATTTTATTTCTATTAAAAATGTTTTCAATCTTCAACGTCCGTTTTCAGGTTTATGTGATTCGGTAAAATCTACCGGTTAGTTTGTTCATTAATCTGACCATTGGCTATTAAAAAATATATGAAGGAATACCTTCTTTTACATGCAATGCATACATAATTGTACATTAGCAAAAATCATCTTCACCTAAATGATTGGCAGCTCTTCTGTGTGTGTGTTTTTTTTTTTTATTCCTGCTGTAAACTAATAATACAGATTAAAAACAGTTTGTTAGCCCTGAAGAGAAAAAGAAATGGGCTGCCATCCTCTGAATTATATGTTGCCACAACTGCTCTGAAAATAGCACTGGAAGGACGGAGAATTGGTGGACGGAAACATGAAATTATTTAAAATGAATGGTTTTCTGCTACTTGAAACCAAGGCCTCTGCAGCAAGCTCTCAGGATCTATCATTTTCTCCACGCCTCCCTGATACTGTGAGCCCACTATACAAAAGGCTCGGAAATAACTGTTGTTACATAGCAAGTGTGCTAAATGCATGTACTAGATTACTGCAATATGCGGTGCAGAGTATACATCATCTCCACACGGCAGAGACAGAATGAGGTGTCTGCAACGTTTAGTCTCATGAGACTACAGGGTTTTGCATGACTCTTGGTGATTTTTTCTTTCTTTTTGTTTGAACAAAAAATCTCATGCCACTCTGGCAGAAACAATAAATAACAGTATTAGAAAGTGATGCAGCCATTTAAGTAACATGATGTAAATTATTTTGCATTTAAAGCTGCAGTGGGTAGAATTGGAGCAAATATGATTAAGAAAAGTTATTTTTATAAAACGGTCGCTATATCCTGACAGTAGAGCATGAGACAGGTAATCTGAAAAAAATCATGTGCCTCTGTGTCCTCCGGTGCTCCTAACGGCATCTGCAAGATTTCACAGACCGGAGGAAAACAACCAATTAGAGCCGAGCTGGAGCCTTGCCGTCTCTGAGCAGCTGTCAATCACTCACGAACTCCGGTCAAACTAGGCAGCGATGATCAAATATGAATCAATATTCTGTTACTGTATGACTATTTCTCGCCTTAAATGTTTTCAGAAACATCTTGTAGTGTACTGTTTAGCTGTAAAATTAGAAAGTTGAGGAAATACCAAGCACCGCCCACCAGCCGGAGCAAACTTTCTCATTTTACAGCTTAACAGTACACTACAAGATGTTTCTGAAAACATTTCAGGCGAGAAATAGGCATCACAGTAACAGATTATTGATTAATATTTGATCAGCGCTGCCTAGTTTGACCGTTTGATCGGAGTTAGCGAGTGATCGACAGCTGCCTCCGTTGAATGAACAGCCAATAGGAACGCTCTCTTTATGAAATGACCTTTGATTGGTCAAAGTCTCCTGTCATAGGCTAGATTATTTAAAGCCTGAAAACAGAGCCATGAGGAGGTGCAGAAGTCTAGTTTTCTCTCAGAACACTTGAATTACAATATGCTGAAAGGTTATTATGGACTTTTTGACCAATGATGTCAAAAATATTCTGCCTACTGCAGGTTTAATGCCCCATTCATCACTTTCAAACACACTACCACATGTACTTGTGAAAAGAAGAAATATTTAATACAGAAATAGAAAGCTAAAGAACAGTTTTTGGCTGGCTAAGAAATAAAAATCCATATACAGTATGAGAGACACTGCAGGACCCTGATGTGGGATA
Source organism: Sebastes fasciatus (assembly GCF_043250625.1). Classification (NCBI taxonomy): domain Eukaryota; kingdom Metazoa; phylum Chordata; class Actinopteri; order Perciformes; family Sebastidae; genus Sebastes; species Sebastes fasciatus. The sequence continues at coordinate 26,596,065 of NC_133795.1, forward strand.
CTAACTAAATAAATCAGTAAATCAATATAGTATTAATAATAACACTAGGCTAAGGCCAATACAAGCTTCAAATAACCTCTATGTTGTTCCTCAAGACCCACAAACTGAAATAAGCAGTCCCACATGGATTTTACAGGCGTGATTATTGGGAACTAAAATTATTGAATTTGCAGTTGCTTCTCTGGAAGACACCCACAAACAAAGCAAACAACGCATGTTGAGGAGAATTCAGTATTCTGTAACATTTACTGCATCTACTGAACAAAAAGCATATAGGCCAACTAGCTAGCTAAAAGATACTCTATATATTAAACCTTCAGTAGGAAGAATATTTTTGGCATCATTGGGCAAAAAGTCCATAATAACCTTTCAGCATATTATAAATCAAGTGTTCTGAGAGAAAATTAGACTTCTGCACCTCCTCAGGCTCTGTTTTCAGGCTTTAAAAAATCTAGCCCGTGACGGGAGACCTTGGCCAATCAAAAGTCATTTCAGAGAGAGAGAGCGTTCCTATTGGCTGTTCATTCTATGAAGGCAGCTGTCAATCACTCACAAACTCCGATAAAACGGTCAAACTAGGCAGCGCTGATTAAATATGAATCAATAATATGTTACTGTAAATCCTATTTCTCGCCTCAAATGTTTTCAGAAACATCTTGTAGTGTACTGTTTAGCTGTAAAATGAGAAAGTGTGCTCCACCTGGTGGGCAGTGCTTGGTATTTCCTCAACTGATCTCAACATGGCTGCCGGGTCACAAACTTTCTCATTTTACAGCTAAACAGTACACTACAAGATGTTTCTGAGAACATTTTATGCAAGAGTTAGGCATTACAGTAACAAAATAGTGATTCATATTTGATCAGCGGTGCCTAGTTTCACCATTTGATCGGAGTTTGTGAATGATTGACAGCTGCTCAGAGACGGTAAGGCTCCAGCTCGGCTCTGACTGGTTGTTTTCCTCCGGTCTGTGAAATCTTGCAGATGCCATTAAGAGCACCGGAGGACACCGAGGGACACATGATTTTTTTCAGATTACCTGTCAGGATATAGTGACCGTTTTATAAAAATAACTTTTTTTCATCATATTTTCTCAAATTCTACCCACTGCTGCTTTAAATTAAACACATGTATTATCCTAAAGTTTATGTCACCTATGTAACAGCTTTAACATGAACAATAACACATATACCAATAATCTCATGGGATCAAAATTCTCCCTTTTTTGGCTGGATCATCCAGTGAATAACAGTCAGCGCTGTTTCAATTATGGAACTACAACAACCATAAATCAACTCTTTTTTTTTGCTTCCTGTTTAGGACACGTGATTTGTCAAATGTTTTGAGTGACAGTTGCATTTGGCCAATGGCAGATAGCCAGCAGCCCCTTCCTCTCATCAGTGTTCAGGTGGTGTCTCCAGGCTGAATGCTTCTGGTTGCTGGCAGTGACAGCAACTGAACAGAAAGCCTTGCATTTTACTTTATACATTTTAAATGAATATTCCTCTGTGTTTATTATCTCCACCAACTAGTTACATAAAAGTTACAACGAGCACACGGATGCATTTGGCTTAAAGTCACCAGATAGCACGGTCAATCTTTAAACAGAGACACCTGAGAAGCAGAAGCCTGAGGAGCAACTTCCGTCATCATTATCCACCAAGAACTTTTCTTTCGTCCTCAACAAGTGCCAAGTAATAACGACATTATGTTGCCCCTCGTCGCCCTACCTATAACAAGCTGTACTGGTGAAAGACTATCATCTGTCAGTCGGCTAAAAACTGGCATCAGGGCATCATATCAGACTGAACTGTTTGTCCTGCTCTCCTTTCAAAGAGACTGTAATGAAGTAATTTCAGTGTTCAACACCGAGCCCCTGCTGCTGGAATCATCAAAAGTAAGATCATTTATATTTTTCAATATTATTGTTCATTGGGTATAGTTTTTGTTGGGTGTACTATTGGATGTTATGCTGATGATGCTGCCAGCTGTGTGTGCATATGTGGCCGCTGTGCAAGGCTATGTGATGCTGTTAATGTTGGTCTTGTTGGATCAGAGCTTGATTGGCCAGGTGTGAGTATAGGCCTACACATAGAGGCTACCAGGAGTTTGACTCTGGTTATTTTGCTCTCATTGTACATACGGAAATTAGAAATGCAGCTAAAAACAAAGACAACAAAGTTGAGCAAGAGTAAAGAAAGAAGATAAATATATACTGTATCAAAAAGAATACAAGGAACAACATAGCCTACAATGTGCTGGGTTGTTTTTGTTTGTGTTAATGGTGCAGAGTGCAAATATGCTGGAATAAATATGATTAATGTAACAGGTTGCTTTACATACATGGCATAAGTGGATATGTACAGTATGCATGTATACAAGTCAGGTGCCTGTAATATTATCTCTGATAATATTCTACTTTCTAGAATATTATTACTGTTCTACTTATCGACTGTGGTGTCAAAACAGTCTCATAAGTATTCACAAACAAATGTCAACCTATATAACTTTTAAAACACAATGCACAAATAAATTCAGAGTGATTTGTATCTGTAAATCTATTTTTGTATCTGTAAACCTGTAAATCCCTATCTGTATCCGTACTTCTAATTTACAACTCGTATATCATCATTTGTAAATAAACACAAACAGTTGTACAAATACGTTGTCATATTTTTACTAAAACATCCCTATTTGCATGGCTTAATAGCATTCATAAACCTTATATTCATTTGTGAATTGCCAATTTAGCATTTTAAAATGGAAATGTATGAAAATAAATCATAAGTGTTGGGAAGAACCAGCACTTTTCAGTAGGTGGCTGATGCCAACCGCTGTTAAACTAAACAATGGAAAAGGCAAGTTTATTTATATAGCACATTTCACCAACAAGGCGAATCAATGTGCTTTACATTATAAAAGGACATTTAATGTGCAACAAAGTGTAGCCTACTTATTGAAATAAACATTATCCCTCTCTGGTGCTGAAAGACACACACTGCGGTGCAGCGGCTACTTTTCAACTCTTTTTTTATTCTTATTATTTATATCCTTATCTTAATGTCTTTCTCTGCGCAACACACAGCAGTAACATGTCATCAATATCCATTTTGTTTACATAATGTTAACAATAGATTAAAATATTTTATCGCGATTAATCGCACGGTGGTCCATAGTTAATCACGATTAATCGCACATTTTTTATCTGTTCAAAATGTACCTTAAAGGGAGGTTTGTTAAGTATTCAATACACTTGGGAGTATTCCTCAACATGGGAGTGGGCAGATATGCTTGTTTTATGCAAATGTATGTATATTTATTATTAGAAATCAATTAACAACACAAAACACTGACAAATATTGTCCAGAAATTCTCACAGGTACTGCAATTAGCATAAAAGAAATATGCTCAAATCATAACATGGCAAACTGCAGCCCAACAGTCAACAACAGCTGTCAGTGTGTCAGTGTGCCAGCTGATTTGACTATTACTTGTCCCAAACTGCATGTGATTATCATAAAGTGGGCATGTCTGTCTGTAGTCATTTCTCAGCAAGATTTGGAAAAATGTGTCCATGCATTTATCTTCAGTAGAGTCGACTTCTGTAATCGTGTCTTTTAGAGCACATAAGTATTGCGATATTATGTTGTGCGATACTGTATAGATTCTCCAAAACACTATAGAATTTTAATTAACCTCTTAAAAATCCGACTGCCTGCCGTTAAGCCCGGCCACTATTTGATCTTTCGGAGGTTGTAGGGGGCTCTTTTTTAAAGCTAGAGTGAAGTTACTGGTATCATATGAAACTAGAAAACCTAGGGATGGTACCAAGCATGTCATAGCTTGTTGAAAAGGAAAGGAGGCTAAATAACAAATTCACCAAAAAATAAACCAAATTTATGCCAAATTTTGGAGAGGAAAAACTGCCATGCTTCTATGGGTACCCACAAGTCTCCCCTTTACAGACATGTCCACTTTATGAAAATCCCATGCAGTTTGGTGCAAAAACCATGCAGTTTTTTTGCATGCAGTATACAGTAAATATGCCTATTCTGTTCTTTATACTGACAGTTTTCCTAAAATAAAAATAAAAATCGCAATATATCACCTCGCTAACAGTATTACAATATATTGAATCATTACCCCTGTATCATGATAGGTATCGTATCGTCAGATTCTTGCCAATACACAGCCTTAGTGTTTTTACAGGTATGTCTATAAAAAAACGCTTAGACAGCTGCAGCTGATTCAGAACGCTGCTGCTCGAGTCCTCACTAAGACCAAGAAAGTGGATCACATCACTTCAGTTCTGTCAAAAAGAATTGATTTCAAAATACTGCTGCTGGTTTATAAAGCACTGAATGGTTTAGGGCCAAACTTTATGTCTGAACTACTACATTATGAACCACCCAGACCTCAAGGTTGTCTGGGATAAGTCTGCTTTCTGTCCCCAGAGTCAAAACTATAAACACAGGGAAGCAGCATTCAGTGTGCGGTAAAACAATCTTAAATGGATCCACAGGAATTTATTTACATTCATAGACACATTTCATTTTTAAAATGCTAAGTTGGCGATTCACAAATGAATATAAATAAGGTTTGTGAATGTTATTAAGCCATGCAAATGGGGATGTTTTAGTAAAAAATATGACAATGTATTTGTACAACTGTGTTTATTTACAAATGATGATATACAAGTTGTGAATTAGAGGCACAGATAGAGATTTACAGGCACAAATCACTCTACATTTATTTGTGCATTGTGTTTTATGAGACACAAGTCACATGACATTTTACGAGTCATGTGCTCCCTGCATTTGTGGATTTTTTGTGTAAAAGAGTCTCAAAAGAATCCACACAAGTAGGTGGAGATTCACAAATATATTTCCTTTGAAAAATGCTAAGTTGATTTACAAATGATGATATACAGTACAAGTTTTTATACAAGAATTAGAGGTATAGATACAGTTTACAGATACATAAATAGATTTACCGATACATATCACTCTCGCTCATTTATTTGTGCATTGTTTTACAAGTTACATAACTTGACATTTGTTTGTGAATAGTTATGAGACTGTTTCGACACTATATTCGACAAGCAATGGGCCAACAAAGGCAAGGAAGAAGACTGCTAGTAAGTAAATACAGTTATAAACAATTTGGTGTCAAAGTTTTCCAAAAATCAGATCTGCAAATGTTTTATATGAAGGAAATGTATTCAACAAATGTATTACACCTCAAAGATACACACTTTAATGTGAATGGATGGATAAAAACAGGATGAAAACAAATCACTTTTCTTAAATGATTTTTTTAAAATGATGGCAGCACCAGAATTGTCACTGTGCACATCAGCTCCAGTCAGTCTTCAGTTTCTATAACGAAGGACTTCCCTCCCGACTGTGGAGAAGACAGGCGTGTATGTATTATTTCTCCAACAGCTGGCCTCTCTACGCTTCAGTGCATCTGAGTTTGAAAGCCAGCAATTTTCAGTAAATTTGTAGAATATTTAGGACAACTTGAGATGTTGTATGGCAGCGTAATGGCAAAATACATTCAGAAACAAATGTCTGTGGGCAGTTACCATGACACCAATACTGAGGGGTTCAATTACTTCAATGACGAAGACTTATACGAACCGGTGACACTATAAACTACACCACGTGGTTAATGAGGTGGTCTCATGATGTGAAAACAGACAACAAAATGCAGAAAAACAGAAAGAAAATCCTCTTCAGCATAGACCCTTCATCATCGCTATGTGATCACAGTGTCAATGACAGCTCCTTGAGATTAGTGCACTTAATTAATTCAAATACTGCTCCCAACGTCAGTGGGAAATATTACCATGAGCATACCCACAAAACCAATCACACGAGGACGGGATCACAGTGCAATAATTAATCCTTTCATACGTTCTTGAAATGCTCTTGGCACACTTTCTTAAGACAATTGGATCATGTCAAAGTCTGTAAAGAATGTAAACGGAAATCCTGTTTCTTTTTTTGATTGAAAGCTCTCACAAAGTAATTTGGTTTGAATAATCAATTAATAATTACATTTTGTGTTTTTTGACCACATTTTTTGGTGGTTTGCCTTTTTTCACCACTTTTTCATTAATTATGGAAGAGACATTACGTATGACTTCTTTATAACATACTTCATTATACTTTGACTTTTATGATACATTATGCTTTAACTTTTTTATGGCATACTATACTGTGACTTTTTTTCGACAGACTACACTTTGACTTTTTTATGACTTTTAACAACATACTATAAGATGAATTTTTATGATATTTTTCGACATACTATACTTTGGTGTTTTATGACTTTTTCGACATGTTATGCTAGGATTTTTTTGACAATGACTTTTTTGTGACTTTTTTTCGACATACTATACTATGACTTTTTATGATTTTTTTGACTTACTATATAAAGCTTTTTTTTTACATACTGAACTATGACTTTTTTATGTTTTTTGACATACTATGCTATGACTTTTTTTCGACATACTATACCATGACTTTTTTTATTTTTCAACATACTATACTATGACTTTTTTCGACATACTATACTAAGACTTTTTTTATTTTTCAATATACTATACTATGATTTTTTTTCAACATACTATATTAAGACTTTTTTTCGAGATACTATACAATAACTTTTTGCGACATCCTATGCTATGAGTTTTTTTGCCATACTATACTAACTCTTTAATGACTTTTTTAGAACATACTACGCAGAATACAGGGAGTGATGTATGAAAGAGAATGGTATTTATTCCAATCTTTTTGGAGGGTGAAGATGGGGGAATGAGGCACTGGAGTTATTGCCGGGGGGGATGAGGATGGTGGAAGATCCGTGGAGCGTGGAGGAACCGGAAGGAGGCAGAGGTAAGGAGGATTGTTGGTGAACGGGCAGGTAATGCAGTCTGTCTGGAAGGCAGGTGAAGATGCTGTGATCACACAGGAGAAAAAGATGAAAAACAAGGCAATGATAAGTTACACGAATAATGGCCTTAGTGCAAGTATTTACCACTAGAGTGGAAACAACAAACTGTTGATGAGTGGGTGAGGTGCCATGGTAAAATGCTGATGAGCTGGATGGATGGCAGGTGAGTGAGCTGACAAATTACATACTACACTACGACATATACATTACTTACTATGACTTTTTCATGACTTTTATGACCTACTTGGCTATAACTTTTTTATGTCTTTTCATTACACACTGACTTTTTTTTTTTTTTTACATTTTTACAACATACTATATCATGATACTTTAACGCATTACTAATGCTTTTTCATTACTTTTTCTTTTAATCCTATAATGTGACTTTTTGCGACATGTTTACAACATAATATAGTGTGACTTTGATTTGTATTACTTACTATACTATGACTTTTCATACATATTATACTGTGGCTGTTTGCAGCATACTATATACTATGACTCTGTCTAATAATATTTATGACATTCAGACTTTTTGTGACATACTATGCTATAACTTTTGACTTTTCATGACATAATATGACATTTTATAATATTTTTATGACCCACTATGCTGACTTTTTATGACATACTATATTATGACATGTTTATGACATACTATATTATGACTTGTTCGTGGCTTTTTGTGACATACTATACGTGATTTCACTTTTTCCATCACTAGAGCAAGAGCTTCTCAGCCTTTATACCCCCTATTCTTCCAATTGCTAATTCTAAAAAAAAAGCCTTATAAAATGAGGAAGGCTAATGGTGTATATTTAGATCATGTGGGTATTTCAATCTCATTACTAACATTTCTTTCGCTGCTGTTATTCCACAAAATAATGTTGTTGTTTTTTATGGCTTGATAAGGCACGATAAGAATCATCATTCTATAAAATAAAGTTTGGAAGGCAGGGTATACTTATACCATTTTATCTGATAAGGCTCTTATTACTTGTATCCCTGGACATTCCTACAACATGCATATCCATGTTCAGATTTCATTTTCTGATTATAATAAACATCATTTGCGATAAATAAAACCTATGAACTACATTATAATTTAGGAGCTGATGGTTATCATTACATGAAGCGAGAGGAATACCATTTAAAAAGTGTCTGATTGCAATGGACGGGAACACTGAGTCAAAGTCATCTTCAGCAGTAAAGCGCCAATGCTGGGACAATCCTCATGCAACTATGAATAACTGAGCAGATAAAAAGTGTATCCAGTTCTTTCCCGTGTGCACCTGAGAATAATACAATACAACTGGTGACAGAATAAGCAAAGGAGCACATTTGTCTAGAATTGAGCGCCAATATACAGCAGGATTAAGAGAAGCAATGCAGTAAAGCTTCTCTCAAGGGTCCTTTCACTGAGCTCTCTCAGCTGTGCAGCATATTGTATACCATCATAAACAGAGAGAACACTGACAGTGCTTGCTTTGCTGTAAGAAGAGTGATCTGCCAGCAGAAGAGACCGCGCCGGTTGCAAAAGGCTCAACAATTCACTGTGGATGGTGATAGAAGAGCGAGTTAAAGCGAAAGAAATGACTGAATGTATGCATGAAGCGAAATAACAAGGAACAATATAAGTATTTGTGAAATAAAGTATCTGAAAACAGTGCGGCATTGCTCTCATGACGACGTGTTTGTGCTTTAAGAATCATAGCCCCACAGTTTTTCAGATATTCAACTAATCATTCACCCTTTGTCTTTGATAGCGATGAGTGATCAGAGATGTGGTACTGTAGCTTATACACAGTGCATACACTATGTTGCTATGGAAACAGTAGCTCATGAATACCCTGCAGTTATTGCAGAATCAAAGGACTAATGTTCTGATAGTTCAGTGACTGCGTAAAAAAAAAGCAAAATGTTGGAAAGTACCTCCCTACAGGAAAAACATACATAAATATATCTATGTGAATATGTATTTATAAATACAGTACAGTGTATATATGTGCATTGCACCATCATTTGTACTTTGCTCCTAATATTTATTACACTTTTCCATTTATTCTACTTTATTCCACAACGTATGAGAGATGTACAGTGATAGCATTTCAGGGATAATAACAATATAGTTTGGCATAGCTGATATGGATATAATACCGGATAACAATTGTAAAAATGTGAAGAGGACAGTAAAGCTTAAGTTTTTAGATTCAACAGTTTATATTCCCACAGTTGATACAATTTTTGCAAAGATAGTAGTAATTCAATAATACTATTGACCAATATTTATAAATGGAGATAAGCATTACATGGACAATTATGCACCATTTATATTGACCTAGAGATGATTTTGATACTATAGCTCACAAGTATTATCAAACTATAAAGCAAGGAATCTCTGTCTCCCTATCTCCTTCTCATATCTCGAGAACCGCTCATCTGATTGACTTCGCACTTGGCGGTTGTATTGCTGAGGACGCAAGGTAGTGCTTCGTCGAATTTGGTGCAATTTGGACATGCGACATACAATATTAAAGCAACTGGCACTTTGTTAAGCAGCGGGGGCAGGGCTTCAGGGCTTTTTGCAGTCTCACATGTCGTCTGCCTTGAACATGGTGAATTTCCATGTTATACACTCACTCTCATTCAATTTTATAAAACAAAAAACTGCAACAAAATCTTACTCAGCAACCTCCGTTAATGTTGCCGTTAGTTCAGTTATTTAACCAAGCAGGACTGTGCCCCCAATGGCTGCTAACAGCTAACGTTAACTAGCTCTACTTCTGACGATTTCAAAACAAATTATTTGTTTCGCCGACTAGAAAGCATAAATGCCAATCTTTCAATCTCATATTTTTAATGAATATTGGCCGACAACGATTGGCGGCCAATCAATCGGGGCACCCCTGATAAAGATCACATTTATTTTTCACAAGCATTAATGTTGAGCCCTGCTGCGTTAGTCTTACTCCCAATACTTACCAACTTCCCTGACATGTTTGTGGCACAGAAGTAAATCTTTAAAAATGAGTTAGAAATACCTTGTTTAATAAAATAATAATCATAATAATAGCGCATTTGTTGAGGACTATCGTCAGCTGCGGACTAACATTTTGTGTGCTGGTGAATTTACAGCAGGACAGGGTATGTGGGAAATAAACTACAGTGCCTCTGTTCATCATGATGAAGGAACATGTCACCCAGTGTGGCTCATTGACATGTTTTTAATGGTTTCTGAACTACAATGGAGGTCTGTGGTACAGATGATTTAGCTATATCCGGCTACACAGACTTCGTAGTAAGATCAATTCATTGTTAGTTTTGGTCTTTTATTGGGATTTGTTGACAAGAAAAAAAATAAAATATCACCAGATTTTTTTGAATTATTTGTAGTCATCTATCTGCCTGCGACATTATTAAACTTGCAGTGTTAACTCACAGCAGATTTGCAGATATTGTTGGAAAGGAATCCACATTATCGCATGTAATTATCAGCTGAAACTCTGTCCTGGGAAAAAATAACTATAATTAGTATTAAGAATAACAAATTTCCTCATGTATCTGAAAATAATTTATAATAATTATAATAATTAATCAGCCACTGGTATATCATGCATTCCTAGTATGTATGCAGATTTCCTATTAACCTTTAATTAATCATTTATAATTAATTTTATTTATTTTCTAAGAGACAATATTATTAATAATGTACAATATTAGACATGAATTTACCATTTGATGTATTGTACCAGAGTGAGCTTCACAGATTACTATGTATGGGTATGTATATACTTTATCTATACCAGTATACAGTATGTATTGATTTTGCAATGTGTACCATGTTTTTGGGGCCAAACATTTCCTTTGGCAAGAATAATGTTTTATCTTATCATCATTATGAACAATATGTAACTGTAACTGTCATCCACAGCAGCCAAAGTTGTCATTAGTCGTCTTATCTCCGAGGTTGTGGTTTTTAAAGAGAACACACTTGTCTGCCTGTGACACACAGCCAGTAATCATCTCCACTGTCGAGTCCACTGAACGACGCTTCTAATTGAGCCCGAGGGAAGGAGGGGAACCAGACGAGTGCTGTATGTAGAGATCCCCAGGTTAAAGACGGACACTCGGGTAACATGTTTCCCTCAGGGAGAGGAAAAAAACAAGTGCGAGGAGGTGGGTAAAGCCTTTACAATGAAACTAGGCCATCCTAACAAGGACTGGGAAAGACTGTGACAGTAGAATACAGAGCCTGGTATACCGCAGCCAGGGTCTCTCACATTCACTGCCAATATTGCTTTCATTTGCTATGCACCATTTCACTCTCTCCTTTAAGCTCTGCCGACCTCAAATGCATTATGATGTTGCTTGGTAAATATATTTCCTTAGGTGTTTTTGTCAGGGGGCTGTTTCACTTCTGGTGTCTGGATCTTGGTTGTTCACATAATAGGATATCCATGTTCCCTTCAGAATTAATTGTAATTACTTTGGTGATTCCTTAACTCTCATATTGTGCCACCATCAGGCCAAAATTTCGCTTTGTCCAATACTTCAAGGTTCAAGACCACAAACATAGCATATCTTCGCCTATCACTCTCCTTCTTTGATCCATGCCTTCCTCATATCCATCATACTACAACAGCACTCTATATGGCACATCATCCAAAGTCCTAAATAAACTCCAGTACATCCAGAACTCTGCTGTTCGTCTGCTCACCCACTCCTGCTGCCTTGATCACATCACCCCTGTCCTCCAGAACCTCCACTGGCTCCCTGTCCCACAACAGATCCAATTCAAAATCCTTCTCCTCACTCACAAAGCCCGTCATAACCAGGCCCCATCCTGCTCCACCACCACACTCCTTCCCACAGCCTCCGTTCCTCTGATGCCAACCTCCTGTCTCCACTACTCAGGACCAAGCACCGGACCTGAGGTGACAGAGCGTTCGCCATAGCTGCCCCTCCCGCCTGAACTCACTCCCCAAACACATCAGAGATCGCACCAACCTTTCCACATTAGAAATCACTAATCAAAACTCACCTTTTCAGAACTGCTTTTAATGTGTGATTAATGTTGTGTATTGTATATTTTTTAGTGTGTTGTTTATCATCATTTTAAATTGTGTAAAGTGTCTTTGAGTACTATGAAAAGTGCTCTACAAATAAAATGTATCATTATTATTTAAAACAAATACGTGCAAAAACCAATGACATTCCCATCAGCCTCAGCTGTGCTTTGTGTTAAGCGTTAATTAGCAAATGTTAGCATGCTAACACTGTAAACTAAGTTGGTTAACATTGTAAACAACAGCCTTTTAGCATTCGGATGTTAGCATTTAGCTTAAAGCACTGCTGTGCCTAAGTACAGCCACACAGAACATCAGACAGCATGATAAGACGGAAGATATAAGTTGCAATAAACATTCCGATCCTCAATGCTGAAGTTGCAAAAACACCACAATCTTATGATCCATTTATATGCTGACAAGCGTGCCTAGTTTACCAGTTACACCGCTGAAAATGTCCAAATAATGCATGTTGTTGCAGTGACATACAGTGATCTATAACGAGATAATAGCGTTTATTTATGTAGCGTTAGCTATATCTCTGAGTAATGTTGGTGACAGTGCAAATGAAATGTATTTTTAGCTGCTAATTTGCGAACGTAACATAACTCGCTTGTATGAGTCAGTGTTTTTACATGTACGCTTACATGAACAATGTGAGCTAATGTTGAGCATTGTAGAGCTAACTTGAATACGATAACGAACGTCATTAAGTTCATTTGTTGATCCATAATTTAACCAGCTGACTAGTAAAACAATTGATCGGCTATAACGTTATTTCTTACACGTCACTTACCAGTGCAGCTTGCAATCCCACTTGTTACTCACTCTCTCTTTCTTTAAACCCTCATTGCAGATGGATAAACTAAACATTTTTTTTTAAAAGTGCAGTATGAAAGTATTACATTGACACTCCAACAACACCAGGGAAGGCAGTCTGCAATACCTGCAAAGACAGTGTCAGCATGGGAGGGACAAATGCAAAGATTACAAATATTTCAAACCTGTGGTCCCATCTTAGGGTTCATCACCATGTGTTGTATGAAACTGCACAGAAGAAAGGGGAACCTGAATCTCAGCTGAGGACAACGACTCCATCTCAGCCTAAAATACATGACATGTTTCAGAACCAAAGAAAGTGGGAAAATTCTGATGACAGATCTAAACTAATGGACAAACTAATTATAGAGATAGTCATAGATGATAGTTACTGACAACCAGCCGTTCGCAGTGGTCTCTGATGTTGGCTTTAAGCGCCTCATGGTTGCTCAGAACCACGATGTGAATTGAAAAGTGAGAAGTATTACCGCACTGAAAAGCTGCAAGATGTTCACCACAAGGTTGTAGACAAGATAAAAGCCCTAATCCAACCAGACAACACTAGTTACTCACTCTCCTTCACTACAGACCGCTGGTCTGGATCAACAGAGTCACTGATGAGCCTAACATGCCACTTTATTGACAATGAATGGACCAGAAAGCAGGATGTTGCATGGATCCCACACTAGAGAATACATCAAAGAGGCATTCCTGGGCATGCTTGAAGATTGGAAAATAAGCAAAGACCGTGTCGCGCTTGTGCTTCGAGACAGTGGAGCAAATATCGTGAAAAGAATGAGGCTCGCTGAACTTCCAGACCTCAGCTGCACAGGGCACTCATTGCAACTCGTAGTGAATGATGGTCTGTCAAGTCAAAGAGTAGTCGCAGATATCATTGCGATGCTGAAGAAGTCTGTCACCCATTTCCACCACTCGATTCTTTCCAATCAGCGTTTGAGAGAAAGACCTTGGCCTGCCAGAACACAATCTAATCCAGGCTGTCCCAACAAGATGGAACTCAACGCTCCACATGCTACAAAGAGTGATAGAGCAAAAGCGTGCTCTTAACATATACTCAAGCCAACACGGAGGATTTGCATGTCCTACTGCTCACCAGTGGGACATTGTGTCCAATTTGGTCCAAACTCTCATCCCAATATAAGAAATGACACTAGAGGTGAGCCATAACAGTTCTTCAGCATCCTGCATCATTCCCTGTCTGACCGTGCTGAAGATACTACTTGAAGATGAAGGGGCCTCGATACAAGGCATCAGAACGCTCAGGCAAGTCATGAGGGAGAGCCTGATTAAACATTTCTCAAAAGTTGAAGTAACAAAAACTGTGGTGCTGGCATGTCTTTTAAATCCTCGTATCATGCATTCTCTTCTGGCGCTACATTGATCAAGGCCAAAGAATGGCTGAAAGAGGATGTTGTGAACGTTGCTACATAAGAGACCAGTCAAGAAAAGTACCCTGCTACAGAGGGAGCCAGTGTGGAAGAGCAGGCTGCTGCAGAAGGGACCCATGACAAAAACCGAACCTCCAAAATGCAACGGAGAGAGCAGACATCTTGTCGTAAGCGTATTGATGAGATGTTCCATTCTCTGCTAGGACCCCACATTGGTGAGCCGTTGACCGCCAGCCTGGAGGATGAGTTACATCTGTACCTCAAGGAGCCAGTGATCGACAGGCGGAGGGGGGATCCACTCCAGTGGTGGAGACAGAATGAAGGGTGCTTCAGGCTACTTGCCAAGCAAGCAAGAAAGTTTCTTTGCTCACCACCCTCATCTGTTCCAAGTGAGCGTGTCTTCAGTGAAGTCTCTGCAATTTATGAGAAGAACAAAAGCCGCCTCACTGGAGAGCACGCTGAGCAACTCTGCTTTCAACACCACAATCTGGTGCTGCTGAACTGGGACTACTAATTGAGTGATTTCAGTAAAAATTTAAGTTTTGCTAATTTTCGGTTAACTTTATAAGAAATGTTGCTGGGCGCTCCCTGCACTTTTTGTTTTATGATAATGTTGAAAAGTTTTCTATTAATTAAACATATGCTTTAAGACATTTCAACAAAGTTTTGTGTTGGAGTTTGTGTTATTGCAGTATTACTGCTGATGTTTTCCTTTCCTTGATCTACCGGTTCTACGTCTGTTGCTGAGTACACCAGTGTTTTTTTCTTCTTCAGGACATTTCAAATGGTTGCAATGGCTCTGATCGATTTTCCATCTTCTCTCAGCTTCAAAATTGCTTGCTTTTCTTCCATAAACAGCTCTCTGGTCTTCATGTTGGTTACACCTTTTTTTAGTATAAATGCAGTCTGCACAGGCAAAACCCAAAGCTGAAACTGAGAGTAGACATTCAGCCTATTTATTGTTTGAATAATCAATGTAATAGGACACACCTGGGCAACAAAAAACAGCTGTCAGTCACATGTTCCAATAATCTTGCTCACTTGAAAAATGGATGGGTTCAAACAAAAGGTGCTATCTTCTAGGTTTTGTAACAGATCTAGATGTAAATACATGGAAACAGAAGCAGTGGGAGGACATCCTTTGGTGACCAGTATTACAATTATTACAACTGTCCTTTTGTATTACAGTAGCATGTAACTGACACAAAAAAAGAGTCACAGTTACAAGAGAGGTGATTAGAAAGCCTTATTTGAGCTCCAACAGAAGCATTCAGTTAGTAGTACACAGTGTCACCATGCTGACACTTAACTCTTAGTATAATACTGTTGACTGGTTAGAGTCTGATTGGCATATTTGCTTTTGTATCTGAAATCTCTCAGGACACCTCATTCTTTTGTTGCACCTCCTTTCTTTGCTGAGCATGTGAAAATAGCAGGAGCTGGTGACAGGACAGAGTTGCTTTAAAAGCATAAGCTGAAACCCAGAAAGCCAGGTGAAGAAATGTTGAGGCAATGTTATCAACAGTCCGACCAGTCAGTATGGTGCAACACAAATCTTACTTAATGCTGTTTTAATTAAATTAATCTAAGAGAAAGTGCTAAAATGTCTAAGATTGTTTTCTTATTTTTATAGTTTCTTACAAGCTTAGAAGTGACAAATAATATCTAACAGATAACAATGGAGCCACAACTACAATCCACATTTATATAGTTTGACAAATTAATCCAGTGAAACTGAAATGATTTGACAATTGATCAACCAGTGAATTTACAGAAAATGAATAACCAACCTTTCTAATAATCGATTAAGTCATTTACCAAGTAAAACTGCTAATTATTTTCTAGTTCCAGCTTCCCCACTGAGATGATTTGCTGCTTTTCTGTCTTTTATAACATTTGCAGACTGAATATATGTGGGTTTTGATCTCCTTGGACTTCAATAGAGAACGGAAATAATTGCTAGTTGCAGTCATAAACTCAAGGTCCACTTGCTAGTGGTTTCTGAAGCGTTCATGTTTTGATTAGCAGTTAGGACCTTCAAATTGCCTTAAGTTAACATTACATTTCTTTATTTCATCACAGATTTTATTTCTATGTATATGAACTGATACGTGCAATAGACGGGTTTCTGTGCAAAGTCATCACAGAGATGCGTGCGCAACTAGGGGACAGAAAGCACGGCATGTCTAGCAGAGCCAAGCTCCAAAGCAGAGATGACAAGAAGTTGTTGTGCAGTAAACTGCACCAACCGCAGAAAAGATGGATTGAAAATAGTTAACATTCTGAGGGGATCACATGTCTTTGCTAAAAACAGAAGGAGATTATGGATCCAGGCACGATGGGCAAAAACGTTCTAGTCACACAGTGCTAGCAAAGCAGCAGGTGATCATGGCGAGCTGTCATGCTCAACAGATTGATAAAAGTAACTGATCAACAACAGGATGATCGACCCAAACTCTCTAAAGAAATATTTATATATTTAGCGACTATGCCTTAAAACTTAAAATTGATACAAGACTTTGCTCTACATTGTTGTAACGTTAAGCGAATACGGCGGGGGAAAGCTCACTCCGGTATGCCGCTCCCCCTCCCCTGCGGTCACAACAACAAGCTGCCGTGGAAGCTAACGTTTGCTAATGTTTGTTTGAATTTGAATTGGACAGATCCGCAATATTGTATTGACTTTTGGCCTTACATTTCCGACTGAGGGCTAACGGCTAAAGTTAGCTAGCAACCAGCAACACGCTATTTCATAGAGATTCGTCAGGGGTCTAATGTTGATGTTAAACTGCCCAACATACAAAGAGCTGCTGTGTGACTGTTTGTACTATTACTGTTATACCTGTTGAAGAATCGCCAAGGAAAAAGTGTCTGGCGGCGGCCATCAAGAGGGGCTCACGTAACTTGAACTCCGACCGGAGGGTCAAACATACAGACCCTGGTCCCCCAGGTAAAATCACACTTATGTCTGATCTAACGTTAACCATTTCATAACAGGTGATAAGAATAAACAAATCTCATACTAATATGTCATATGATAATGGTATTTGGTGGTCAGACTCTGCAGGGGTCTAGTATAGTCAACAAGAATGTACAAACAATGCAAAATCTACATTGATTACAATGGTTGACTACAATCTTGTGACCAGCTGCCAAAGTGGTTTTACCACCTGAATGCACATGCACTCAGTAATGCTTGTATACAAGAAACGTGACTGTCTTCATACTTTGAAATTTTTTTATTTTTTTAGGACTATGAATAACAAATTAAACAACAAAGTGGGCATTGAGTATTCAGGGAAGATCTACATTTGTCTGTTCCATGAGGGAATCTACAACAACTTAGTTTGTGTGGACTTTGCTAAGAAGTAGGTCAAGTCTAAATAGAGGTGAACTCAATCCCTGAAGCTGTTAAAAATCATGATTTATTGCGAACCATTCAAACCCCCTCACCACCAGTGACACTGTGGATGACACTGTAGGTAAATGTGATGCATAGGCTAAAAAAGTATTCTTCTTTTATAAGCAGAGAAGGGTGTCTGGTCACGGAGAGGATGGGAGCTCATACAGAAATATATATCTACACAGTGAGCTCAAGATGCACAAGAGGAAATTGCTCCTCGTTTTTAATGTAGTTCCAACTTTTCAGGCGGATAGCCCTCCTAATATGACCAGTCACATTTCAACAAATGTGGTCAACACTGAGCAACACTTGCTTTGATTATGTTCACAAGACTTTGTTCTTCCAATCTGTAAGAATTAATACCCAATAGGGAATATGCTTTTCCGTTGAGGCAGGTTGGCAACAAGCTATATAGATTATTATGAGCTCCCAGGGAATGTTTATCTCCAACAGACCCACTTTTCTACCACAGAAACTATAATTTCAACTGGATTGATTGGGCTGTTAAACCTTCTATTGAGATTAATATTAAATCCACATATTTTCTGGACCAGGAGACTCTTGTACTCATAAATAAAGCACCGCTTAAAATGGCTTTGCACAATCACTCTTCGAGCCTAAAAGTGTTGATACAGATTTTTGCTTGTAGCTCATCTCTCAGAGTGGGAGGATTATTCTGCACCCTTAACCAAAATGTTATGTTTTTTATTTTGATTCTTTTTTGACTTGTGAAGCTTTTATTTATCTATCATTGTGTTGCCCTTAAAGTAGCTACATTTAAATGTATTAAGTCTAAATATAATATAATCAGTTTATGAAAAACCTGCTATGTCCAAGCTTCTAAATCGAGAATATGAAGTACCCCCAGGTTGCTAAAACACACAAATTCACAAAAAAATAAATAAAAAAAATATAGAGGACATGCCCTCAGTGTCCTCAATGGTAGCTATGGTCTTTGGTTTGAGCTTCAGATGTTTCTCTTCTGAAAACAGAGAAATCCCAGTGTGTAAAGCTGAAAGAATAAAGCTTAATCTTTGAAAGTTACATGTTGAATCTCTGTGTTCAGAAAATCTCAAGATTAAAAAGCCTACTTCTTTTCAAGTCATAGCTGAGCTTTCATGACTCACTTCTTACCTTTTAAATCCTATCTCTAGTTTTATGATTCGTGTATGTGATATTCCCAGTATTGACACCCCGTTACTCTACCGATGGCCTATGGTTTCATGACAACACCTTAAGGACACAGCTCCACTTTAAATGAACCTGCTACACAACACTTTGAACAAAAGTGACAGCTTTACCTTTTCTTTTTCTACATTGACATAATTTCAATGCAAGTGTCAAAACTAAAGCTGATATAGCTGTTGGGGATCACAATTTATATAGAATTTTTTTTTCCCAGTGCAGCAAGAAAATATGACAGTCTTGCTTTTTGCCTCAAGCAACATTTTAAATTCACCGCTGGGACTGAAGAAGACTCCACATGTAAAACTAAATGTATGTTCAACAACCTGCTAAGAAATGCTATTAGTCACAAAGTCCCGCTGATGTAGAGGGTCTGATACATGGTCTCATCAAGACTTATACAACTTAATCCACTGCAGTTTTATGTCTTGATGAGTGCACAAAGGCCCGAAGTGCCTCCTTCCCACTCCCTTCATTTGTCGCCTCAAGGCCTCACACTGTGCTCTTACGATCACGGAAACAAAACATATATAAAAAATAAAAGATCCAGACGTCAATGTTCCTATTTCTTTTCACATGGGAGGACATACTGAACAAAACAACATGAATGTTGGTTAAAGGATAATGGCATATGAAATTAGATATCCTGCACCAATCAAAAGCCAATACAAACAGCTGATTAGGCTGTAAACTGAGGTGCCGAGCCAAAATGAGAAATCTACTGTAGAGGTAATGGGCACTCTCACAGTATCTTTCATCAAGATCTTAACCACACCAGTCCTCACTGATGTGTCAATTAAGTGTGAGGGATAAGACTGTGCAGTCTGGTTTCTGGGTTTCTACAGCAGAGCCAAATACAACGCTCATAAAGTGACATATTTCAGCCTCCTAATTATCAACCACCATCTGCATAGTGTCTGAGGGACATGATGATTTGTTTAGAGAAACCTAAACAATGAGCTCTGATAAACAAAACTGTAGCACAAGGAAAACAATAATATATTATGTATTAGGAGTATTACGTATTAGGGGTTGATATTTTGGTTTCTGTATTAATAGCTTATTAAAATAATAATGAAGATCTTAGTTGTTGCTCTCCATGTGAAAAGGGATGCACATGATGACATGTAATGAGCGATAAGAGGCTGGATTATAACATGTCTACAGACATTATGCAACATTATCATTCATGTTTCTGGCAACCTGATGAATGCTTTTAGCTCGATTTTGATCTCCATTAACTCCTGAATATAATATCAGGCTCTTTAGCTGCTTAATGCCAACCAAAACAGTGAGCTGAACGATGCTCTGTAGAACTAAAGGGTTGGCTCATCACTACAAACAACCCCTTTCACATTACACACTGCTATCCAACCCATTGCTAATATAAAAACACAGATTAGTGCAACTTTAAAGGAATAGTTCAACATTTTGGGAAATGCAGTTTTTTCTTTCTTGCAGACTTTTAGATAAGAAGATAGATTGACCACTTTAATGGGGAGTGGAGCTGGAGCCTTTAGCTAATTAGATTAGGTTAACATAAAGACTGGAAACAAAGGGAAACAGCTAGCCTTGCTTTGTCCAAACAAAGGTTAAACATATGTCTACCAGCACCTCTAAATCTCACTAAGTAACAATGCACATTGGTTGTTTCATATGTACGCATACAGAAATGTAAAAATTAGGATTTGTGGGTTTGTGAGTTATGTGCAACAGTTTATCCATCCATCTTTGTATCGCCTCCACTGGTTAACTTGCAACCTAACTGTGACGACAAGACTCCAGGAAGACACAGTGTCTAACTGTTGCTTGTTAAGAAATAAACACCACAAGTTGTTGTTTTTACACTTTTGTTTGTGCACGGAATAAACAATTTTCTAGTCTTTATACTAAGATAAGATAATAGCCTTCTGGCGAATTGCGATTAATCGCATGATTGTCCATAGTTAATTGCGATTAATCGCAAATTAATAAAAAAAAAATTTCGGTTCAAAATGGGGCAAATATACTTACTTTATGCAAATGTATGTATATATTTATTATTGGAAATCAATTAACAAAAAAAAATGACAAATATTGTCCAGAAACCCTCACAGGTACTGCATTTAGCATAAAAAATATGCTCAAATCATAACATGGCAAACTGAAGCCCAACAGGCAACAACAGCTGTCAGTGTGTCAGTGTGCTGACTTGACTATGACTTGCCCCAAACTGCATGTGATTATCATAAAGTGGACATGTCTGTAAAGGGGAGACTCGTGGGTACCCATAGAACCCATTTTCAAAGGAGTCTAAGGAGGTCTCTGGAACGATTCAAAACATTGACAGACTCTTAAAGCCAAACACATCTAACAGAACTGTTTAGAGCACTCAAGCAAATGAGTCCAGGGAACTACTCTGCATATGTGTCAAAGTTTAGACAGCATAGAAAATCATTGCAGCTCACTCTTATATGGTGTGACATCCTACACATGTTTTCCTGGCACTCTCACTCTGTCTGGTTTCAGTCGGAAAATTGTGCTGCCAATAGACATTACCTCCTAAAGACCTGTTTAAGAGGTAGTACAGGGAATACGTGTCAAGGAGACACAGAAGTATCTGTTCTGAAGCCAAAGAAAATAGATGTTCTCGATTTCTGTTTTTTCTGGAGCTCTTCCCTCCTGTCTCTTTCTGCCTCTGCAACCATACTCTCTATCTGCTGGGATCTGACACGTCCGACCTGCTGACTGATACAGTAATTGAAGGACAGGTGATAAACTGTGTGTCAGCCTACAACCTACGACATGTATGCTTAGTGCTGATAGGAAAATAGATTAAACCAGCTGAGGAAAACAACTGGTTGTCTGACAGCATCATCACGTTTGAAATGAGTCACAACCCACAAGGAAACCAGCCCTGTCAAACAGATTAGTGAATCAATGCTGTTTGTGTCTGAATGTTTTAACCCATTGGTTCCCAACCTGGGGGTCCCGAACCCTAGTGGGGTGCGACCCCTAGTAAAGCTTCACAAGGAGGTAACCAAAAATATACAGTTTGCCTATATCTCAGGGTTTCATTCATTTCTGTGAAGAAAATTTAATGAAATCATTATTTTTAAAGTTAGGATTATTATTTAAGATGTAAACAGGATAGGGGCAGAGTGAAGACCTTAACAAAAGCTATATTCACAGAGCCTCCCTCTCTGTTAAGCAACCTCATCCTGCATTCGAAAAGTACACAGTTAAAACAACCAAAGGGCTAATAGAACAATGGCCAAGTGTCAGGGAGAAGAGAACACTGAATTTGTAAAAAAAAAACAAGCCTATCAAGTATGTATGATTGTTAAAAATAAAAAAATATACTGTATATATGCATAAAACAGAACTGTATTAAAAGTTCCTAAAAATAACAGGAAAACTCCTCTGATTCAATATTTTCAGGAAATAATCTGCTCAGATTTCATCCAAATCGCTCGTTTTACACAAACTTCCTGCAGTTATTGCGTTCACTATTTCAGTGAATTGTTTAGTTTATCAGTTGTTCTGTAATGTTATGGTTATGCATTGAATACAATATGAAATATCCATGAAATATTTCACTTAGTCAGGGGTCGTCAGTATACTCAATGATAGAAAAGTGGTCCTTTAAGAAAAAAGGTTGGGAACCAATGTTTTAACCTGTCATCCTAATTGGGAAAAAAAAAGTTTTTGTTTTCAGATCAGAGGGTTAAATATGACCGCTAAAAAGTAAACACTACACTTTTGAATCAATCAACCAATGGAAGAGCAGCAGAAAAGCGCTTAACATGCAAAAACCCAAAAATTGGAATGGCAGGCAATAGCCTTGGGGCCCCAAAAGCTCCATGTTCACTGGGTGCTCATTGGTTTTGTCATAATTTAAAGATCCTCGACAGACACAAATTTTGAAGACATATTAAAATTGGAATAATAATTTAATGTCAGATGTGTTTTTTTCCACAAAGAAAACACTACAACTTCTCCCTCAATGAGAATCTATGAATATACAAATATTTTTAGTTTAAAAGTTTAACTGCTAGACACAAGATGCTTCCTACTTCACTGAAAAGTCCACTCTTGGTGTATGTACACTGGAGGTTTCATGTTTTCACACCACACTTGTATAACTTGCATACTGGACCACGATCGGCAACTACAATATGGTAAAAGATGCTCAATATAAAAGTCAGAGCATATCTAGTGCCTCCACACGGCTCTCAACATGACGACGGCTGAGCCAGCTGCTAAAAGCGCAAACAGTGCAAACAATGGCAACAGTACTGACACATCTAACAGTGTTCACCTTGGGGGGAACCAAAGAGGGGGCAATATGCTTCCGCAATGACACCGTGGGCCGCGATGGTGTTATCAGCTGTAACCGCCATATGAGAGCAGTGTAGCGTGGTGACCGTGAGCTAGCCAGTAGGGCACGCTCACATGCACTAAAAGGCAAGCGCTGCCGGTCCGGCTATGTAAACAAGACACATAGAAGCTTGACTGTTGCTCACTTTACAACCAAACTCTTCTTCACATCCCTGGATTCAAAACGATCAGAATCAGCGGCTAGCCAACCGGAAGCAGAATCAAACGTATTTCACCAGTGTGACCGCTAGTAAGCTGCGACCTCTGTGTGTGTTTTCCCCCTGGGACTAAGACTGTATTTCCCTGGTGTCAGACTTGATGCTCACCAACTTATAACACTAATGACATTAGCACCGGCAAAATACCTTCGCTAATTAAGTCCATGCTCTACTTCATAACCACAGTGGTTATGTCAAAGCAAGCAACTAATAGCCTATTTAGAAATGACCTCTGCTGAGTGTATTTCACCGGTGTTTCTGACGAGGAACCGTGACCTGGGTGTGTTTCCCGGTATTTCACCGGTGTTTCTGACGAATAGTGGCGAGCTGGGTGTGTTTCCTGGTATTTCACCGGTGTTTCTGACCATGAATAACCACGACTTGGGTGTGTAACGTCACTATGTCAGGGCAGGTGTATTGCTGAAAACCCAAGGAAGCGCAGTATTGTGAAGTTGTTTGTATGAGCTGTTCTCGAGAAAGCTGCAAGCAGCAACACTACAGGCCAAGCATTCAGCCGTTCTAAACAGGCATGTTTTGAATGGGCACTGCACTAGTAATTAATAAAAAGGCGAACATGAATTGCAGGTTTGTGACTGGACTTAAACTCAAGTCTCCTGCACGAAAGTCTGACAGGCGCATCTATCACCCCGACCTCCACACCTGTCACTACATAAAGGACACATTACTTCCTGCATTTACACTGGCTGGTAATTGTGAGGTGTGGAATGATCCAATATGTACGCAATTTCTAGGGATACTGGCCTGTTATTACCTCATCTAATGCCCTATATTATATTGGGGTGTGTCAAATCACTTTGAAGACCTTTGTTATTCAAGTATCAAATACCAATCTGACACGGGGCAAACCTGCTGACAGGTACTGTGGTATTCCAACAAAGGAGTACTGGTGAGTATCATGTGTAGTCTGCTTTGTGTTACAATGCACAGAGAGTGGGAAGAAATAGGAGGGGACCCACAATGCTTCAAACTATGACACTCTAGCTACCTCTCTAGCATCAGTTTTGGATGTGTGAGTTACATGCCTAGTGTCTTTTCAAAATATATTTCCGTGTACACAGGAAATGTACAGTTGTTGCATGCATACACTCTCTTTTCGAAATAAACTCCCAACATAGGTTTCCCTAGTTTTTAGGCTTACTTGGTTAGGTTTAGGCAACAAAATCACTTTTGTTTACATTAAAGTTAGTTGACAGCCCGGAGGCTGGGAGTGAGTGAGTTGGAAGTGAGAACGGATTGGCTTATGATGTCAACTGTATATTGTGTCAGCACTGAGATTGAAGCGGTGTGTTTAAACATGTTTGAAAAAATTTTGGGACATGCTGAGCATATGGGTGGACAGAAGTAGACCAACTTTTAGTAGGTCCGAAGGCTTTAAGGCACCAGATTCACTCTTTGTTAACTCCCCTGTCGGTAAAACCTTGTGAGCTTGCCAAAAACTTTCATGTGATTTTGGATGCTGATCTTAACTTCCAGAGGCACATATCTAATATTTCCAAGACTGCCTTTTATCATCCTAGAAATATATCTAAAGTTAGATACCTCCTCTCACAGTCAGATTCTGAGAAGCTCGTACATGCTTTTATTTCCAGTAGACTAGATTACTGTAATGCACTTTTTGCTGGACTGACAAAGCAGATGTTAAATAAACCCAGTTTATTCAGAATGCTGCAGGTTTCAACACATCACTCCTTTTATAACTGCTTTTCATGGTCTCCCATTAAAACAAAGAATTGATTTTAAAATGCTTCTTATTGTTTTTAAATCTATGAATGGCTTTGCTCGTTCATACATCATTGATATGCTCACTGAATACACATCTGACAGATCCCTTAGATCATCAAGTAAAGGTCTCCTCACTATACCTTTTGAATAAATTCTGAATCAGCTCATGGTGCCTTCAGTAATTATGGTCCAACTCTCTGGAATTATCTGCCACTTGAACTAAGGTCTACAACAACAGTGTCTTCTTTTAAAAGCAGACTTAAAAAAAATTTTTCGCACGCTTTTAGTTGTGTTTAGTGTAACGGGTAAAACTTCTACTGTTATTATTCCCTTTTTAATAATAATAATAACACTACCTTCTTAATTTGTGTTTTTATTTTATAGATTTTTGTCATGTATGATTTTTGCACATTGAGTCTATGCCTGTCGTATGAAATGTGCTATATAAATAAAACTTGATTGATTGATTGTTTTGAGAACATTTCTATGGACTTTTAAGCTGACCTCAGTCTCTGTTCCCCATGAAAAAGCAAACTGAAAAACTTTTTACAGCCACCTCTCAAATCTACAGGGCTTAAGTGTTTCAAAAGGTACTGTAGGCTTTGGGTGGAGTATATCACTTTAACAGCCTGCAGGTGCTCGGGTAATTCACTGCACTGCCTGTCAGCTCCTTGGATAGCCTTCCCTGCTGCTTTTGTTTTAGCACAATCATGAGTCCTTGAAGCTGACAAACTGCTTTAATCCGGCTCTAATGACTGAGGACATTGACAAGGAAACAAACAGCACAAGAGGAAGGTGCACCTTCGGTTTGCATGTACAGTGAAATGAATGAACCTCATCAGATGGACTCATGATTCATAATCTACAGACACAGGTGGGTGAGGCGATGAGTAATACTGTCCCTCTCCTTGGAAATTACTGTCAATGTGTCCTTGATAAAGGCACTGAAGTTCTTATTCAGCAGGGAGGCCACAGCGAACAGTGATAAGATCTCTAGGGTGATTTCATTTGCACTGCAGTGTAAAATAAAATAAAAATCCTTGTTGAAAATGAAAACATGCATGTCTGATTAGTATCACTGTGGTGGTAATTAGTGGTGCAGAGCAATAGGGAATTTATTTTGTTAAAAGAAGGGGGGTGGCTGAATAATTACTGATGACAAGGATTATGGTAAAACAACAATGTTTAAATTATGTGAACTGAATCAGCAACACAATACTAACTTTATACCTTAGTGATACTAAATGTTAAACATTAATATTCAATAATTTGTTGACATTTTCTTCACTTACTAATTGTTTGGGACCCACAGATCCCACTGCTGTATGTGTACAAATAATAATGAAAGAAATCAACCGTTTGTTTTCCTTTAAACATTCTTTTAATTAAAACCTAATATGTAGAAAAGTACTGAAGTGGTATCTAAGGATGGGTATGAGTAATAGATTAATTGATTACTAATCACACTTGTACCAGATGTACCTTTCTTTTCCCTATTCAATCTTTTTCTTCAGAGTCTATGAATTGTGACCATATGTCTTCTGGAAATTACGTTCGAAAAAACGGAATACGCAATTGTCGAAGACTAAACAATTACATATTATTCACAACATTGTATATATTCTTTTTGACTGGAAAGAGTCTAGCTAGCCAGTTTCATCAAGTCTGATTACAGTGTGTCTTTTGGAGTTAGTCAGTTTAGGTAGCCCAGTTCAACCTACAGCTGTTTCAAGGGTTTCATGTAACACATTTTACTGCAAAGGAGGAAATAAATTCCTGACGAGTGAAAATTAGTTTACTGCTGAAACCAAATCATCCATCAAACAGCCAAGAATTACCGCTGTCACAGGTGAAGAGGAACTCAAACATGCTAAATGTCAGTGAAAATCATTTTGACTGCTTCCAAGAGATTGATAGTGTTGAGTCTGGAAATCTCAAGCCTTGGGCCAGGAACGGCAGAGATCCCAGCTCAATATTCTTCAGGTTAAATTTTAATGGAGTCAGAAAGTCAACACAGGTTACTCAAATGAATCACATAATGCTGTACAAGTATTTTGCAAAAAGCAGAGTTTTCATCGTGTTTAATATCAACAGACACAAACACAACCAAAACCCGAGCAGGTCCGGACACGTCTGTCCGGACGCAACTGCCCGCGGTCTTTAGATCATAACCTTATATACTTGGAACAAAGAACTCACCTCCTATTTTCCTGTCATCGTAAATTGTAGTATTCCTCAATTCTACTGGTCTCTGTCTTACTAATCAGCATATGACCTCTGCCATACATATGATCTTGGTACCTCCTCTGCCAGATTCCCTGTTTTGGGCCCCCTGCAGCTGCAAGGTTGCTTGGATCAGCATTACATCACTAGAGCTGTGAGTTACAGTGGCCAGTGTGAGTATTACAGCACTGGGATCAATACAGCAGCACTATGATTGTATGCTGTTTCAGTAGTAAAAACAGTATTATAGGATTCATACTTTTATCATTGTTTATCACATTTTTATATAGTTTAAAAGGGATTGCTTCCTCAATAGGAGAGAGTGTGTGAGAATGGTGACAGACTACAGAAATGTGGGATTTGCGTTATATTTCGAATGTTTTACTTCTTCGTATTATAATCAGGGTCATTCAATATTCAGGCCAAAAACTGTAGATTGGCCTGAACATGAACATATACATGAAAAATAAATAATTAAATATATATTCATTTTGTTTATCAAAAAAGGCAAAAAAGGGACAGTACACTGTCATACTATGCGGCGTTATGTGTGTGTCAATAAGACCGTAGATATCAGTTCAACCTCATGTTTATGAGCAATTCTTGTAAAATTTGGAAATATCATGAAGTGTCAAGCTGATGAAATAATGTTGAGTATGTTTTTTTCACTGTAAAAGAGGGCCCAGAGTTTAAAGAGCCCAAACAGATCATTAGGGTTCATAACACATTGTAAATTCCTGCACCAAACACTAAAAAGGTGTCACAAGACTCCTCTTCACTCATAATTCTCTTGTGCTATCTCGTATTCTGAAATCATGCTTTACGGTAAATGTGTCAGGGCTGATCATCAAGGCTGAGAGAACATAAAAGAACACACTTATGATAAGTGCATGCACTGCAGGCTGGAAACACGATGCCCAAACACCGATAACAAGGTAATGTAGAGGAAATGTGAGTGATAGTGAAAGGGTCAACGCTGAAAGAAGTTTAGGCTCGTGTTTCTTACAGTATGTACAGAGTTATCCGTCTTAGCAGGACCACCGATGACATAGCAGTCGTGCGAGGAGTTAAAACTCACCTCCGTGAGGCGGAATCATCCATTGCAATCCTGGATTTAGGGGAGTTTCTTTATTAATGTTGCAATTTTTCTTCTTTACTTTTTCTTTTTAGCTCAAGGAGCTTAAAATAAGTGAAGAACGGCTGCTCGAACAGTGTGACAAGTGGAGCGCCTGGAGAGATTACTTTTTCACTGCTCTCTACAATAGCGTAATATTGTATCTCCTTACCCTCAGACCTCAGGGCTACACTTGTCACTCTCACCTTCTCACACTGAATATACGTGGCTGTAATGTATAACATCTAAAATGTATGTTCAAAGTACTTAATATGAGTAAGAGTTTGGTTGATCACATTCTGCACGCATCTATTATTTTCCTTCCTCTGACTTGCTGCTATTTTATATTGGGTTTTTACAGTGAGGGAGGATTGGTTTGGGTCAGCCAGACTAGAGGATGAATGGTTGTTATGATGGAAGGTGATAGACTGCACAAACATAGTTGGTTTTCCTTCCTTATTGGCTGTTTCCAAGGTGAGAAAAAGCACAGACAGCAGAAAGCATTAAATGAGCATTTCTACTCCACGTATAAAAGTTCAATTTTTGAGTTTTTCTTCTTGTCCAAATTTTCCAGAAACCATATTTATCCCCTTAAACTGGTAATCCATCACTCTTTAAAAAAAAAAGGAGGCTTCCTTTGCAGAAGTCCACTATGAGATTGAGTTTTAAACGGGGAGCAGGTACAGGATTTTTTCCTATTCTTTGCTTTCTTTTGAAGAGTATACCTGAGCTGCAGTACTGTATAGATATTTCAGCTCTACTGCGGGCTGTGCGGAGGTACATGCTCTGTAGCTACCAAAAGATGACTCACATGCCTGAATTGCTTGATGGGGTTCACAGGTCAAGGGACAAAAGGCCATCTGATTTCTCATTCAGATTCCAATTGCCCTTTTCTCCACCTGATTCATAACAAGAAGCAGAGACGGGGATGTATCTCACAGGGCCATTACTATGAGGCTTATCAGACAGCTCATCAGCTACAGGCAGATGAATGGCATTCAGCATAAGCAAAAGCCTGAGATGGGGACCTTAAGATATAAATGATGACCACTATTTCCACCTGCAGAGGATAAGGTTGTTTGGTAGGACTGGTTTAAAATAAAGGCAATAGCAGCAAAAAAAAAGAAGAAGCTGTAGAAAAGTTTGACATACTTCCCCTGATATTCTGGCTGTCAATCCATTAAAATATTTAATCTTGATTAATTGCATGATTGTCCGTAGTTAATCGTGATTAAAGTGGTAGTAGGCAGTATATTTTTGGCATCATTGGGCAAAAAGTCCATAATAACCTTTCAGCATATTGTAATTCAAGTGTTCTGAGAGAAAACTAGACTTCTGCACCTCCTCATGGCTCTGTTTTCAGGCTTTAGAAAATCTAGCCCGTGACGGGAGACTTTGACAAGTCACAGGTAATTTCATTGAGAGAGCGTTCCTATTGGCTGTGCTCCTTCAACAGATTTTACAATGGCGGCCGCGTCACAAACTTTCTCATTTTACACCTAAACCGTGCACTACAAGATGATTCTGAAAACATTTGAGGAGAGAAATAGGCATTAACGTAACATAATATCGATTCATATTTGATCCTCGCTGCCTAGTTTGACCGTTTGGTCGGAGTTTGCGAGTGATTGACAGCCGGCTCTCATAGACGGCAGCTGGACTGCAGACCTCAGATCAGCTCTTACTGCTTGTTTTCCTCAGGTCTGTGTAATCTTGCAGATGCCGTTAGGAGCACCGGAGGACAAAGAGGCACATGAGTTTTTTCAGGTTACCTGTTTCATGTACTACTGTCACGATATAGTGACCATTTTATAAAAATAACTTTTTTTAATCATATTTGCTCCAATTTCACCTACTTCAGCTTTAAATGCAAATTAATCACACATTTTTTTATCCTTTCAAAATGTACCTTAAAGGGAGAATTTTGTCAAGTATGTAATACTCTTATCAACATGGGAGTGGACAAATATGCTGCTTTATGCAAATGTATGTATATTCAGTCTTTATTATTGGAAATCAATTAGCAACACAAAACAATAACACATATTGTCCAGAAACCCTCACAGGTACTGCATTTAGCATACAAATATGCTCAAATCATAACATGGCCAACTGCAGCCCAACAGGCAACAACAGCTGTCAGTGTGTCAGTGTGCTGACTTGACTATGACTTGCCCCAAACTGCATGTGATTATCATAAAGTGGGGATTTCTGTAAAGGGGAGACTCGTGGGTACCCATAGAACCCATTTTCATTCACACATTTTGAGGTCAGAGGTCAAGGTACCCCTTTGAAAATGGCCATGACAGTTTTTCCCCGCCAAAATGTTGCGTAAGTTTGGTGCGTTATTTAACCTCTTTCTTGACAAGCTATTATGACATGGTTAGTACCAATGGATTCCTTAGGTTGTCTAGATTCATATGATGCCAGTATCTTCACTCTTGCTTTAAAAAACTTAGGTCGCTACAATCTCTGAATGATCGCTTGCGTTAATGCGTTAAAGAAATTAGTGGCGTTAAAACAAATTTGCGTTATTATCCCGTTGACTTTGATAGCCCTATTTGAAAATGATGAAGGGATACTGCTGCATGTGCTTAAATATTATGCAATGAAAATGTGTGTTAAGAGCAGTAGGCCTATTTGAACTAAATGTGAATGGCATCATGTTAACATGCTAATAATGGCAATGCAAACGTGATGATCTTTAGCAGGTACAATGTTAACCATGTTTACTATCTCATGTTAGAAGGTTAGTATCAATAACATTAGCAAATTAGAACTAAACACAAACTACAGCTGAGGCTGATGGGAATGACAGTTTTGCAGGTATTAGACAAATTAAAATGTGGACCAGATGATGGCTATAAAAACGAAAAGTCAGAGATCACCATAGCTGTCGCAATTCATCCTGAGGAGACCATGAATGTCTGTACCAAATTGTGTGTCAATCCATCAAGTAGATGTTAATTCACTGGATATGTTTTACTGCTGGTGAAACTAGATGAATAGTAAGGGGATCACCAAAGTCAGTAGGGTGGATCCACTGTGGATCATGAATGTCTGTACAAGATTTCATGGCAATCTATCTTATAGTAGGTGAGATATTACACTCTGGACCAAAGTGGTGGACCGACTGAAGGACCGACATTACCATCCAAGAGCCAAGCCGCTAGATAGCTAAAGAAAAAATGTCTCAGCTTCACAAAGTTGACCTCTTGCACTTTGAGGCTCAGATGTGCCTACAACCGGTGAATAAAATACACTTATAGAGTTTTCTTCAGCGCAATTGGACAGGAAATGATTCTGCATAGTGACAACCTTGGGTAGCTCAGTCATACACAAGAGGAGTGTGGGGATTTCAGTCTCCTGAGTTTTATCCCACATGAGATTTCCAGCAGAAAGGACCTTTATTAAAGAAACGTGTTTTATTAAGAATATATTCCTACAAGGGGGTGCTCGTCTATCATCGTGGCTGCGCAGAGGTCCATTATTACACCAGAGTTATCGCTCCTGTTTCTGGTAACACTGCAGTGCTCAAACGGCTACTATAAGGAAGAGTTATGGTGACCAAGACAGAGAGATATATAACGGCCAAGCATCACATGATGAATTACTGCTTTGCCTGGGCTTATTTGCTGGTACATAGGGTTGGCTTTGATATATACCAAAAAGCTGTGGCACGATACAGAGGAGCTTTGAGGTAGTCTGTCTGGGTGGTTGGGTATCAGACAGGCCAACAAGCTAAGAGAAAGGGGAAGGTGGGGGTGAGAAAAAACAGAACATAATGTCCAGATTATTTCTGGTTCCAATATATAAGGTGTGCTCTATTTTATTATCCTGTCATCCATCACTACACCATGAAGAAAATATACAACCTTTTAGTGGAGAGTCATGAATATGGCCGCACTATTAAGCTGCCATCTGAATATATATTTTCCATATATGTAGATTTCCTTGCGGTCATGCACAGAATAAGCAGGACAGGTGTAGGAAATAGACAGGTGGATATTTTTAGACCTGATGTACTGACTTATACTGAATAATGTATTTGCAATGTTTTACGGTATTTCCAAGTAGTAGCCAGGTTTCCATACAAATGGAGCACACATTTTAACGCCCTGGTAGCTCACCTGGTTGAGCGGATGCCCGTAGTATATTCCCCTTCCCTTTCTGTCTATCTTCAGCTGTACTAATAAAAGCCCCTCCCCCCCTTCATCTCTGTTGCGTGGCAATGATAAAGTATCTAGTATTTTGTAAAATCGGCAAGAGAAAATGCAAAGTAACGTGTGTTTCCATTCACTACCGTTGAGATAAACAGCCAGTGGCACTAATTCTCCAGATGCCATTAAACCACTGTAGAAGAAGAGGATGCAACGAGATGACATCATTTAAAGAGAGCTAGTCAAACCTCAAACAAACGATGTAGACCACGCAGAAAACGTGAGTCGCATGCACAGTACATCATGATTTATACCCCGAGTCTGTTTCTATTGCACTTTATCAAATTTATTTCAATATATGAACTTTTCCATCTCAGTCAAGTGCATATACTAGGGCTGTCCCGAATACCATTTTTTGGGCTTAGAAGCGTTGATGAGAAATATTCGATCGTATTCAAAGCTTCGAGGTACAGCAGGCTGACACGTTCTTCTGTCTGTCTGTCTCCATCTCCTCCGTTTCAGTGCCGCTGCCGCACTACTGTGCACACACACACACACACACACACACACACACACAAACAGACACACACACACACACACACACACACACACACACACACACACACACCTCTATATGCAACAAACAAACAAACACATGTATGAAAATTACTAATAATTAATAATGGTGTGGGATTATTCCTTATTTCATGAGCTATTTTGGGATTTATACATTATTATTACATACTTATATATAAAAAAAAAATGAAGTATTCGAATACTGATTTGGAGGTCGATTACCATGGCAACGGTCAAAGCTTTGAAGCATTTGGGTCAGCCCTAGTAAACACTTTTTTGGAATACTTACAAATTGAAAATGCTCATAAAAATATAATAATATAAGTGGAGTACACCAATTATTATCCACTTTTAATGCATTACTATTCATTTGCCATATATTCACCGAATGTGAACATGACAGGTCATGATAACGTTGACTACTGGTAGGATATGAGATGTTTCAGGAGCTTTATTCCATCTTAAACAAGTGAAACACACACCATCAGTTGGATTGAGATCATGTGACTGACATGGCCAGTCAAGAAACTCAAGAACATGCCACCAAAACAAAATGTTTGAGCTGTTGTCTTGTAATGCCCTGTCATAATGTTATTAATATTGGCTTCTTCTTTTTTTTTTATTTTTTTTTTGGCTTTTTAATACCTTTATTGATAGTGAGAGACCCCTGCGGTAAGGACTCAGCCTTGGTACATGGGGCGCCTGCTCTAGCAGGTGAGCTACAGCGGCGCCCTAATATTGTCACTTTTTCTAAAATGTACATTTGAACTTGTGTCAATGTTACAATGCACATAGATATACTTGACAAGATTCAACCGATTGCAGAGAAGGTTGGAGAAGTACTTTAGTAAGGAGGTTTAGTAAGGGTTTTATAATATACCACCAATAAGCAAACTGCTGTTTTAGATGAGGAGAAATACATCCCGGCTTTTTCAACATTCGCTTTTAGGAGGAGGCAATTTCGGAGTTCAGTGCTTAAAATCGTTTTCTTGGAAAAGAATAATATGCTAATCTTCTTAAAAGTCTGCTGTAGGGTAATTCATGATGCAGCCATGACTCACCCTATTGTCTGATCACACATTAGGGTGAATGTAGACTACTCTTGAGTAACTTAAAAAAGCATTTTTACTTGTCCCCGGCTGACGCCCTGCTTTGAAGCTTCATGTTTCAAAATGTTGCCTCAAGATTCAAGAAATAAAGGAATAAAATCCTTTCATCTAGCAGTTGTCTAAGCTTACCATGGTTGGAGAAAGTGTTCTTAATGCACAAATCATTAATATATCCGTTTACAAAAGTAAAAACAAAACAAAAACACCTTGCATCATTAATTTATACTTAATTAAAAGGTTTTGTCCTGTCCAGTCAAGTTTATCTTTTTTCCCGTTATAAAGAAAAATGCTTTGTGGGGGCTCATATTTTCATTTTATACAAACCTAATTCATAAATTGTCATTCAGTGCCTATTCCAGTATATTATCAACATGAGAAATGGTTAACGTGATATAAAAAAAACAAAGCAATTGTGTTGGTTTCTCCTCGATGACGGCTTGGAACAGTAGAAAAAAAAATACTTTCCCCTTGGCAATGCAATCCAATTTTACCTCTGCCTTCATCACACTGCTGTATGCCTGCTAAGAAATGGATGGCCATTAAGAAAATGGAGGTCTTTCTGTTTATGAATACACATATTCCAAGACACCACTTATCATCTAAGTGAATTTCATAATGCAATCAATACTTCATGGTCACACCAACTGCATCAACACAATGGGAGCCCAGCCTCAAAACCGCATTGGGCTTCAGGGTCTATAAATTCTGACCGGATGACTCCACAACTTTTTTATTTTTGAATGTATTAAGCTCATCCCCTGCTTAGAGTGCTCCTCAGCGGGCGGTGCAACACAATAAAGTGTGACAATGCCATCTAGTGGCAACACCAGACACAATATAACACAGAGCAGTACATCTCGAAGAATCAAATCAAACCTGTCAGTCTGTACGTTGAGCATTGGAAGAAACAGAAACATATCATCTTGAAATGACTCGGTTTCAACAGCTAATCCACAATGTTGTTTCATTATGCTGACAAGGCCCTTTATGTCTTGTCCTCACTCTAATAGGGAGTAGATATTTGATCTGTGTGGTTTTCTGTGCTGCTCAGCACTGACGATCAGTTTCCCAGGAACTATTTTAAACCCTGCTGGCCACACACAGGCTACAGACACCAGAGCCCCGCCATGCCTCTGGCCCTCGTCTGCTGCTGATAGATTGTAACTCTGCAGGTTCAAGTGACTGAGTTTGTTCATGGAAAAAAAGCAATAACAGCACGTCTAATGTCTGTTGCTTTGATGAAACATCTATAGATGGATGTAATCAGTGACATACCACACCGATGCTGACGAGTCAAAAGAGGTCATATTCAAATCGCCTGCTGAGCCACATCAACAGACAGATCAGTTCCACCGTCTCTGAGAGACTCTAATTTGAAAACATGTTCCTAGTTTATCAGTGCTGTTATGTACAATGCAGGAACATCCAATGACAGTACTGTCTCCTTAATGAAGATATGGCTATACAATTACAGTCAATTGTACACAGCAGAATAAAGAAGAGGATTGTTTACATACAGCATTGATTTTCCTTTTCTTTTCTTCGGGTTCTCTATCTGTATACCTCGCTGTCGACCTATCTATACATTTATCTGTATTTCTGCCTAATTGGGTCTCGAGAAAGAGAAAGGGGAACAAAGAGTGTGCTATGTCCAGTAGTCATGAAGACTCAAGATAAGTAAAGAGAAGAATGTAATATCATGATAATAATAATAACAACAATAAAAATAAGTCACAAAAGCCAAAGTCACATTTTGTGATGAAAAATACAAATACATTAACTGTAAATTGAAGTGTGAAATTAAGGTAAATGTTTTTCATAATATTACTGATGTAAACAAATTAGACAATATTAAACAGCAGCAGAAACCATTAAAAGCCGTTTTAGTTGCTACTGTATGTAGCATCAGTGCCTGTACTTAAAGTCCAGATGGAGAGATTCGGTCGGCTCCAATTATGTGATTTGGATGTTTTGTAGTTGGTATTTAAATCATCATCATTTTGTTTACATTTGGACCACAGACTGTGACTGTGGTTGGGAAAAATACGCAATTTTCATTTATAATCTAATAATGTCTAAATACTGTTTCATCTACTGTTCAGAGAATTAGATTATGAGAAAAATAAACACAATCAGAACACCTTTAAGTGGGTCAGGCTTTTGTTAAGTTTCATGTTAAAGGTGCTAAATTCGATATCCAGAGCATTAATATAGCAGCAAAGAGCTATTTGCTATGTAAAGATATTGAAGAGTAATGTGTACCTGAGCAGAGAATGAAGTCCTTCTCCCTCTGTGTGTGTTGTAATTAGAGCTTCTCCTCGCTTTGTGGCTGCTAATGGCTTGCTAATAATAATTCAAGACCTTTTTAATTCTGGCAGTGATGTATACATAACCTTCCAACAGTAGAGGTTGTTGGGCAACACATGTAAAAGCTTTCATGAGCTGGACACGTTTGTTGTCATCCAGCATCTGAAAGTAGTAAAATGCACATGTTGAGCACATGTTGAGGATTATCACTTTAACTCAGGCATTCTGGAAACTCTGTGGCAGCATCTTAAAGAAATACTAGAGCTACAGAAAAATGGAGGCCGTTCATGTGGGAATGTGCTGGCGGCTCAAATGTCGAAAGGCGCCTCTGTTTACTGTTGCAGAGGAGTCAGGTTGAAACGGGTCAGACGCTTTGGATCAGCTCATCATCCATCATCCTCTGGGCAGGGTAGGACAGGGGGAAACTGGTGACACTCGGGCCATTCCAGATGATGATAAAACATCATCATGATGCCAAAAGATTAATCACTCCATAACCGATTGTTAAAAAATTACAGGTCAGTAGGGAAAAAGCTATTAAAAGCTCAATGATAATCACCAGATGGTGGCTAATTAGTTGCGGTAGAAGAACAAAATTTTTTCTAAAGTTGTAGCGCATAACATTTTATTGTTGTTGATCAATACGACTGTTTTGTGCTTGTTGCCAGTATCCTATAAGGTATAGGCCTCAGGCAAAGGTACTCAATCTCCATGAATGAAACTATTAGAGATGGTTATGTTAACGTTAAGGTCCAAAAATGTTTGATAAGATTAAAATGCGTGAAGCGCGTCGGGGCTGATACACAGCCCTCCTCCTCATCCTCATCCTCATCTGCAACCGCTTATCCCGTTAGGGGTCGCGGGGGGGCTGGAGCCGATCCCAGCCGACATTGGGCGAAGGCGGGGTACACCCTGGACAGGTCGCCAGTCCATCACAGGGCTGACACATAGAGACAGACAACCATTCACACTCACATTCACACCTACGGGCAATTTAGAGTCAACAATTAACCTAACCTGCATGTCTTTGGACTGTGGGAGGAAACCGGAGTACCCGGAGAAAACCCACGCTAACACGGGGAGAACATGCAAACTCCACACAGAAGGGCCCCAAGCCAGATTTGTGATGCTGATACACAGCATGGGAGTAAAAACTGCCTGAAAAGCAGATTTTTAAGGAAGGAATGTCTGTTACACATGACTGCATTCACAAAGACGCTGGGTTGTTAAAGCATCTATTTGATTATATATGATAACTGTGATTCAGAGCTGGTTCATTTAATGCGGAGAGTGCACTGAATGTTAAGATTTGCAGGCATTCTCAATTTGACCTTCTGGGCGGTAAGCCTTACAATAATTGGACAAAATGGCACTGTTATGCAAATAATGCACATGAAATTGTAGGATTTCAAGTTCCTAGAGGGGGCGATTAAGCTATAAATAAAGAAAGGGGAATGAAGCACTACAATGTAGTCTCTGGATATGATGTTGGAAGAAATGTTCCATATCATTTCATTATTGGCTGTGTTTTAGTTTTGTAACTGAAGGTCCACTAACTAGTTTTCTCTACTTCTCAATGTCTTCATGAGTCGATGGAATTTAGTCCCGTTCCCTATGTAGATATAAATGGCTCATTCTAAGATAACAAAACACAACAATTCTTATTTTCAGGTGAAGAAAACATACTTATTAATATTATATTCCAATTTCTGCAAAAAGATCCCCCTAAATGTTACACACTGTTCCGTTAAAGATGAAAATCTCTTTCCCAGCACCTGTAAGGAAGCCAAAACAGGTGTTAATTTAGCAGTTTTATGGCCAGGGTTTAACTGGATTCTCATGGATGTCTTATGGTAGTGGCCATGATTAATTATCAAAGAACGTTTGTGCATTAATAAGCAGTAGGATGTTAGCTTCTCACTGTAAAGGCTTGTGTGACTAACTTTTATGTGTCAGTGGATCCAAGATATATAATTACCACCAAATGTGCTGCAATTATCGTTTAGGCTGGGAGACAGAGCTTACAATTAAGGCCGTGTTGAAGATCTGAAGTTTCACGTGCAATTACACTTTAGTATTTCACATCAAGTGCACTTTGTAAACCTACCAAATGTGACAGAACAAGGGCACACATTGTGAGAGCCATTTCAGATCTCCTTTCATTTGTAAACATATTTTCTACTTAACAAATTACCTAAGATAATTCTAACGACTTCACAACAGCTGTGAAATACAAATCCAACTCACTCCCCCATTGTAAAAAGCTTTTGCAAACTAATTTAGCAGAATCTAATCTTGAGTATCTACGTTAAGTTCACTGAGCCTGCTGAGCATTTAAACATTACGGCACTAAATCACAGCAACATCATCAACAGAGCCTCTAAGACAGAGCTGTTTAGATGTATTATGAAGACTGAGCTGACTGATTATCGAGGTCAGAAGCATCTGGGAAGAACATACTGTGTTTTTTTAAGCTGTCAAACTGTTGATCTCCTCTCTGGCCCTCAAGATGTGAAGGTGATTATTTCTGGCACTGACTGATCTTCATTGTCCATTTAATTTGACCCCACTAGCACTAGCTGTTTTATAACAGGAAACATATTTCAGGTTTCTGCAAGAAAACATGACTTTTTCTTATCACTTTTATAATACTTACTCTAACAGTTTAAGACGTCTGGCAGTTTAGTTCAACAAGTACAAATCTTCCGAACTAAATGACAAAATACACCGTTTATCATCGCTTTCCAAAGTGGCACATATGAGTAATTTGGGATCTCACGCCCCTAGCAGCAGAACATCGTTTGTCATCACCTCCCAAAACCGTTACAAATGTTATTCATATAACTGTTTGCTGATCTGCTGCTGTTATGGTAAAGGTTTGGTTAGGTTTAGCCACAAGAACAACTTGGTTATGGTTAAGAAATAGTAGAAATCATAGTTAAAAGAACTACTTGGTTAAGGTTATGGAAGGACCAAGAAATCAACGTTGATTGTTCAACCCGGTCTCCTACAAAATTACGTTCCCATTCAACAAAACTGTATTCTCGAGGCAGTTTCAAGGGAAACATATTTTCTCCTGTATCGCACGGTCGCAGTTTTAAACACGTGGTTAACGTAAATTGAAACAAAACAAAAAATGTAACAAAACTACTTCATTAGGTTTAGGCAACAAAAGTACTTGCTTAGGTTTAATTAAGAAAAACATTATGGTTTGGCTAATAATAACTGCATTTGTTACGTTATTGAGTTACGGACATAAATTAAAATAAGTGAATGTTGACTATTTTCACAAAGGACATGAACAGCAGTCTCCTGGGGGAAAGTCCTGTGTTTCTTCAATACAAACATATTTGTTATAAGTCAAAAACAAACGTAATCCCCAAAAAAATAAGTTTCCCTCAAAATGTAATTCAAAATGCAGTTTTGTTGTATGGGAACATCATTTTTAGGATATAGGGCTGGACCGTTGGTATCAAACAGGAAACAAACAGTGTTCTCCTATGTTCGAGTCACAGAGTTTGTTGCCCAATCCATCCACCCTGAGCACCTCCCTATGAGGTTTGCCGGTGCTAAAAAAAAATATCACGCTGCTTCCGCCTTTGTTCATGCCAGTCAGTCAAGTCATAATTCACACAGCCGCTAGAGGTCCATGTGAGGATTAGGCATTTGAACAAACAACAAATACTGTTATTTATCAGGCAGACTTTAGTAGAAGTAGTAGTAATTTATAGTGGAAAAAAATATGGTGATAAACATTAAGAAAACTACATGTTTTCTATATTGTCTATTAAAATTGCAGAAGAATAGGCAGCCTATTTTAGTAGTGGAATAATGGTGTTCAGCAGAGTAAGATGATGCAGTGTGAAAGCCGTATATATATATTGTTGTTGTCAAGCTTTGAATATAATCTACAGTATAGCCCTAGACTCAACACTGTAGGAGATTCACAAGTAGGACATAAGCTGCGTTGATCCTAAACTTCCTTGCAGTGAGCCACCATCATCCTGCTTTTCTGAATTATATCTACCTTCTGTTTGCAGTGGACTGAGCAGCATTAATTGGACACATGTCACCAGTAAAAAGATACCCGGTGGGGAGGGAGGGAGTAAATGACCCAGTAGTGCCAAGTTTGCAGTACTCCAAGTGTCCCGGCATGCACCGGCAACAGGTGGTGCCTTTATGAGTGCCCAGAGTGTTGCATGACAGCGACAGCTATGGGTTTATCACCATGGTCAAGGGGAGAGACAGCCGAGGGGAGGGGGAACAGGAGTTGAATGTCAGTGGATGAGACGGTAAAAGTGCGACTTAAAAAAGGTATGAGAAATAAGGAGAGGGAAAAGGCATCTGGGGAAAAAAAAAATCTCCCCTTGATGATGATGAGTGGGAGTTTTAGACTCTACTTTCTCTTTTTCCATTATGGTGTAAAGAAATGAAGCACATCGTCTCTTAGTTATCCCAAAGGCTCTCTCAGCAGTCGAATCACATGATGAACAGAGAATTCCAGGGAGGCCACACTGACCTCGACCCCGCGGCTCTCGCGCAGCTGAAAGAGCCTCTGATCGTGACTCAAGCCAGTCGAGTTACCCCAAAGAATCTCAACCAATCACAACTCTTGTGACCTGCAATGAAATTACCTAATACTTAACATACGTAACTTCCACCAGCCGACACAATTTCAAAGAAGAAGAACATGACTGATGTATCATATCATTCAAACAGTTACTACCCCGTACACCCCTGACCCTGTAGGCCGAGCGGACCCACACTCATATCCATCTTCACTGCTGAATGATCAATGTAGTAATCTGTCAGTAACCAATGCCATCATGTATAATCCTCAAACATCCAAAGACTGGTGAAGTTTATAGCTCTGAAACAATCTCTAGAAGTGCAGCTTCAAGTTGGACATAGCCCCGGCTCTTTTAAGGAATATCTAATTACCATAACCTTGCTTACACGCAGCCACTCAATTAAGACCTAATTTTGTCTACGTTCAACTTCATTTTTCAGCTAATAGCGCCGTGAAAACCAATTTAGCTCAATGTGCTGTGTTGACAGGTTGACACCAGCTCCCACTCCTGTGATGGCGACGTGCCAAGATGTGACCATTTCACGTTCCTGCTAAATTGTCAATTAACATGTATGAAGACCGTATCATCTCTCATATCGAGGTGCTACACACGTCTGTTCAGCCATCTGTTAAGTGCGCCATGCCAGAGCTGTGTATGGGCCATACAGCCAGAGAGAATTCAGTTTCTGCTGCACACACTTGTCTCCTCATTAGAGGAAAATGGAGTTGAGTGAATGATACAGAAGTTTACACCTTGACAACGTATAGACAGTTATTTCTTTTAATTGTGCAATATAGTTAGCGCCATAGCATCAATGAGAATATAGATGCTTTTTACTTGAGTACATTTTCTGCTACTTTATACTTCTACTCCATGATGGACACATTATATTTTTTACTCCACTAATTTGACAGCTGTAGTCACTAGTTATTTTGTAGAAAAAGGGTTTACATACACAACATATGAACATATTTTATATAGAATATGATTATTCACATATTATATATAGTTGCCTCACAGCAAGAGGGTCGCAGGTTCAAACCCGGCTTGGGGCCCTTCTATGTGGAGTTTGCATGTTATCCCCGTGTTAGCGTGGGTTTTCTCCGGGGTTCTCTAGCTTCCTCCCACAGTCCAAAGACATGCAGGTTAGGTTATTAATTAATTAATTGATGACTCTAAATTGTCCGTAGGTGTGAATGTGAGTGTGAATGGTTGTCTGTCTCTATGTTTCAGCCCTGTGATAGTCTGGCGACCTGTCCAGGGTGTACCACGCCTTCACCCAATGTCAGCTGGGATACTTTAAGCACATTTTGCTGATAATACTTATAACGCACTTTTAATTAAATAAGACTTTTGAATGGAGGACTTTTGTATTACCACAAAAAGTGAAAGACAAAGAAGGACATCTTTAGTTTATTTTGCAATGTTCAGCATATATTTAGATTTAACAAGGCTGGGTCCACTCATGCTTCACATCTCTCTAGGACTGAACAGCATGTTCCTCACTGCTCTATTAATCAGAGTGATAACACACTTTAAGGCTGACTATTTTTAAGAGTTATGCTAAGGTGGCAACCAAAATCTGTCCCAAAACTTTCTGAATTGGTGTGTCTCACAGACAGCCAGGTGAAGGTAATACCACTTGTATAGCACACTGCTTCCACTTGATTCACATCAGACCACAGGTTTTCTTGGTGTGATAAGCATTTTGCTACGAAGGCGACTCCAGTCAGTCTCTCAGTACAATTTCAGTAAAGTATTCCTTTGAAAGTATAATTCTGCCAAAATTGAGTTTTCCACGCTGTTGAGTCCATGACGGGGACATGATGAACGCCACTTTAGAGTCAGAGAAGTGTGAAAAGTAAGCATTCAATTA
Source organism: Sebastes fasciatus (assembly GCF_043250625.1). Taxonomy (NCBI): domain Eukaryota; kingdom Metazoa; phylum Chordata; class Actinopteri; order Perciformes; family Sebastidae; genus Sebastes; species Sebastes fasciatus. The sequence goes on from NC_133795.1 coordinate 26,639,161, forward strand.
CTCTGGAAGTAAAGTAAGAAGTTTAGCTGCCTCTTCTACATATGGTGCGTGTGCGCTTTAAGGAGATGAAAAGGTTTTATTTACTTGAACATCCTGGTTCAGAGGTGAGATAGAGGCCACATCTCAATCTCATAAACAAACTGTAGCCAGAGATAAAACCATTTTTTCCCCCTGTGTGACTGTTGCCATTAAACTTGAAAATAACATACAAATATGTGCCACTTTTTTGACATTTGTGTGCCAAAAATAGAGGATACTAGTGAGCTTAGAAAAGAGCGAACGCCCTGACAAGCCTGTGCAAAGCTATGAACTCTGAAACATTTTTACAACTACGTTTACAACCAAAGGTATCAAAAATATCTCCTGATTTATATATGCTGCTGTGGGCAGAGTTCTGACCAGGATATATCAGCATAGCAAAGCTAGCAGAGCAGTAAATCAGACACATGGTGTGACCTCATCAGCCACTCGCCTCTTAAAAGGATTGGGGGCATTACCTTTCCTGATCGCGGTGGTGCACTCCCTGAAGCTCCAAAACATTATCCACGGTTGATAAAAATGTCTCTCTGATTCTGACACTATTAAAATTACCCTGATGAAAGTTGAGCAGCCACAGACACCTGAGGAGGAGAGACGGTGGACTGCACTGTCGCCTGGGATAATGTAACCTTTGCAGTCCAGCAAATACAAAAAAAAAAACATATGTTATACAGTAATTTCCCAAAAATATTTGGCAAATTTTAAAGCAGCTTTCATGTCAAATGATGCAACTAAGAAACCCATGGATGCTTCACAGATGAATATCAAATACAGCTACCTACGTCTGGCAATAATGAAGCGGTAAAATGCTACATTGACCGAAACGGATCAAAATGAAAGCGAGCGAGATAAGACATTGCTTAAGGGAGCAGACTCAAAGGAAGGACTGGAATATCAAAGAATAGGTAGATATGGACGGTAAATGGAGTGGAAGTGAGGCAACAGGGAGCCACAGGAGGTGGAGTGTGAATTATGGCAAAGACCATTAGAAACAGATTCAGACACAGTTGTAAGGAGCCTGTAGGCATGTAGTTCAAGGAATTTGGAGAATACTAAGCCATAACTGTTCTTATATACCTGAAAGCTTTAATCTGGAAAACAGTAAATAGCAGTAAGAGGAAGTGAGAAACGGCACATGAGGGAAGAACAAGCATGTTATCTTGCTGTCTTTTTAGTGCAAATTCCCTCTTTGTGTTACTACGCCTTCAACGCAGTTCAGGAAGGAAACACTGTCTGGGGAAACAAAAACAGGGATTTAGGAAATAAAAGGATTGTACCTTTTGAAGATACCGACTTAATATGTTGAACTCATATTGGCTTAAAGTTATTTCTCTCAGTTTTGCAACATGAATAAAAAAAAATGCAGCTACTTTAGAACTGGTGAACCACTCCTTGGTAACATTATGTCATTATTCTTGCATTAATACAAAATCTATTGTAAATGAATTATCAAAAATGTAAAGGTAGTTAATTAAAACAAAAGTTGAATGGTATTTATTATTTTTTGTATATTTCAGAGGTGTTTATTATTTAGCCTATCCTCATTGATATAAATGGGGAAGACAAAAATAATAGAAACACCTGTCAGTATTATGCAATGAAGTTAAACGGCACCACGAGCTGCATCCTCCAAAATGAGATGAATGAACGCCTCACTAATACAGTTTTAACGCAAACTGAACATTAAATGTATAATAGGTAACCGTTGTCAGTTACTGTTGGTAAACACACAGCATTCAAAGTGGCCTGCCTTCCCAATGGCTCAACGAGCAAAAAAGAGAGCAGCGAAGAGAGCAGCGATGGTCGAGCGAGCTATGGGGTGAATGAAGAGAGGGAGCGGCATTAGCGAGAACAAAGCACTGAATAAGAAAAATTAAACATTGTTACTGAAGCCCAGTAATGTCTCGAACACCGCAAAATAATAAGAAAAGAAAATATACGGGCAGAGGGCAGAGACTCTGCACACCACCACACACTTTTAGTAGGTCTTAAGTGATGATTGAGAGGGATTGTTTTTATTCCTGCATATTACACATATAACCATCATGAAGATAGGATTTGTTTAGAATTGTTGTCTAGCAGCCCGGTCGCACAAAATGGCGTATGAATGCCAAGATAATGTGCAAGGCATTTAGCATGAAATAAATACACCTTTCTTGATTTCCACGTGTCATTTGTACGCTATGTATCCTGCACTGACTGCAATGTAAATGCATCTGCGTATAAATGCTATGGTAAGAGTTAGTGACGTAGTATAAAAAGTGAGAAAGACCAATTATGGTGGGCGAGTTGGGAGGTGGATGGGTCCAGCAAACACACAACTTTAAACCAGGAGACTGATGTTTGAGACAGTTGTTGACTGGTGTTTTGTTTTGTAAGTTAAGTTAATGACGTTTTGTCACGTGTTTTCCGCAGTTGTGTTACGTTGTTTCTGTTTGTATTTTACATAGTTTACATACTTATTTTAAGCCCAACCTTGATGTTATTCCTTAACCTTAAACCTGAACCTAAGTTGGTGCTTTTCTTGCCTAAATCGCAGACATTTGTGTGGCATATAGATGACACGCAAAAAGGCTAAAATGTGTACTCATGACACGTGGAATATCAGTGTAATGTCATAGTATTCATACGCCTATCTGTGAGACCTGGTTGTGTCTAGACTGCATTTGATTTAGCTCGGTGTCCCCAATAAACTGACAAATGAACGAATATGTCTTTACTTTTGTTATGTTTGTACATGTGTGTACTGCTTAAGTAAGTATTGAAGTTTTTTTTTAAATCATCAAAGTGTTCGGACAGAAATATTTTTTACAAAACGAATGAAAATTCTCAATTTCACTATATAATACAATGACACACTTGTCATAAGCCTTAATCGCAAAATTATTTTTCATATGCATCTTGGTGTCTTATCATATTAACACCATCATACATTATTTTTGTTTCACGATATCACAATAGCTTAAATATAGCGTGGTTTTTATGCTCTCCGTTAACCCTTGCCCTATCTCGACCTGACCAGATGACATGGCGAGACCTTTGGCGGCCTATGAACCAGAACATGCTTGTGGTGTCATCTTTCCATGTAAGTGAACCAGTAAGCTAGTTAAGTAGCTTGTGAAAATGTATGTATGCTTAAGCATGAAGCCCTTATGAATGTATGACAATTAGAGACATGTAAGCTACTGATGTGTCACTGTATTAGATCCTGAAATCACATATGATATATTTCCGAGTAGCTAAACATCATCAACATCAAAGCAGAAGAAATAAAGGTTCCCCAGTAAAAAAATAATCTTTTTTAAAATTAGATTTCAAAATAAAATATGAGAGCAGATCAGCACTGATATTTGCAATGATTATTCATACTGTATGACTTAAGTTGTTACATAACCTGCTAGAAAATGATACCTGGAGGCATATTTCTTTAAGTGAGACAGATTTATGGTTGTTGTTTTTTGCTGAAGGCAAAGTTCACATGTTTTACCGTCGGGGCAAGAAAGTTATGCAGTAAAGAAAAAACATTTCACCAGGTCTGTCGTGACGTGTCTCTTTAAGATATACATTTGTTTGGTATAAATTAACAATAAATCCATAAAATCTGTGTCCATAAATACACATGTAACATTTATAGGGAAAATGCAAGTGTTTTATCATATGTTGAGAAAAATAAAATCAACACATACTGTAAGCACACTGTACTACTTTATGCAAGGAACTAAGTTTGTCATTATATTTCATACATACATATATGTGGATCACTTTGTATGAGAAAGGGTGCTTTTATTCCCCAGCATCATTTACAGTATGTATATTATCGACGCTCTTGTTCATGTTTCAGATGTTCATCAGCACATAAAGTCGTAGCAGCTGCTCCGTGTTTGGCACGACGCCCGGTGGGAGGGAACAATGTGACACACCTACACATCACTTCTTTATTTAAGCCTCTAAGGACAGTGGCTGGAAACGTTTACGCCGTGTCTTAAAATAATACAACTCGCGACATGACATGCAACTGGAATACCAGAGTCTGTAATAAAAGACGAGAGAGAAAAGCATTCGAGTGCCGCAGCCTTGAGTCTTGATTTAGACGTAGCTGGGTTATCTTTAGGTTTTATTCAAAGTCACATGCAGAATAACATTTTCTGAGATGTTGTTGAGTTGTCATTGTTAAATATTATGTGATAAATAACTATTTCAATTTATATGTGTCTGCTTTTCAAAAGAGGTCCTGGATATCAAACTTCATCCAGTGAAGATTATTATATATTTCCACTCCAGTTTGTCAAATCAATATTGGCCATTTAGACATTCCTTCTTTTGTTAATTGAAGTTGGCAGGATGGTAATTAATATGTCCCAGAATGTATCACTTCCTCTAAACATAATTACAGGAAATCGGCCTTGGACAGCATTCTGACATCATCCGTTAACACAAACACATGTGGATTTTAGTGAAAATATCCACCTGACTGTTTTGATGGGCTTGATGTTACTTTACTTTTTAGATTTTATGCAGTGTGTGGTCTGTAATAAAAGTGTGCTGAATGGAGTGAGATCTGTTAACCGTATGTTTACTATCTTATAGGCTGCATTTTATGTGCATTCAATATGAATATCATTGAAAAAGAAACAACAGTTTGGCTGCACTCAGTCTTACCTTCTTTATTTCCATAAATAATCATTTAATCAGGCTTTTAAGAGTTAAACAATCACATTAACATTCACTACACGCCGCTGACCTAATCAAGTCTTAAACTTGTGAACTCCGATATATCTTGATTTTCAGGCTCGTAAACAAAGAAACTTCATCTTCATTTGTGTCACGACATCTGGTTTATGGAAACAAATGATTCTTTAAGAGGTATTTAACCTGCTCTCTGACCCACCCTTCACTGTGCCCCCTCTGTGCTTCACCGCCCACCCAACCTCCAATGTCTTTGGAGTCACCACAAATACGAAAAAGCCTAAATAGCTTTTGGCAGTCACCGGGTCTAGTCAGTAGAGGAGCATCAAGCACAGACTCGCTCGCTGCTGGAAGCAGGATCTATTACATTGAAAAAATTAGGAGAAGGCACAGTGTGACCAGACTGCTGCCTGAAAGGGAACAGCGCTGAGAGCATTGAGGACTGTGAGCAGGTAGGTGGCCTTAAAAACGGAGGTTGGATGAGAAAATGTTGTGAGCAGAGAGGAGAAATGGATTACACGTCAACCTATTTCTTGCAAGTCAGCCCCTGCGAACATAATCAGGATAAATAAAATGTGTAGGTTTGCATTAGAAAGACGTCAGCGTTTTGAGAGCAGGTGCACAAATAGGTGCAGTAAAAAAACTAAATTATACGCGGAAGTGTGTAATGAATACATGCTTCTATTTTCCTCCACAGAGAGCTGAACTTGATGTGCTGAAAGAGCAATAAAGTGACTTTGAGTACAATTTTATGTGCTATCTAATTCCAGTTGCTCAAATTACAGAGTATGTAACCATGTTCATAATTTTGAAATTCATTAAACACTGTACAGGATTTAGTTACACAGAGGACACACGGATTTGGTGTTGGTGCATGAAATCACTTTAGTAAGGCATGCAGGCTTCTCAGTTTGAATTTCACAGTTTTAAATCTGGGAAGCTGGATCATAGCAGTGAGGTCAGAGCTGGGAGGTTGTTGGTTGATGACTAACTTTAGATGGAGGTATCAAATCGATATGTAGCCTGAGATTCAGAGAGCTGCGTGAAGGGTGTGGGCTGTACTTTGGCGGAAAATAGGATTTCTCTTCACTTTAAAAGAAATACAGAGGACTGCTGTTGATGGTGTTCACACTGTAGTCATTATCTCTATGCTTGTGCCTCACATTGTGCACATGCAGAATGTTCTTTTTGTGAAAAGCAATTATCTTCAATGCAGTTACGCTCCATAGATCTAAAAAGAATGCGATCAATTTAAAAGATAAGACCAAAAAAGTTAATGAGGATAAACGCAGACTGATCAAAACATGTTGCCACACAGCATGCTACACTGTGTTTTGAACAACATATATGTGTCAACTTGTCAGCCCTCTCGAAGAGCAAATCCACTGGGAAGCTCAAATAGCTTCATTAGTGCTCATTTGACACCAAAAGGCCGGTTTTGTGTGAGCTACACAGCCGAAGGTACTTTCTGTCTCCTATACTTTGCTGCAGTCGGTGACGTGTGGTGAAATGCAGTGAGGGACATTTGAGACGATGCCAGATGCCATTTCAAGAGTATGTGGTCAGTGGTGCAGTCATCTGCAGTGGGTGACTGAATCCCTGAGACATGTCACGTACTACTGAGACATTAAACATTATGTGTTTGTGTGCTGTGCAGCTACTCAAGTGTCTTTTTTCAATTTTCTTTTTTTCAAATTTCAAAGCCTGTCACTGTATTTCATGTCGTTAATTCGAGAAGGTGTCAGCTTTAAAGGTCACCTATTATGCAAAATGCACTTTTCCATGTCTTTTAAACATCAATATCTGTCCCCAGTGTGTCTACAGGCCACCATAGTATCATAAAAGACCATCCTCTCTCTTTTTCTCCTCCTCCGTTTGTCCGGAAATGGGTGCAGAAAAAAAATTCGCTTTTTTCCTTGTATTCTGACGTCATTAGAGAATGCAAGCCACGTGAGGGTTTCCTGGTCGAACCAGAGAGAACCTTCAGTAGCTGACCCCGCCCCACAGCGCGTCACTGTCTCTCCTCCTCAACCTAACTTGAGCAAAGTAGCTCCTGTTAGTCTGCAAGAACCAGCAGAACAGGCTTCATGTACTCCCATCATCTAAATATAACATGTTCTTTCACAAAGGCTTTATGTAATTACACTGTTTAAACAGATGATATTTATATATTATATATATTTGATGTCATGCATGTAGCAGAGTACAGGTAGTAAATAGTGACTTGTAAGCAACACAACACATTTCTGTTTCACAGTCAAACTTTATTTGAGTTGACAGATGACAATATTAATTATTCACAGCATTTGTAATCATCTCACCTGTTAGTTAGTTATGTTAACATGGTACAGGAGAAAGTCTTCAGCTCTGGTAAACTATGGTAAGCTAAGCTCCGGTGGTCTGTAGTCATGGTAACACAGAGACAGCTACTACTGTAAATAATATACCATTACTCTGATCTTCCATACATTTATCTTTTAGCAGAAATAATGAACTGACTACTGTTTCACATCTTCTATTTTCCACCCTGATGGTCGCTGTGTTTACACACCGTGTCATAGCGGTAGCATGTAGCTAACCCGTTAGCATATAGCTACATGCTAACGGGTTAGCTACATGCTACCGGGTTAGCTCTGTATCTCCATGTAAACAGAGCCATCTGCTCTCAGCTGTCTGCTCTCCTCTGGGATGATTCTGTCGGTCATTTCTCACAGATGGATCTGTAAAGACAGACGTAAAACAGAGTGTATGTTTACGGTTTACAGAGTTGATGCATGAGGTAAACACTGAGCTAACTAACAGAGATATAAATAGTATTATTTACCTGAGAGAAACCGTCAGGAAAACCTGGAATCTGGACTGCAGATGTTCATCATGTGTCGCCGATTTCTGATCAGATTCCTCCGGTAACGTGCGCTGGGTGAAGTTTCTGGTTTATAAACTTTAAAGTGGTTTATAAACTTTATTCTAGCTCCTCTCTCTCCACTCGTCTCTCTCTCTCTCTCTCTCTCTGAGAGAGAGAGAGAGAGAGAGAGAGAGCTTCTCCGGGAGGGAGGGGGAGGGTGACGCTGTTGTTGAGGACGTTTGATTGACAGAAAACGCTGACCAATCAGAGCAGAGTGGGAGGAGACAGAGGCTACAGACACAGAAATCAGCACTTTTGGAAATGGGCTGAAACAGAGGTTATAGAGACATGCTGGAATGCATGATCTGATTGTTTTTTTGAAAAAAAAACTTCAGAGACATGGTTTGGAGGTGTCTGAGACCTATAATAACTAGTTTAAATGGAGTATAATATGTGACCTTTAAGTAATGTCAAGGGATGTGGTGTTTTACACATGCAAATATGAAATTACAGGCAAACATCACAGGGTTTGGCCATGCATGGACGGCTAAGGAAGCACACACAAACTCAAGGATCATCCTGTTAATGTCAGCGACGAATCCAGCGGCATTAGTTACAAGACAAACCGTCAAAATACTATGAGAGCAAATAATTGCCACAAGGATCTTTTTAATTAGGATACTCACATCATATTTGGTAAACATCTATCATATTTATTCCAACAACACTCTCCTTTATGATTGTGTGTGTAGAACATAACAGAGTGAGGGGATGATAGATGTTTACCAAATATGATGTGAGTATCCTAACAACCGAACGATCCAAACCGTGACTAGCGAACCGAACGGTTCCGATTTTTTACCTGAACGGTTCTATCCCTAATATATATACAGTGTATATATATATATATATATATATACACAAACAAAAAATCGTTCGGTTGTTTGGTTCATTTGAAATAAGTTATGAGGCCGATTGTGTATTTTTTTCATGTAGAGTTAGGCTCCCGTTTATTATCACACTAGAAGTCAAGGCCTATGGAAGGAGGCTGGGACACTGGCGGACATAGGTCTGTAGGTATGGGGTAAAACACATGCTCAGTGTAACTGAAGTTGCGGTCGTGCGTTTCTATTGGCTCAATTTTGGCGAGCGTAGACCAGATTTTACTGCGCATGTGTTTGTGTACCCCAAAGATATGACGCGTTGATGAAGCGTGACCCCAGCCGCCTTCTCAGTTGGCACGGATGAAGTGCTGAGTGCGGCTGTCAGTCAGTTTAGGAAATGGCGAGTGGACACGATAAAGCAGAGGATCCACCAACATCGTTTCGCTCTGCTGTATTACGGATTTAGTGTTACCTATGAAAATGACGGAGAAAAAGTAGTGAATAAAACGGCGACTGTGTAACACTGTGCAACACGTGTGGCTTATGTGGCCGTCGATAGCGCAAGGAGGAGAGAGTCGGGTAGGAAAGATTTAAACAGCCTCTAGATGCAGATTCAGAAAAGGCAAAAACACAACTACAGCATTGGGGAGGTTTATAGTGAAAGATATGCAGCCTTATGCAGTCGTGGAGGACGCTGGATTTCAGCATGTGTTCCTTAGGTTCAGTTTCAGGTTCTAGATTCATATGATGCCAGTATCTTCACGGTGGCTTTAAAACTGAGCCTGCTACAAGCTAAAAATCGCAAGATGCGTTAATACGTTAAAGAAATTAGTGGCATTAAATTGAATTTGCGTTTACAGTTAAGATCGCGTTAACTTTAACAGCTCTAATAATATATATATATTATATAAAATAAACAGTAAAGAGTGAAAGAAGAGTGAAAGAAAAACAAAAACAAAAAGGAGAGTACAAACTCTGAGGGTGAAAAAGCTAGATGTATTTTCTTTCTGGTACAGTGGTCCAACATTTCAGATAGCCCGTCTCTAATTTTAAGCTTGGTGATTTGTTGTGTTGCCTGCAGTGACAGCCAGCCTGCCTACATACTGGTGAGATGTAATGATGTTACGAAGCATGGCTCTTATTTTTTTATTTTACTTTTCTTTTTTTATTCAAGCAACAGAAGTATTTACTGTCAAAATCTCAGGGACAGTGACTGGGAAAAAAGCTCCGGATCTATTGACAGTTATTTTGTGTACAACGTCCCCTCACCCACAAGTCAGACTCCATTTAATTGGATGAGCGCCTCTGCCAAACATTAAACTATAAATGTAATGAGCTAAAACGGCAAAACTATTCAGTGGGAGGGAAGATGAGTGTCTTTCCTTTAATGCAAAGGGCCTCCTGCCAAACTGTCTCCTGTTGCAGGCTGTTTTGCTTTTACCATATGTGTTGTGTAGTTCATTTTCAAGATCCACCAACAGCCAAGATCGCTGCTGGAGCCCAGGCCCTTTCTGAACACATGCTGGAGCACGAGCACAACTAAAAATAAAATGATTACTCTCCAAGATACTGTAGCAGGTTTTATTTTCAGTGGGACCTCAGGACAGACTGTAAACATTTGACATTTGAGGTGAAATATTTGAGATTCAGTATTTAGTGAAATGATGGTGCAAGTCGAAAAGTGAAGTCCTTACTTTAACTAAGCCAGACTCACTTTTCAAACACTTCAGCTTTTAAGCAATTTTATATTTTTTTAAAGCCCCTGAAAATGTCTCAAACAGCTTCTCATTATGAGCAGTTGGGTCTTACATGATCACAGATTATCTGAGTTTTTGAGTGTCACAAATACTTAATGTAAAATTTGAAACCAAGTTTTCAGTGCTTTAAAGGTTTAGAGGAGTTGGAGTAGGTTGAGTACACATACTGTTGTTAAATGTAAAACCCTTTGATAAACCAGGCGACATACTAGAGGAGGTTTGTACCTTTTACAATAGACACACATGCCTATGTGATTTAAAAAATCATGCAATCAATAGTTACCAGGCTATTTTCATGCACAGTCAGCAGTGCAAAATAGCAAGCATTCAACAAAATCCTAATGATAGATAGTTCAAGGTACCAGAGGTCATCCAAGTAAATACAAAAGCGAGCACTAAAACACTGAGCACTAAAAGCAGGATTCAAACAGGACTCACCTCTTCATGTCAACAACATTTTCTGAAAATCTTCGTTAAGCTGCAAAGTAGTAATGACAATAGTAATAATTGACCGTACATAACCACACCTACTTTACGTTCCTGTCCAATGAGAAGGTTAAGACCTCTTAACTTGAGAGTCCTTAAGTCAAATTTTACAAGAACAAAAAATAGTAATGGCATTAAGTGATGCGCATGTGACCTTTCATAACAGAGAAGAGACACGACTCATGTAACAGTTCAACAAATGTCATGTGAGTCAGCTGTGATCCTCATAAATGTAATGATAAATTTACACCGGTTTTCTTTTTTTTTATATATATATATATAAAACCCTTCTGGTATCTTATATAACTCTTCTGGTATAAATATATCATGAAAAACTCACTTTTCCAGTGCTTGTGCTCATACATTTGGGGATCTGGAGTGTCTACCAACCCACAAACTGGGAAATAACAACAACCCAGTCAGTTTTTTGTGTGCTGCGTAGATCAGAAAACATGTCATTCAGATTTGGCTCCCCTTCCTATGTCACATTCAGGCTCATTAGAATAAATCGCCCACAGCTTGAGAACTACCCGCACCATATTTTTCTCACAAGCCAATCAGAGCAGACTGGGCTTTTTCAGGAGGGGGTCTTAAAGGGACAGGCGCCAAAACGGAGCGTTTCAGACAGAGGGTGAATACAGGTTTATTCAGTATGAGAAAAACAAAGTGTTTTTGGAACATTAAAGCATGTAAACATGTTCTAGTTGAAACCCAAAATACAAGTATGAACCTGGAAATGAGCATGATATGTCCCCTTTAATCAAGAGAAGGTAGAACTGCAAGTGTGGGGAAAACTGTGGTGGAACGTGGCATGCTGCATCTTTTAGCAGTTTTTTTCTAAAGACTGTGAAGAGGCAATCTAAAACATGGTATTTCATATTAGTACTCACATTTTTTTTTAACAGAAAAATAAATGAACTAATATTAATCAGGACTGGGAGGCTATAGCAGTGGCAGTGTGTGAGTATTTAGAAACTAAGCCAAACACTTCACCCTGCTTATTTAGGGCTTCAACAAGTTCCCTGCTTAATTAGCACACGGCTCCACATGGATACCTGAGATAGGCATTTATCCCACGTTAAGGCCAACAGTTACTGTAAATGACACTGGTTGCTGCCTCTTACTGACTGGTTAGAGTAACTGCAGTGAACTTTAGAAAATACCATTTGAGCAGTTCAGAGCAGCTGATTTTCCTCCAAAAGTTTTTAAATAAATTTCAAAAAGAGAAACTGGGTATAAGAGGGTGTGGGAGGAGTTCGGAGCAGCCATGGAGAAGGACTTTCGGTCGGCACCAAAGTGCTTCTGGAAAACCATCCGGCACCTTAGGAGGGGGAAACGGGGAACCATCCAAGCTGTGTACAGTAAGGATGGGACACTGTTGACCTCAACTGAGGAGGTAATCGGGCGGTGGAAGGAGCACTTTGAGGAACTTCTGAATCCGACCAATACGCCCTCTATGGTAGAGGCAGAGCTGGAAGCTGATGGGGGACCATCATCAATTACCCTGGTGGAAGTCACTGAGGTAGTCAAACAACTCCACAGTGGCAAAGCCCCGGGGGTTGATGAGATCCGCCCAGAAATGCTGAAGGCTCTGGGTGGGGAGGGGCTGTCTTGGATGACACGTCTCTTCAACACCGCGTGGAAGTCGGTGACAGTGCCTAAGGAGTGGCAGACCGGGGTGGTGGTTCCCCTTTTCAAAAAGGGGGACCAGAGAGTGTGTGCCAATTACAGGGGTATCACACTGCTCAGCCTCCCTGGTAAAGTCTACTCCAAGGTGCTGGAAAGGAGGGTTCGGCCGATAGTCGAACCTCAGATCGAAGAGGAACAATGCGGATTCCGTCCTGGCCGTGGAACAACGGACCAGCTTTTCACTCTCGCAAGGATCCTGGAGGGGGCCTGGGAGTATGCCCATCCAGTCTACATGTGTTTTGTGGACTTGGAGAAGGCATATGACCGGGTCCCCCGGGAGATACTGTGGGGGGTGCTGCGGGAGTATGGGGTGAGGGGGGCACTTCTCAGGGCCATCCAATCCCTGTACGCCCAAAGCGAGAGCTGTGTTCGGATCCTCGGCAATAAGTCGGACTCGTTTCCGGTGGGGGTTGGCCTCCGCCAGGGCTGCGCTTTGTCACCAATCCTGTTCGTGATATTCATGGACAGGATATCGAGGCGTAGTCGGGTGGAGGAGGGTTTGCAGATCGGTGTGCTGAGGATCTCATCGCTGCTTTTTGCAGATGATGTGGTCCTGTTGGCATCATCGGTCTGCGACCTCCAGCACTCACTGGATCGGTTCGCAGCCGAGTGTGACGCAGTCGGGATGAGAATCAGCACCTCTAAATCTGAGGCCATGGTTCTCAGCAGGAAACCGGTGGTTTGCCTACTCCGGGTAGGGAATGAGTCCTTACCCCAAGTGAAGGAGTTTAAGTATCTCGGGGTCTTGTTCGCGAGTGAGGGGACGATGGAACGTGAGATTGGTCGGAGAATCGGAGCAGCAGGGGCGGTATTGCATTCGCTTTACCGCACCGTTGTGACGAAAAGAGAGCTGAGCCGGAAGGCAAAGCTCTCGATCTACCGTTCAATCTTCGTTCCTACTCTCACCTATGGTCATGAGGGTTGGGTCATGACCGAAAGAACGAGGTCGCGGGTGCAAGCGGCCGAAATGGGTTTCCTCAGGAGGGTGGCTGGCGTCTCCCTTAGAGATAGGGTAAGAAGCTCAGTCATCCGTGAGGGACTCGGAGTAGAGTCCTTGCTCCTTTGCGTCGAAAGGAGCCAGTTGAGGTGGTTCGGGCATCTATAACGGATGCCTCCTGGGCGCCTCCCTTGGGAGGTGTTCCAGGCACGACCAGCTGGGAGGAGACCACGGGGAAGACCCAGGACTAGATGGAGAGATTATATCTCTACTCTGGCCTGGGAACGCCTCGGGATCCCCCAGTCAGAGCTGGTTAATGTGGCCCGGGAAAGGGAAGTTTGGGGTCCCCTGCTGGAGCTGTTGCCCCCGCGACCCGATCCCGGATAAGCGGTTGAAGATGGATGGATGGATGGAAGAGAAACTGAGAGCAAACCAACCCCAAAGTCTGACACCTCAAGCTTTGAGGAGAATGTCAGTCAATTCATAACTGATTTGTGTTCAAGCCATGCATTTATTCAGTGCTAAATATTTCCTCTTGTGTCTTCTGTCTTTTTCGCTACAGGGCCTTTTGAATAAGCAGAGCTCAAGAGGAAAGCCAAGATGTGGAAGAAGTCAAAGGTGACTGATCAAACTGCCGCTGGGCAGGCGGGTAAGTACAATGTGATGGACGGCCTAACTGGTTGGGTCAGTCAAGGGTTTGTATAGCAGCTGTCTCCATCTGTATTTCCTCTTAACCGAGGAATGATGATAAACAGGATCTATTTGAGTCACACAAATAATCTTTATAGAAAATAAAGATTCTTGTGAAATTGCATTCAAGAAAAAAAAAACACAGCAAGACAAGAAAACACCTTGGAGGCTTAGCACGTCACATAAGGTCCGTGTCTACAAAATACATCCTTTTATGAAGACGTGGAATACACAAGACATCTGAAAACTGCTGTATTATGTTGAGGGCTGACCATTTCCACCGAGAGAAAATGAAGACAAGCACCTCTGCCTTTTCTTTTATCAAGCGGAAGCAGTCCAAATATTATTCATGGTTTTTCAAGAAAACTCAACGGCAAAGAACATTATTTGTCAGCGGGGACACAGATGCTACGATTCAATGGAAGCTTTTTGCTACCCGGAAAAACAAGCAGCAACAAGTTTGAATGTGGCGCTGGCCATATCATTCATCAACATCTCTCATCCCAAGGATGTGTATCTGTATCTGTCAAATAAATGAATGCAGGCGTCACAAATGCCAGAAGCTGAGATGCAAATGGGCTGTGTAATCACTTAAAGAGAGTGAACAAATTACAAAAAGTAGTTTGATAAAGAACCTTCACTCGGGGTTACTCTGAATCTATCTGAAGAACAATGCAACAGGCACTAACCGCTCCCAAAACTGGAGAGAAAATCAAAAATGAAATGGTGTCCTTGTTTGATGGAAGACAAAATGAAGGCGTCTTTTAAATGAATTTCCAAGTTGCTTTTCCACAAGGTATTTGCACATAATTTCTCTCAAGCACTGCGCAGGTTTCATCCTGAAATGCGTGAGAAAATGTCTGAGCGAGCTTGAAGTTAAGTCTTCAAGACTATTAACATGCTGCTTAAACAACATATTGCTAACACACTGTATTATACTTTGTCTCTGACTAACCATGGTTTGTTGTGTTATGTGTCTCTGAATATTATGTTCTGCCCAAGTTGTGTCTGTCTCTGTGCTTCCCATTCCTGGGTTACACTGTATATTGTGGTGTTTCATGTTTACTGTCTCCATAATCCTGTCGAAGTTCCAACCTGCCATGGTGCTTTTGTCAGGATTAATATTTACCTGTGCTGTTCCTTCTCCTGCTGTCACGTTGCGTGTTTTAGTCGACGGTTCAGCCGGAGTTCAACCCGACGACAAAGGTATGCGAGCAAAAAAGAAATCAAATTACACAAACGACTCACCTTCTGTAAGTGCATGACGTTGGGTGAGTTGCATGTATGATGTGGTCTTCATCACGCCTTGAAAGGTGTCATCCGAAATGGATGATTCAACTTTCAGTGTCGCAACGGATTCATTTCATTGTGACATTTTAATCAGCCTCCATATGAATACTAAGGCTGTTGCTAGAGGGCACTGCGGTTGATTTCCATGTGTCTACTTCATCTTGTAATTTAAAGGAAAAATGCCACTTTGTATGTCAACATGCTCATTAGTCTTGAGCAGTGAGGTTGGCACAGTTCAGTCTCAATAAGTGAACTTGCTCTACAGGCAGATCTCTGAAGGAGTAGCATGATCTCTCCTAAAAATCTAGCTAATCTCACTGGCCACCCAATTGCCCCCTCAAAATAAATAAGCGCATAAATCGTCAAGCTTAAACTTAATTAACTTGTAACCTTAGATCAATATTGATCAACTGCAAACAGCATGAATTTGGGGTCAGTAAAAAGACTACGAGTAAAACATATTTCAGGCTATATTTCCATACGATGAGCACTGAGGCAAACGGAGTCACCCCTTTGAGTCACCCTTTCTGTATTCCCTTGAGAATTTCGGCCATTCATGCCTGACCCTCGTGCTCTCCTTGGCTTCACTGTGACGACCAGG
This sequence comes from Sebastes fasciatus, assembly GCF_043250625.1. Classification (NCBI taxonomy): domain Eukaryota; kingdom Metazoa; phylum Chordata; class Actinopteri; order Perciformes; family Sebastidae; genus Sebastes; species Sebastes fasciatus. Next base: position 26,655,065 of record NC_133795.1, read on the forward strand.
ACTGTCACAGATACAAAATTGCAATTTCTATGATCCTAGCAGTTCAAAGCTGGTCTAAGAGAACCATGTGCTGTCAAGTTAACACAGAACATTGAGGTCTCGAGGTAATCAGCTGGAACTTCACCCGTGACCTCCGGCAGCCCTTAGGCCTCACCCAACTCTCTATTCCTTTGACAACTACTCTGAGGGAATTTGAGGCAACACAAGTGTACAATGCTCTTAGGTATCAAATCATGGATGGCACTTGTCTTTCTCATGGCCATGAATTAAAATATCTCAACAATACTGTGATTAATGTAGTCCACGACAATTTAGAACAGTGAATCTAATTGTATTGGGATGTAAACAAATTAGACAGTTTAACGGCAAAAACTGCAAAGTCACTGCAAAATCCTAACAGCCAACAGTGGTTACGAATAAACACAGCATCAAACAACAACAGTGGGAACATGTTGGTGAGTCAGCAGCTTTTGAAAAGCTTATTATTCATTCATTTGATCATTTATTTATATGGCAAGACATGCTAGGTGTATTTATAAAGCACCTTTCGTACACAAAGGCATTTCAAAGTGGTTTATAAGCCATAAAAGACGTGGAATAAGAAAAACACATTTAAAAAGCTGATGAAAGCTATGAAATTAAAAAGATGAAAGGGCACAGAGCAATAAATAGAGCAAAGTACAGCACTAATGTGTAAGAAAACACTTCAGAAAACTGTAATATCACCTGTAAGTTTGTTCCAGCTCTGTGGGGCTTTGTGTTCAACATTCAGTCTGACTGTACAGCACAAATAATAAAAAAAATGAATGAATGAATAACAAGGATTGGGTAACACTTTAAATAACTTTCTATACACTGCTTACATTTCAGTGGTTGAAACTTCAAAGTTTGAACCATTCCTTTTTGAGGAACTCCTATCCCAGTAACAATTCCTCCTAATGAAGTCCAGCTACAACAAAAGGAGTCCATTAAATACGATGCACGAGCAAAACAAACAAACAAAAGAAAACACATTTTGGAAAATTACTTAATACAAAAGTAAAGCAAGAACATGATAAGAGCAGTTATTTTCAATTAGGTTGTTTTCAGCCATAGGCATTTCAGATGAGGAACAAATGTATAAAACGTTCAGCTTTTTATTGAGTTCAGCTAAAGTACATGCTCATCCACCTGACAGCCAGATCTCCTGAAATACAAGACATCAAGAGTCTGGTGATATTTGTGAATGTGGATCTAATATGACTCGTGTAACATATACAAATGTTTAATGTTAAATCTGCTCAGGGGTGACAGTATTCTTGTGAATCTTTCTGTACCAAAGTTAAGCCAATTACACTCCGTAATACTTTTTGACCATGAAATCAATGCCCGGCTTAAACATGCAGCTTTAATTACTGTTCTACATTAATAGCCTGATCACATTCCATGCAAACAAATCGCTTTTAATGATGCCCACGTCATCCTGGCGATTCCACAGAGTGAACGTCCAGCTTGTTAACAGCAACAGTAGTAATGTTACCAGCGCTCTGCCACATACAGTATACTGTTCTGAAGCTCCTGCCGCAAGCAATTTACCTCCAAAGCGCTTAAGACTGCAAAATGCTGGGGCACCCTGCTCATTTAATAATAATTTGCCTATTACAGGTCTTTCATGCCAAGAGAAAATAATGAAAGATCCCTGGACCAGCTGAAACCCCGTGATCAGCATTCAGTGATGCCGCCCTCGAGATTGCTATGGGTTAGTCCATATTGGTACTCCCAGGTGTTCTGGGACTTCTGCAAAGCACTTAAACCTGCTTCAATGCCAAATTCTAGGGGTTTAAATAGTAATACAACTTGGACTCATACTTTGGACACAGTGGACCGCTAGAGAGTGCAGAGGGCAGCGCTTTTTTTACTCCACATGGAAAACTTTTGGCCAACTTTCCCCGTTTTGAGTGCTCACAATTTAGACTGAACTGTGCCAGAAATAAAAATAATATGTAGTAGTAGTAGTACTCTCGTTAAAATATGGACACAGGGGGTTTAATTAATTACAGATGTCCACCTTCATGACTGTAAAACGCCTTGTTTTAATTACATCCTACAGTTGACATGAATGTGAAGTTCAAATGAAAAATCTAAATGTCTCAATATCTAAACATTACCGGGAAACTACATTTTTATCATAATCTATTCAACCTCCTGCCAAACAACTCTGGCATGGCCATGACCTGATTCTTTAGGCTTATAAAAAGAGTAAAATCATTATTAAATGTATTTATTCAGCCTCATCCAAATGTTATAAAGTTAAACAACTGCACTTCCTACATTAACACTAAAATTTAGCACAAGGCTTCTTTAAACTTGATCCATTTACAACATTTAAGGTGTGCACAGAATGTATGAAAATGTAGAAATAATACAACTTTTTTAATGTAGAGTAGACCATATACTTGTATATCATATACTAAATGAACAAGTAATTCAAATGAAAAGAGAATTAGTGGATAAACGTTTTATCTTTGGGAGACTTTTGTCTTATAATGCTTAAATTTGCAAGCTAAAAATGAGAGCTGAAAAACAACTTAATGGTTGAGCTACATGTAATCTAAACTGGAAAAACAAAGTTCGGAAACTTGTGTTTGGTGGATTATTTCTCTGTTGTTACAATGCTAATGGTCATTGTATTTTATATTTTTGGAAAGCCTGTTTATTTTCCTTTGCAATGATGTCCAACTTGTAAGAATCATGCATTTGTGGGATGAGCAGCACAGCTGATTATGTGGGTAGCACCCAAGAAAAATTTGCCAAAATGCTCCGTCAATGGTAAACAGTGTATTCTCCTGTTGGTATTGACTCTTGTTTTGAGTTGTTTGGTGGATTGGATGATTGAACTCTCTATCAGTAACAAGGAACAAACAAGACATATTGGCTATTTTACACTTTATTCATTTAATACACCGTCAGGAGCCTCAGTAGCGGTGGAAGATCCATATACGCAGCCTCAACAGCCTGGCACCTTCTCCTCATGCTGGTCACCAACCGGGTCACACGTTGCTGTGGGATGGCGTTCCATTCCTCAAACAGGATTCGTTGCAGGTCGGCCAACGAGGTTGTGTTGGTCACTGTAACACGTACAGCACGCCCAAGCTGATCCCACAAGTGTTGAATTGGGTTGAGGTGTGGACTCTTGGCAGGCCGTTCCATTCTCTCTACTCCCACATTGTGGAGGTAGTCTGTGATAACCCTGGCTCTGTGGGGGCGAGCGTTGTTTCTTGGAGGATGAAGTTAGGTCCCAGATTGTGGAGATATGGGATCGCCACTGGCTGCAGAATCTCATCCCGATATCTCCCTGCATTGAGATGGCCTTCAATGATGACAAGCCTTGTTTTGCCAGTGAGGGAGATGCCCCCCCACACCATGACACTGCCCCCACCAAAAGCTGTTACTACATCGGTGCAACAATCAGCATAGCGTTCTCCACGTCGTCTCCATACTTTGACCCTGCCATCCAACTTTCGCAGACAGAACCTTGACTCATCACTGAACATGACATTCCCCCACATGTTCAGGTTCCATTGTCTGTGTTGTCGACACCAGCGCAAATGGGCCTGACGGTGAAGGGCAGTCATTGCAGGCTTCCTGGTAGCCATATGAGAATACACTGTTTACCATTGGCAGAGCATTTTAGCAAATTTTTCTTGGGAGCTCCCCACATAATCAGCTGTGCTGCTCATCCCACAAATGCATGATCCTTACAGGTTGGACATCATTGCGAAGGTCAATAAACAGGCTTTCCAACGATGTAAAATACAATGCCAATTAGCATTGTAACAACAGAGAAATAATCCACCAAACACAAGTTTCCGAACTTTGTTTTTCCAGTATATAAACAGAAAATCTATAAAGTAATCTATATAGAGCTGTGTGCACAGTCAGTTAATGAGAAACATTTTATCAACTGTCTTCAAGAACTTAAATATGAATTGTTCTATGTTCTAATTAACATCAGCTCGAAGTTTCCACTCACGTTTTCAACATGACATAAACATTCATGTTTATGGCAAGAGTCTTGAATTTATTACAACACCCACAATGAGTTTATCACGCCTGCTACTCATACAAATAAAGTCACTTGTGGGTGCATGTTTCTATGAAGAATAAACACTCGCTACTAATGTTAAGAGGCCCATGAGGTGGGAGTCTAAAGTACATTATTAAAGAAAACTTGGTTACATTTTCTCTTACAACGTTGCTTAAAAATGTGGTTTTACACATTGATAGATTGCCTTGATGCATAAATTAGACAGTCACATTCCCTTTGGAAGTGTTTCTGACCTTTGATCATACTGTCGGGTTGTACAGTATGTACTGCTCCTTATGAGCACTCTCTGTTTTGAGGGTAAAGGGCTCAGAGCAAAGCCAACACACAAGAGATGTTAGAGTAGGAGGGGATATAAATTAACTCACTTGCATTATCTTCTTGCAAAAAGAGCAGAACAATAATTCGAGAACAAGTTGGCCATAACAAATGTTGACAGGGTCAGATTTAGGGTGGCAGAGAGGGTCATGCTAATTTAGTTGAGAACTTTTGTATTTGCTTAAGTCATCCCTATTTACTGGTCACTCGGCTTATTCGGAAAATGCTAGATAATCTTGAAATATTTTGAGAGAGATAAATAAAGACGATTAAACTGATGTAAATTATCACACCAACTACTGGATTGAGTCATTTTCTCTTTTTTTTAGCAATACAAGTCTTTAGAAATTTGAACCATTACTGTGGCATTTTTTTTTATCCCAAAATATGATGCTTTCTTCAGATATATACTTGTTTAAATGTGTGTGACGTTGACACAACTGGGTAATTTGTCTGGGTTTTAGATTTGTATTCAAGTTCCCTGATTTACTGAGGTGGCTCCTCAAAATAAGTCATTAACATCTTCATGCTTCGCAAATGTTTTGCATATACTGTATCTTATATAACTTGTCCCCTCTATACATTAAACTCAATTGTTAATATATCTTTTTTCATTTGATCAGGCATCAAGATAAAGTCGAAGGTGCCCGGTGTCATGATAACGCAGTTTAAGGAGGAACTTCCAGAGGGAATGACAACTCCAGATTTCACCCGCAAACCCATTGCTCTGACTATTCAAGAGGGTAAGTCTTCATGTCTCAGAGATCGACTCAAAACCATCTTAAATAATAATAAAACAATTATATTTTTTACTCTCACATTAAAAAACTTGAATAAACGTCAAATCACAAATGGTAATAAGCAACATGTAGACTTCAGGAGTGATGGGCATCCTGACTAAATATATGTTGAGAATATTTGATTCATATTATTTGAGAAGAATTAACAGAATTCGCAGACTTTGACATAGACAATGAGTAATGTGGTGTGTGGTGAAGCCTTAAAGGCTCATTTCACCTTCTCAACTTTTGCAATGTTGTATACTTTCACCTATCATTTGGCCAAAAGTCTTCCTAAACACATATCAGTTGCTTATTTGGCCATGACAATTTTTTTGTGAGACAACACTCCTTGATTAAAACTGAATCATATGCAGTTACATGTAAAAAAAACCTACAAATTATGAAACATATTAAACAGCATCTTACCCTAATGTACCAAACAGAACAATCCAAAGAGAAATGTTTGTTCAATTATTTGCATGTGAGTAAAGTTTAAAAAATGTGCCATGTATCTGTAACATAAATATCTTTACTGAAAATATAGCAATGAATGATTTGTTACTAATAAGGAAATCTTCATCTTATCCCATTCCAGGTAAATTTGCAGTCTTTAAGGCCAAAATAGTGGGCACCCCAACACCTATTGTAACATGGAGCAGAGCAAACGGAGAAATACATTTTCACCCCGACGTGTGCCAGCAAAAGTATGATGAAGTATCTGAAGAATATACCATTGAGGTAAGCTATACATGTAGCCATCGAGGTATAAATGATGACAATCTTCAAGAAACCCTAAAGGCACGGTCACATTATGTTTCCAATCAACGAGTAGTACCCGCACTCGGCCCAGAAAAATGAAGTGATTTTGTGTTTCCGATTTTAGATAACGAATGAACATTGATCATCGATCACAGACTGTAAACAGTGTTTGAGAACGACACTACAATTTGTAGTCTGATAATGTGATAATGTACTAGTGAAAAAATGCAAGATGGCAGCGAAACAGGAATCACATGCTTGATATATCTAAACAATGTTACAAAGTGCTTCACAAAATACATGAGAAAAAAAGCAACCAATATAAAATATACAAAATATAGTTCTAATGGTAAAAACAATGAAAAGAATTAAAGAAATAATGTGCAGAAAGGCAAAACAGAACAAAAGAAAAACAAAGCAACAAAAGTTACAAATCAGGCATCTCAAAAAACGTCCCTATAAAAATATGCTTAAAGCAATGCTTTAACAACAGGTGTCGTGGGAAGCCGTCTCCGCAGGCAGAGAATTCCAGAGCCAAATGGCCGTGACCTCAAATGTCTGACCACCTTTAGTCACCAGCCTTGACCTAGGGACAACTAGCAAGTGTAGGCCTGAGGATCTCAGGTTACAACTTGGAGCATAAGGAGTCAAAAGCTCAGGAATATAACTGGAGGCCAGATAGAGTTGAGCCGTAAAAAGAACCATAAAATCAATCCTGAATTCAACTGGCAACCAGTGAAGGGAGGCAAGAATCGGGGTAATATGGGACCTACGAGTGGTCTTAGTTAAAATTCAAGCAGCAGCATTCTGAACTAGCTGAAGCCGAGCCACTGAGGATTGACTGAGGCAGGTATATAGTGCATTGCAATAGTCCAGACCCATAAGACAAAGGCGTGAATAAGCCTTTCTAAGTCAGGAAAAGACAAAGCTGATTTAATTTTGGTAATATTTCTCAGCTGGAAGTAGCAGGATTTAATGAGATTATTGACATGTGGTTCGAAGTTCAGCTGAGAATCAAATGTGATACCTAGATTTCTGGCTGTAGATTTTATATTGGTTACCAGTGGACCAATAAACGGTTGTAATTTTCTTGCTACTGTAGATGATCAGGGCCAAAGATTATTATCTGGTCTGAATTTAGCTGCAGAAAGTCATCCATTTCTCAATAGCAGTTAAAGGGATAGTTGGGGGGTTTTGAAGTGGGGTTGTATGAGGTACTTACCCATAGTGCATTCGATTTTCACCACTTCATCTTGCCGACAGACGGCCTTTTCCGACGCAGAACTGAACTGAAAGTGAAACTTATCTATGCTCTCTTCAAAGTCACCAGACTCCAAAAAACAGTACATAAGTTTCACTTTCAGTTCAGTTCCCCTTCAGAAAATATTCTGAATATTGCGTACACTTAAACGGATATTGATTTTCTTTAGGTGAGCCTTTCTTTTAGGTGGATAAAACACAGTTTGCTGCTGGCCCCATCCACAGCATTATATTGCTTTGCACCCAAACTATCCCTTTAAGCATTGCATTAAACTGCTAACATTACACCATAGAAGTAAATGGGAGACATTTTTTGGGGCGAATTTTCGTGCACTCATATTATATACAGTATATATATATATATATACATATATATATATATATATATATATAAAGATGTGCTTAACTCTGTGTTTGAATTTCATTAGTTTCCTAAGGTCACTCCAGAGGATGCTGACACCTACAAGTGTTTTGCAACAAATGAACATGGAAAGGCAGTTTGCACTGTCGTCTTGAATGTTATTGAGGGTAGGATCCTTATTGTTATTATCTTTGAATCACTGTATATTTCCAGTATAATATATAATAATTGAATTATATATCCTCTTGATGAGTTTGCACATTTGTATTGAATTGTGACAAATGGAATGGAAATTAAATTAAATCAACTGTTTGTTCACAGTTGGATTCTCTAAGACCAAGGAACTTCAGAAGAAAAAAGGAGAAGGTGAGGTTTCAAACACATGACCCTCAAAGTTTTATCTGAAGAGGTTTTCAAATCTTACTTCTTTTTTACTTTTTTGTAGCAAGGTAGTTTGTGTTTGTTGGCTGTCAGGTCAAGGCTGACCATTTTAAGGTCAAAGCCATCAAAAACAGAGAGTACACCGTCCTTGCCCCCGTCATACACAAATAGCAGTCAATATGAGACAAACTAGCACTGCAATTAAAAACACATTCATCATTTTTTTTTTTTTAAGAGAATTGGGCAACCAGCTGAGTACAAAGATGAATAGAGGTTGATGGTTTTCATCTATGCTATCAATACTTGGAATGATGCAGCAGCTCAATTTCTCTGTGCTACAACTTAGCCCATATATTTTCATAGCAACGTGACATTTTATTCACTAATTGGAATTATTTGGAAAAATCTTCCTGTCATGGTGCTTCTGTCGTATCAGCACAGTACCACTGTGCGCTGTCACTTGACACATTAATGGCTAAGAAATTGACTGAAAAAGTGAAGATCAGCAGCATCAGGGGGTGTGAGGCAGGAGTTGCTCACTACTTGGAGTTGCTTACTGATTAGAAGACGTTAAAATTATTTTTTTATATAAATTTCATGACGTAGATTAGACCTAAATGGTCAACTATCTCAGCATTAGCCTTGCAAGGTTTAGGGCTGATTTAAAAAGTACATCTACTATTTTAAATCGTTGTTGATTGCGTATTGAGACACTGTCAACTCATGAAATGCTCATGAAATATCAATATATCAATATATCAACTCCAGCATTGATGTGTTTCATCAAAGTACAGTCAGGTTTTCTAAAAAATAAAAAAGATTTAAGATTTAAGTGTGCAGTACCCCTTTAAGCTAAAAATATAGTTTTATTTTATTAAAAGAAAAAAAATTGTATTGCACTTTAATCAAACTATTATATGTACACTGTCAATAAAGGTAAATGGGACCTGCTCTTTTAGAATACTATTGTATAAGACAAAGGACTGATGTTTTTCATTATGGCTCCCCAGATGTTGCGGACATCAGAAAAAAGCTTAAAAAACGGTGAGTGAAATATAGTAAATATAGCTGTTTGTCTCCTAAAATACACTGTAATAGTATTTTCTTTATGATGGTGAATAGTTTTCCATCTATGACAGTATGAGAGTAATTATTTCCATTAAAAACACGTTGGTGTGTTGGGCTTAATGAAAATTTCTCTCTCTACAGTAATCCTGATGGAACACGTGAGGAAAAGCCGATGGAGTCCGAGGAAAAGGTCTGGGAAATTCTCCTTAGTGCAGAAAAAAAAGATTACGAGCGCATCTGTGCTGATTACGGTATCACAGACTTCCGTCGCATGCTGAAGAAACTCACTGAAATGAAGAAAGAGAGAGAGGTGGAGATTGCAGAGGTATTTAGCCTTTTGATTCTCCTTTAATTCTATCATAATCATGTCAAACCAAACATCCGTTTATGCCACTTGTTGTTTAAGCAGCATTTTTCTTACACTGTATGAGCAAAGCCATTTAAAAATGTTGATAGTTTTGTTTTTTATTTCTGCTGTAGTTTGTTACACACATCAATACACTGAAACATATTGAAGTCAATGATGACGACTGTGCAACATTTGAGCTGGACATGGACCTCAAGGACCCTACCAGCAAACTTTTCCTGTACAAGGTAAGGAACGTTAACTACCAACTTCAGTAATATCTTACTGCATTTTATTATCTATTATCAATATGGTAACATGCCCATAAATTCTGCAGAATGGCGTCATGGTTCCATTCACCCAAGAAGAAAGCGATTCGATGAAGCATAATTTAAAACAAGTTGGCAAGAAATATATATTCACAATTAAAAATCTAGGTAAAGAAGATGCTGGACTCTACTCAGTGGATGTTGGGGGCGTCAATGTATTCTCCACTGATTTTAAAGGTATGTCTTCAATCATGTGATTACAGTTAGAATAGGTTTAAGTAAATTCAGTTCAAGGATTACTGAAATATTGATGCGGTCTACAGATATTTTATAACTGTAATTAAATTAACCCAATGACGCCACCAGTAACCCTGTACAGAATAAGTAGTTTATGAAATGGATGGGATAGATTGATGAAATTAAAAATAGTTTCTCTAACTGCTTCTTTTTTTCCATTTTGTATCTTTCCGTAACCCTGCAGTGCCTGAATGTGATTTTGCTGTCAAAATACAAGAGGTTAAGGCAGAAGAACGACAAGACGCCCTCTTTCAATGTGTCCTGACTGCACCTATGAATGAGCTCAGATGGTTGGGTAAAAACACTCCGCTGACAAATGATGAGAAACATGAAATCACTGTTTCTGAAGATAAGCTCATCCACAAGTTGCTGGTGCGGGACTGTTTGCCTTTGGACGCCGGTATCTATGTTGCTGTAGCAGGAATAAAATCCTGCAATGCCTGGCTTGTAGTTGACGGTAAGAAATTATTCTCCTCCTACTTTTTTATCCTTGGGGATTCTCTTCATGCAGTACAAATTCCAGTAGCATGCATACATATGGAACACCTTCAAGATACTTTTCCCTGACACCAAATCATTGTTAAATCCTGAATTTAATATTCAGCTAAAAACTATAAATGCATTTGCCATGTTATCTTTTATAGTTGACAAGGATCCCGCCAACAAGGGCAAGAAGGCAACTCGCAAAACTACTATGGCTGGAGGTGGAAATGATGAAGATCTGCTGAAAATAGCTAAGGAACAGCAGGAAAAATATCAGAAAGAATTGGAAGAAAAACTGGAAATGGCCAAGAAAGCTCAAGCAGAGAGAGAAGTAGCAGAAGCAGCTGCCCGAGTAGAGGCTGAAGCAGCTAAAAAGACAGCGGCTGAAGAAAAAGCTGCAGCCTTAGCTGCAGCTAAGGCTGCTGCAAAGGCAAAGAAGGAAGCGGGCGCGAAGGATAGAGCTGCCGATGAAGCTGCCGATGCAGCTGCAAGGAAAAATAAGAAAAAACAAGCTGGTGCTGCCGATGGTAGCGGAGGCACTGGTGGTGCTGGTGGTGTTGGTGGTGTTGGTGATGCAGGTGGTGAAGATGGAGGAGTAGATGGAACTGGAGCTGGAGCTAAAGGCGGAGCTGGGGGTGGAGCCGGAGGTGGTGAAGGTGAAGATGATTCATTTGGAGATTCTGATGGAGGAGAGGGAGGAGAGGGAGGAGAAGGAGGTGGAAAAGGAGGGAGACGCAAAAAACGAGATGGTCCACTTGTTCCAGATACAGTGATAGGTAAGAATATAACTCATACTGCAATTTACTTTGAGAGACTTGACAAAAAAATTACTTCCAAAATGTGGCCGTTATTCTCTTCTATGCTAATCAAAATGCAATTTCAACATCTTTATAGAGAAGCTTCTGTCATTATTAATGTTGAGGTATTTGTATTTTGTTGTTGTTGTTGATGTTTTTATAGTATGTTGATATTGTCTCTGTATTTCCTTGTCTGCATTTTACAATTCTCTTGATGTTTATTATGTTAACCTCTTTTCAATTAACTTTCCGATTCATTGCAAGTCCATTAATCTTTAATTCATATGTTTTTAAAAAATCGTTAATCAACAATACTTTCATGAAGAACCTTAGAATACAATTTTTCAAAAAAGGAACTGATGATGATCATGCTCAGATCATGCACAATGAATACCAGTGTGTACAGTATATCACATTTATGCTAGTCAGAGTTTGATGGTAAATGGTCATATTTAGATATGTTTGACATTCTCAATGAAGTTGCTACTTATCATCATTAATAGGAGATAATAGTGATGAGGAAACCACAGATCAACAAGGTGGAAAATCTGGGAAAAAAGGAAAACGTCCCAAAAAGACAAATGTGGAGGTTGAAGAAGCTGTTGTTGGTAAGAGTTGTCAAAGGCTGCATGCTGCAGACAATTTACTGACAATTAAAGTCATTTGGGAATGAAAATGACTTTGACATCGCAGCTGTAGGAAATTCTAAACATTTCCTAACTTTGATGCAGCTGCTTTAACAATAAATGTATATAACACTGACCAAATTAAACCGCTGATGCTTTACAAAGCTCAACGCTGCTCCGCTTTTCCAATTGTACAATTAAGCTCCACAAGGCCAGGATGAATTTCAAAACAAAGTTCAGAAAGGTCTTGTCAAGCCTCAGTGGTAGAATTTACTTTATCTAGGATGTGAAAGATTGTAGCATGGGTTCAGAGTTATGTTTATTAATTATTTAAAAGCCTTGTAGTTCTAGAGCCTACATCAAACAATGCAGTACAGTTAGTTACTGTATTATGTGTCCCAGGAAACTTAATTGCTCACATGGTTTTCAGTCCAAAACCAATTGAAAATCCTGGGCTTTAGGTATAAAGCTTATTAACTATCTGCTAAATTTAGCAATCATTAATTTATCAATAATTTAGCCAACATTGATTAATGAAACAGAAAGTTATATGTCTCTATCTTTATGTGTGTGCGTGTGTTTTTTTACCTCTTCTGAGAAACAGACATTAGTATAGCATGTATGTGCTATGCTAAATTCTGCTTCCTTCTTCATCTAATTCTTTACTTAAATGAATATAGAAATATTCTATATTTATGTTTTGTGTGTATTATGTGTGCTTTCATGTTTGTAGACATGTTTGTCTTTTTGTTGTTATAAATCGCTTGTTCAATTCATGTTGTGTTAAAGGATGGAAAATGGAAAAGGTGACTTGACTACAGCTGTATTCAAGTTGAGAACATAAAAGGTGCCTCTTCATAACAGATTTTAAGGTTTGTTATAATATTTGACAGAACAGAAACACTAACTTTTACACAATTAATCATATCATAGACTACCGTCTATTTAGTTGAATACTACTAAAATTAAGTATCATCACTTTTGTCACTGGTATTAATCCTTGTAGTAAAATATTTTATTCATGATACCATGTATGAATGCAACAAGTGACACTTAATAGCAAAACAGTCTTAACTGCAAAAATAATAACAATCCACAAGGCCCTTAGGTTAAAGGCAGGGTTGACGATGTTATCCAGTATACACTATTTGTTATATTGGTTGAAATGGTCTTTACACCCTGACAGCGATCCATTACTCACAAGTAATGGATCGCTGTCAGGGTGTAAAGACCGTATAAGACCCTATCTTTAATTAAGTCACTTCACAATAGCACCATTATGGGACCCATCTTGAATATCATCTTTTCCACCACCCTCTTCTTCTGTATTGGAGTTAATGTTTGCTTTTTCTGTTGTTGCTGCTGATTTTGTTTTCATGCTCCATGTTGATATTGTAATTGTTACTGTTTTCATTAATGTTATTTGTAAAGCATATCCAACAGCAAATGAGAAACATTGGGTTGATGGTAATTACGATGATATCCCCTAAAACTGAAAAACCAAAAAACACAGAAGCGAGTGGTGCCAGTGGTGGTAATGGCACTGGGCCAGCAGCAGGCTGTGATGAAGTTGCTGAAAACGGTGAGGGTGCAGACGGCGGCGAGCCAGCAGCAGCTGGCAAGCGTTCAGGTCGTGCACGGCAAGGCCCATTGATCGTGGAGACAGTTAGTGGTAAGATTACTGGCTCTGCATTAACTGCTGCATGGGAAGCACTGTCACTGAATAAAGTCATTTGATGAGCAGATGACTTTCCCAGTGGGTTTGAGGGTTAACAGAAAGTGTGTGGCCACTGAGCAGAATGCTATATTTGATCTCTAACTGGTTAAATGGCCTTTAAAAAGGATCAGAGTTCAGTACGAGTGGATTTGACATTGAGAGTGCCTTTAAGAAATGCCAGTCAAATGTCATGCACATTTGCACATTTGTTTCTATGACCTACAGGTTTCTATCTATATCAGCAGGCAATATTTATGCATCCACATCCATCTCTTATATATTGTTTTCAGACTGTGTGTTTGTGTGTGTGTGTGTGTGTATGTGTGTGAGTATTGTTTAAATGCACCTGTGCTCTGTGTTAACGAACTTGCTTGCATTTTTAAATGTTAATTCGGGATGAGTCGGTGCATTGAGGTTAATTATTTATATGAGTAAACACATGTTCTTCAACAACTGCAACACTTGTGTGTAGACACGCTCTTGCATAATTCGAAGATGTAAGACGACCCAAGCTCACTTTGGAGGATGACCATGCTCTGATATCAATTCCTGCACATTGAAGATTGAATTCAGATCAACCATACAAAATGCTCATCTCTTCCACTGACCAAGGAAATGTCCGTCTTAAGTGGGATCTTTTATATTTTGAGAGCGCATATTTCTTGAACAGAGGCAAATGAAAGCCTCGGTGATTATATTCTTATGAGTTTCAACTCCGCAATCTTTCAAGTTGAAGAAGGACATTCCCAAACAAGACTACAAGCTACACACTAACCAACAAGACATCTTCATCAAGTTTCAAATAAATGCCTTGGATTACATCAAGTCGTCGCTTCAAGTATATTTTCTGACATCACATCTGCATTTTATGATGTATTTTATAATCAAATGTCATTATAAAAGACATGATAAACAAAAACGCAGAAAGGAAACTTGTGAAGCTTGACTGTGAGGTAAGTGTGTACACATCCATACATGGATGCATTGCAAAAACTTTAAACAAAATGTATGCAGAAGAGGTCAGCTGTTGGCCGTGCGCATTCACTAACTTACTGGTTGATAAATCCTCAGATCCAGGAGTTCATTTTCATGCTGGGCTTTCTGACTGCAAAGCCATTGTTGGAGAAGCAGCAGAGCTGGAGTGTAAAGTGAGCAGTGAAGACTGTGTGGGAATCTGGTACAAAGATGGAGAAGAGGTAAGCCCAGGGTCTAAATGTGGTCTAAATGTGTAGCTTATAGGCTTTGGTGTTATTGCAGCAATGTGGCCAAATAGGAATTATCATGTATTCATATATACGTGAGAGCTTCAGATGAGACTTGATTCACATATGTTGTGTTGCAGTAATATCTTAGTTTTTTTCCAGATTACTTCATCTGACGGTATAACCATTACGAAAGACGGAACTTTCCACAGGCTGAAAATTCACAAAGTCACAGAGGATTTCGCTGGAAAATATAAATTTGAAGCAGATGGACGGAAGACAGAGTCCATGATTGTTGTTGAAGGTAAAAAAATGTATTTCCTTACAGAAATTACTCATTTGCATTAAGGGGTTGCATCACTCATTAGAGAGTGCCTGCAGGTCGTGGTCGTGATGAGCATGGATTTTTAAGAATGCTGCAGATTACTCTAAAGTTTGTCTTAAGTACATAACTAGAAAGCATAAGACGACTTTAAATATATGTCTATTGTTTTACCAATCATTGTAGATCCGCCAAGATTTTGTGCTGAGGAACTGGAAGCTTTTAAAAAACCTGTAATAGTGAAAAAAGGACACAAAGCTACCTTCAAACTACCTTATGTCGGACGGGATCCCATAAAAATCCAGTGGTACCTTGATGGTGAAGAGCTTTCGGATGAATCAAACATTAAGTTGGAACACACGGAGGGTTCCACCCGTCTGCTTCTAAGCAAGCTGCAGCGCAAGGACAGTGGTGAAGTCAAGATAAAACTCAAAAATGAGTTTGGCACTATTGAGGCCTTCAGCCAGCTTGTTGTAACGGGTATGTATACAAACATTATTTTACAGTATTTTGTATGCACTTACACAGTAAGTGGCCTACAAATGACCTGTCTAACTTGTAAAAGCCTGTGCAGTTTCTGTCACGCTTTAGGTAACTTGTTCAGCACAGGTTAATATTCGATATGCTACTTTGTTTTCTGGCAGATAAACCCACTCCTCCAATGGGACCTCTGGAGATTGTTGAAGCCACCGCCTCTGCAATTGATTTCAAGTGGAGGCCCCCAAAGGACAGCGGTGGCTGCAAGATAGACAACTACATCCTCGAACGACAACAAGTTGGCCGCAACACCTGGAAGAAGGTGGGGCCAATTGGTCCGGAGGCCACATACAGGGACACTGATGTAGACCACGGCAGGAGGTACTGCTTTCGCATCAGAGTGGAGACTGAAATGGGCACCAGTGAGCTGATGGAAACAGAGGACATTCAAGCCGGAACAAAAGGTAAACTCAGACCAACATTATGAAACTGTGTTATCTTAAAAATACCACTTTTTAGTAACGGCCAGTCACACCACACACAATTTCAGAGCAAAATCAATTTCAATCGCAACGATTGGCAGATTCACTTGCGGGAGCGAGGAAAATACTCACAAATCAGTTCAGTTTTGGTGAGCCCACAAATTTGCACCGTTGACCAACAACAAATCGTCTTGATAGTGTCGACCTTTGAAAGTAACGGAGAACTGGAGAATCCAAAAGGGAGGAGGCTATTGTAGCTTTTCAGTTGTTTTACCTCATCCAGTTTAGAGTATATACTGCTCCACAAAAGAGGCATGATTTTCAAACAGTTATGAGACAGATGTCAATGCTACAAACACATCTCTTTAATAAACTATGTGAACTTAATGTCCTGTTAGCTACTCTCTATTAACTGTTTATTGAATAAAATGATGCACAATCCTCAGAACGAAATCCCAGGGGGAAGTAAATGCCACAATATAGAGAAAATCGAAAGAAGCTATTGTGACCGTATAGCGCTAGCACATTCACGGCTTGCTAGCATGTTAGCCTTTATCTCACCAGCAACTGTAGTTCACCAGCTAGCAAAGTGAGTAGTCCTTACATCACCAAGCCTCTACCATCACCATTCATGAAATCACACAGATGAATTTTGCTGTGCCACTTTCACTTGTGACCAGGTCTAGACTGAAGAGTCTAGACCTGGTGCAATCTCAATAAAATGTATTATTATTATTCAGAACAAACCTTTGCTATTCCAACATCACAATCAATTATCCCACAGTACACAAACAATTCTACATTTTTGACTAAGAAATGATTTACAGATCCCAATCTTTTGTTTGTATACAGCATACCCTGCTGCTCCATCAGCACCAAAGGTTGTAAGTGCCTTCAAGAACTGCATCACACTCTCTTGGACTCCTCCATCTGACACTGGAGGAACCAATATTCTGGGATACAACATAGAGAAACGCAAGAAGGGCAGCAACCTGTGGGGGCAAGTCAATCCACCTGATGAGATGATCAAAGGTTACTGATTATTCATACATTATTTCTGGGTGATCACACTATGACAATCTGTTACAACACAAAAGTGAATGTCTTATGATCTATTGCTGTAATTCCTATGTTGTGTATGTATTTTTCCTATACAGGTAAGGAATATGGAGTTAAAGATGTGGTCGAGGGCATGCAATATGAATTCCGTGTGTCAGCAATCAACAACTCTGGAGCGGGTGAATCCAGCACACCATCTGAGTTCGTGTTTGCCAGAGATCCTAAAAGTAGGTGGACATTTAGAACCGTTATCACAGTCATTATTTCATCAACATTTCAAACTGCAGCACTGAATATGAATCATGTGTTACAGAGCCTCCTGGTAAAGTCATGGACTTTAAAGTGACAGATTCCACCTACACAACCCTGTGCCTGGCTTGGACCAAACCCAAGGACATTGAGAAGGTTGAGGATGAAGCCAAAGGATATTTTATTGAGATCAGGCCCGCGGAAAACACAGAATGGGATCGCTGCAATCCAAATGCAATAACCATGAATACCTATACGGTGAAAGGCTTGAAGTCAATGGGCATGTACTGGGTGAGAGCCATTGCTACTAATGATGGAGGAGAGGGAAAACCACAGGAGCTGGATAATTACATCCTCGCTACGCCCCCTCCTGGTGAGAAAATCCCTTCAAAGTTAAACTGTTATATAAAATATTGTGATAACAGGGACTCCACTTCATAGTTAAAGACCAAATAGTTGTACAATCATTGATTTTAACTTACTGAACTTACTGAAATCTGAATTCTTAAACTGCTCTAAATCAATTATGTAGATGTGGGGAAAATCCAGACTTTAGTTAACCTAAAGAGATTAATAGATCCATGCACAAACCCAACTAAGAGTTACCTGGATAAGGATGAAGCCTGGTTTGAACAATCAAGACAAACGTCATGATGACCTGGGTTTCTGTCTACTTTCATCAATAATCAATTCAGTTGGTTGGTGTCAATTTGGTTTAATTATGGAGGTATAATGGAGGTTATATGGAGGTTTAATTTGGATCAGTAATAAATCCTATTCCATGTCAAGTTAATAACACAGATGGATGCAGCATATTGTGCTATAACATAAAAGATAACCAATATTTGCGTAGTTTTGCAGTGGAATCGTGTGACTTTTTTTCTGTGTTTCCCATTATCCTTAGAAAAGTAATTGTCAACATCAAAATAAATGACAATTAATGACCAACTTTTCACCCTGTTGTCCACCCAGTGAGGCCACGATTCACAGATGCCAAAATCAAGAGTTTCATGGTTGTGAGAGCAGGAAATTCTGCACGATTCAACATTAACTTTGAGGTAATTTAGGAAGTAATTAAGATTACTTATATCCATGAAAATGAACATATAGTGATCTCATTTTGTCTTCTGACAAAAATATATTTTCACATTCTTTGTAGGCCTCTCCTTGGCCTGATGTCGTCTGGCTGAAAGATGGCTCGCCAGTGTCTAAAAAGGTAACCATCAGCAATGCAGAGGGAACATCCCAGCTTCTGATTCCTTCCGCTGAGCGCGGAGATACTGGAATCTACAATATCATTGTCAAGAACTTTGTTGGCCAAGAATCATACAGCATTGAAATTAGAGTCACTGGTAAGTTTTGTAAAAAACTGTACCTTCTTACTGTATAAATGATTTCCTCCTATTCCATATACTGTAACTAAAGTACAAACTTTTGTATCTCCAGATGAGCCGAAGCCACCAGGTCCAGTGGACACTGACGAAAATGTGCCCGGCACAGTGACCGTTTCATGGACCCCATCTCCAGATGAGAAACGTGACGACAGGCTGCACTACATGGTGACTAAGCGTGATTCAAGTAAAAGAACGTGGATGACCGTTGCAGATCACATCTTCAACAATAAATTCACAGCCTGCAACATAATGCCGGGCAGAGAATACCAGTTCAGAGTCTATGCAAAGAATGACATGGGCTCCTCCAAACCGTCTGAATCACCGAAGTGGCTGATTTCATGCAAAAAAGGTATGAAAATGCTTCACTACCCGGTTTGTCTAGAAAAAGACCAGTTTCTGTATTTGAAGAAAAATTGCATTTTTCACCAAGACATAGGCTTCAGCAGATATAGTACTTATACATTAAGCATATCTTGCCTCTACAAAGCACTAACGCTACAAGCAAAATTGAATTGTCTGTGTACTGTCTTTCGTTTGCATCTTTCATATACAAAGACTAAAATGCCAAATTTACTATCAAATTTGAAAAGATTGATGCTATTATATATGTATATGTACTGTGCCAGTGCATAGCTTTTATGACTTTATTGTTTAGCAATGTTTACATTGAAGCCCACAAAAACAACTAGTTAAAAGTTTTTTTTTACATTTTGGGGCCAATACAACCATTTAAGCCTCAGTCTAAAGATCAACCATTGTTTGGGCCTAAAGATTTCTTTTCTCAGTATGTCAAGAGTTAAGAACAATAGTCTGTCAACATTCAGGCAATTAATCCAGCCGATATGATGGCTTTTGACTTGATTTGATCTGATCATCACACCAAATTAGGTATCTTTGAGATGTCTTTTTTATGGTTATCCATCCATATCTATAGAATTTAAATTCCAAACTATTTAGCCGTTGCATTCTCTATTAGCACAGACACAGAAACAGGAATTGAACATTATTTCTATGTTGTTTTGCTGCATCATCATGACGAACTCCACTATAGAAATAGGGCCAGAATGTACTGTACCTGTACATTTCCAATCATACTGTACCTCTAGAACCAGACTCAGGTCAATGTTGAAACATGTTCACCTGTTAGATTATTACAATTCTAACTTGATGCAATGCATATCTACTTTCTTCCAGAAAAGTTCACTGTGACCGTGCCTGCAACAAAGCCCTGTGATCTACAGTGTCCTCCCAAATTCCTTGTCCCATTGAAATTGCACACTGCTCCTAATGGGTATGAATGCTACATGAGCTGTGCCATAAAAGGGGATCCAACACCTCATGTGACATGGCTCCGCAACAATATCAGTCTGAATACCAACACTAACTACTTCATCTCCAACACCTGTGGAGTCTGTTCTCTGCTCATATTGACGGTTGGACCTAAAGACTGCGGGGAGTACAAGATTGTTGTAGAAAACGCTATCGGGAGGGCAGAGTGCTCCACTAAACTGACAGTCAGAGGTAAATCTTTATCAGAGTGCAACTGTATTTTAGCCCATTTGTGCCCAAAGACTATATTTAGTATGATAAGGAGAAATGCCACAACATTTGTTCTGATTGGTCAAAAGTCTTGAAATTTGGGTGTGTTTTAGTATCTAACATTAAAACTTGATTTTTTGAAAAACAAGGAAAAATGCTAACATTGTGTTTATTAAATGTTTTCCATATGAAACATTTTTCACCTCATATCTTTGATATTCAACTTATTATGAGTTCATAGACACCAAATACTTGATTGTGCTCCTTGTAGTTTATGAGATACAGCCATTTTCTTATCATACTATAGTTAGTATTTGGACACATGGGACTACTGTTTTTTCCTAAAATATAATGGAGTCCCATGTGCCCAAATACTAAATATAGTATGATAAGAAAAACTCACTCACTCCAAACGGTTGACAATTTTGAAAATGTCTTCACATTTGTACTTAGGCAAGCCCAGAGAACATTTCCACTAAAGGAAATTAAAATTTTCAGTTGCGTGCATGGATATGCATCTTATACAGTGGTGATCTTTGAAATCTAAAACTAATAACTGCCTTTGTCTTTTTTTCCAGAATTCTGAACACACTGAAGATGGTAGAATTGCTCTAAAACGCTTACAGAAACCAAGTTGTTGGTAATTCACATACTGCATCTTTAGAGTTTAAGCAAACCCTGTAAAACGTAGAATGAATGATTATCTAATATTGCCTGTGATTAGTTAGCTAAACTCACAATAAAGTCTTAGGCATAGAAATTTTGCTGAAATAAAAGCCACAAACATGTTTTGTTTGTTTCGATTTAAATTGTGCAATCTCAATAAAATTGAAGCTTGAAATACGAGTGTACAATCTGGCATATTTTAAATGTGGTAATATGCATGTCAAACAGCAGAAGTACAGGACACTATGTTGCAGTTATTTATTGATTTTAAAAGTGTCATTTTAAGGTGTTTGTCTAAAGCTTATAGAACTATCTGCTTGAGCCTTTAAATTATTTTTTAGATGTATAGTGAATGTTTGGTTCCAATTACTTTTCCATAATTGTGGATTTACAGTCTTCCCCTAAACTGAAACTGAGATGACAAAAAAATGGACATGACAAATGCGTATGATACTGACAATAATAGTCTTTTATACGTATAAAAAAATGTGTGGGTTTAGTGTAAATAAGTATTTCATACTGCTATTGTGACGTGGAATTTTGAATCTGACCTGCATGTCACTTTGAAAAACAGTTAACACTTAAAAGAAAATGGATTTTTATGTAAAAATGTTTTTTAAATTTGTTTACAAAAAAGTATATGTATGATGATAGACTTGAGCATATATTGTGGCCATGGGTCAGACCTTGGCCACAGCAAATACCAGTTGTTCACCCCTATAAAGGTTTATGTGAATAATTTATGCCCAGTCTTCTAATATTACCTCTCAGAGCACATTTTGTGTCAGGGCAGACATAAGTCCAAGTTTAGCACTGAAGAAGAGAGGGTCAACAGTTGCACCCTGTGCTAAAACATGTTTGACCAGTGCATCATGACACCTCTCAGTTTCAAAGTGAAGTGTTTATTACAATGTTAAAATATATGCTACTGTGTATTTCTGTTCTATTTCAGTCTAACAAGACATTAAACAATAAGTGTGGCTCATTAGTATTAGAATATGGTTTCTTCTTTTTTTTTGCTTTTTGTCTGATATGTCCGCAGAATACAGTGTCAATAAGTTAATAAAACATTCATGCAAATTGTAATTTTTTTTGCATTAGACTTTCGGCATGAAATTATGGTTCATTAATTTCAAATACAAACTAATGCAAATAGATAGAACAATCTGAATTGAATTAACACTTACCCCTCGTTAAATGTTGGGATGAAGATCAGGCAGTCTACATGTACAATTAAGCTAATGGAGAGGCAGCTCAGCCCATGGCCCTTCTATGTCACTTCTCATGAGACTTCCGTTTTTAATAAGAGCAGCAAAAAGCACCCTGCTGCTGAAATTCCAGTTTTGAGGGAGGGATTAGGAGCTTCACTCCTGCATTTCCTCTGGTGCCCCCCTTTTCAAGAACCTATAGCACTTTAGTGCCAAAGTGCATGTCAGTAAACCTATCCCCAGGAGCCACAGTGAAAAAGCAGAGGGCTCTGAGTGTCTCTGAAAGACTTTATTGCCTCTCAAAACGAAGAGCCCACACAAGAATCAGCTGGAACCTGGCCAGCAACAGACAGCAGAGAACAGCAGTTCACTTGAAAAAGATATAGTAAGTACATTTACCAAATACTGGGAAAAGTCCTAATATGGTTGGATATTTCATCAAAATCTTTATTCTGTAAGCCAATTTGTGTAAATGTGTGTATGTTGTGCTAATGAAACTAGTTTGCGTATTACTGTATATTAACCCTTTGTATCAATGTTAATGAGATCCCCTTAATTAGCCTAAGTCAGATTTCTTATTGAATGCGGACAGCAGTTTAAATGATTTCTCTAAAGTTTAACCAATATGATGAGCTCTAATAATATTGTTTATGATGCATGTCTTTTAGGCAAGCAGAATTGTCTGAGCTTGATGGGAAATAATACAAATAGAAAAATGTTAAATAAAAGATCATGATCACACTAATGATGGTGTAGGTGCAAGAGATTATCAAAACTATAGAAACATACACACTTGTTTGTTTATTCAAACTAAAGTTGATCCTACACTTTACTACTGCAACAATCTAAGGGTTACAGTATGTTGCCAAGCTTTAATGTGATATTATATTTAGTATATTATCAACAAAAAAAAAGACAAAGTAAAAGTATATGCTCACCTCTGCTATTAATTGCATTTCTGAGATTTAGGACAGAAACCTGACAGGTTATTCATAAATCAGTTCTTACCCTTGGCAAAGCTATTTTCTCTCTCGGACAAATATAGATTAACAGCAGTGCCTCAAGTGTGAGAAACTGCTAAATATGCAGACACTTCATCAACTGACAGAACTCGGCAGAATTTATTTTAATTAGATTTAATACTAATAGTTTAAGTGACTATAAAATGTAATCCAAGAAAAAAATGCTCCTGTCATTTGACTAATGAGATCATACAACTGAAGGAAGATTAGCAGAAGAATGGTGAAGATAGAGTGCTAACATTAGTTCATACTTAACAAGAAAAAAGATATTTACATCACATATATAAAGAAGTGATATTTAGACATCTGATATTTTATCTAATTTAGATTATTGCTTTCAAATAAAATCTTTATTAAAAAAAATACTTTAAGTATAAATACATGCTTTTCTGAATGAAATATTTTGTTATTCTTATAAATTATGCTTTATTTTAAGATGTCATAGATCACTATAACAACCCTTTCAGTCTTTGAGATTAAATATTGTGTAATATAATAATAATCAAATTACTAATTACTGTCGTAATTACTAATACACTGTTTTGACAATTAGGAATTGATTAAAGTGATTAAGGTGAGATAGTTTCAGAGCAATGTTGATTTAATGACATAACTATTTTTTTTTTAAAAAGTGAAAAGAGGTTATTTCTTAACCACCCAAATTTATGCCTGTGGTGGTCCCTTTTCTATTTTATCTTTTTATCATAAGATAATTCAGGGCTAAGAAGAAAGCAAAACCTAAATACAAAGATGGTTATGACTAATGTTCCATTTGCAGTCGGCCACTTGCGGCCCCTCCAGAGTAATGATGGATGTTTTATGAGGTATGTGACCTACTGTCTTCAAAATTAGGCCAGCCACTTGCAAGAATCTACAAAGGGAATGTTAAGTATTTTGTGATCCCAGGAATCCTTTCATTTATAGCACAGATAGAGTTACTAACTCAGGTATCCTCACACCATTTGCAGTATATAGATCTTACTTTCATGGTTTAACACTGACATCCCACAATGCAGCACATGCCACAATATTACCCAGTCCAATTTTTGTAATTGGAGGGAGGAATGAATTGTGTCCGGTTACATCTTAACTGTCTCTCAAAGGATAGGCTTTACTTAAAAATGTGTTGTGTTGTAAAAGCATACTGCCTCAAGCCACTAGTTAGAACAATGATAAGTGATACCCATTACAGATTCAGACCATCTGGGAGAGATTAACTGCATGTCAGACAGATGGGGATTCTCATGGTTACTAACAGTGGTCAAATAATGCTAACAGCTCCAAACGGCATTGATATTCTAGGATATGTTGGGCTTTGACATGAGGAAAACAACCTTATTATACAATTCAAACAACCATCAAAGTGAAGACCAATTAAAATGGTATATAAGCAAACTTAACAGCGTTGCCTTGTTAAGTATTAACAGTTGAAAAAGTGCATTGTAATGTTTTTTTGCATTGACAGAGAAGCTGTTTGCCTAAATCAAGATGTTTAAAATACGTAAAGCAAAGGATGAGGAGCCAACTGCTCCAGGGCAGGGTAAGTAACTAGAATTTGAACACCCGCCTTCAACTGCAAATTACTGACACACATGAAATATGTGATGAAAGCTAAATGCAAACAGTACAGCCTTTTCTGAGATGAAATGAACTTAAATCAAAGCTGTCAAACATTGCCAAATTCTTCATAAATTTGTCAATAATGCAATTAATCTCTTTTAATGACAGTGAAAATTAAAATAAAGTCAAAGGTGCCTGGAGTTATGATCACCCAGTGTGTGGAAGAACTACCTGAAGGAATGACCACCCCAGATTTCACTCGGAAACCCATTGCTCTAACTATTCAAGAAGGTAATGTGAAATGCAACCTCTAAACAAATGCACAACCTAATTTTTTTTTTTTTTTTTTCTAAGATAATTACATAATGGTACATTGGTGTTGCCATTTCTGTAGGAAAAACGGTTATCTTCAGATCAGTCATTACTGGCAACCCAACACCGACTGTGACCTGGGAGAGAAACAATGGGGCAATTGATGAAGAAAGGTGCCAAATGATCCATGATACAAGTTCTGGTGAATACCAACTACAGGTGAGATCACTGACAATGTGTCATAAGGATTGCTTATTCAAATAACTTAAAATCTAAAGATGACTGGTGGATCAATACATACATCGGAATGATCAGTCTTGCACTGCATTGATTGATAGATGCCTGGTATAACGGTGGATCAAGCTGACACCTACAAGTGTTTCGCCAGAAATGAATATGGAAAAGCGGTTGTAACTGCTTCGCTTCATGTTATTGAGGGTCAGTAACTTACTTTTTATTCCACTATAAATTAAATCAAAACTAAATTAAGATAAATTACATCTGTCTCACTTCACTCCATTTTCTTCCATTTCAGTTGGCTTTAAAAAGAGCAGAGCCATGCAAGAATCAAGAACAGGTACACAGCAAACATTTAATCTATAATAACGCAACGTCATTCATCAAATGAAAGTTGTAAACATGCCATTGGTTTTGTTGTAGCTATCCGAGAGATACCCGAGGACTTCAAAAAGGCCTTAAATAAGTAAGTAGTATATTTACGAATGGGCAAAAGCACATGACTGTGCCATGTATGATTATTACCTAATAGTACATACTAATATTCTTTTTTTTATTTTGTAGGGTCGAGTTTGAGGCAAAAGAAGAGAAAAAGCCAGTAATCGATGAAAAGTTTTGGGAACTGTTGATGAGTGCAGACAAGAAAGATTATGAGGCCATCTGTGCTAAGTATGGTGTCACTGATTTTCGGCGGATGCTGAATAAACTAAGTGAGAAGAAGATTGAAAGGCAACAAGAGCAAGAAAAGGTATGTTTCAGCTTCATCTAAATGTAAATATAAAGCACCTACACAACCTAACATATAGAAGAATATGAATGGATGCTGTAGTACAAGTACAAACTCTAAAACCTTGTCCCCCCCGATTCTAATTACTACAGGTTGTTGAAAGGCTATGCAACCTAAAGCCTATTGCAATGAAGGATGATGGTGATGCAGAGTTTGAACTTGAAATGTCCCTTAAAGACCCTACCAGCAAAATCTTCATATTCAAGGTGAGATGTTTTATTTTAAGTGTTTACTTTTTTCTAAATGTTGAAATAAATGAAACAAAAGCACTGATATTCATATTACATACAGTATTCTGCAACAGACAAATTCACAGGCACGCTACATATTGCTTTATGACTGCTTATGTTTAAACAGGATGGAGTTATGATTCCTTTTGATATGGACACAGAGGTCAAACATGGACTGAAGCAAGTAGGAAAGAAGTTTGTTTTTAGCATCAATGGTGTTGACCCAGATGATGCGGGATTATACCAAGTGGAGGTTGATGGGGTTAAGATCTTCTCGACTGACTTCAAACGTAAGATGACTCACCTTACTGTAACGTGTACGCAATGCCATACAACAGTCGAAAAGAGCTACGAGTGTTAAATGAGTTGTTCTGAGACAGGAAATTCAAAATACCATGTTATGCTAACCATAGTTTTGTGCTTTGTCTAGTTCCACCTGTGGACTTCTTGGTCAAGATTCAAGATGTGAAACCAGAGGAAAGAGAGGACGCTGTGTTTGAGTGTGTCATCTCGCAACCCATGAAAAAGATAAACTGGATGGGAAAGAATACCCCACTAGAGCAAGGGGATAAATATGACATCATTGTGTCGGAGGACATGCTGATTCACACATTGGTGGTGAAGGACTGCATGCCATTGGACAAAGGAATTTATGCGGCCGTGACTGGGCATGTATCCTGCAATGCCTGGCTTATAGTGGAAGGTACGATTTATATAATTTAAATTGTATCTTTTCAAACTGTTCAACATTAGTTTATCAGATATTGAAATTGTCCCATAAACCATTAAAAAATGTCCTGGTACTGTTTATTTTCTTTATCAGCTGACAATGATCCAAACTCGCTTGGAAAGAAGAAAGCCCGCAAAACAACCAGAGCAGGTGGTGGTGGAGACGACCTTTTGAAGATTGCTGAGGAGCAAAATGCTAAGGTACAGAAAGAGAGAGGGGAGTTGATGGCAAAGGCAAAGGCAGAGGCAGAAGCTGCAGCTGCAGCAGCTGCCGCGGCTGCAGCTGAGAAAGCAGCAGCCAAAGCCGAAGCCGAAGCTAAGGCTAGAGCAGAAAGAGAAGCCAAAGCTAAGGCTAAAGCTGAAGCTAAAGCTAAAGCTAAAGCCGAAGCTAAAGCCAAGCCAAAGGCAAAGACAGAGAAAAAGACAAAGGCAAAGGCAGAAGCAACCGATGATGTGGAGGAAGAGGATGAAGAAGAAGAGGAGGAAGAGGATGAAGAGGATGTACAGCAGGAAGAGGGAGAGGCTCCTGCTGAAGTTGCTGATGATGAAGAAGGAGAGCATGTTCAAGAGAAAAGAAAGAGAGTGAGAGAAGGCCCACTTGTCCCTGAAACAGTCATTGGTATGCATTAGAACATAGTAATTAAATTCCAAGTACTGCTCTGTTGTTCATATAATCCTGTTCCCAATTCACAATGAAGTTGTATTTCCATTTAGACCCAGGAGTATACTTCACCGGCGGACTGTCAGATGTAACCGCAATTATTGGTACTGATGCAGAACTGGTCTGCAAGCTGAGCAGTGAGGACTGTGACGGAGTCTGGTACAAAGATGGGAAAGAGGTGAGGAAGAGTTGATAGACGTATAGCTTTCATATTTAACCTTCTGAGATATAAGTGTGTTTACATGTGTGTGTGTGTGTGCGTGCATTTCAGATAACAGCTACAGACGATATCTGTATTGTTAAAGATGGGACTTATCGCAAACTAATTATCAAAAACTGCAAAGAAGATGATACTGGAAAGTACCGCTGTGAAGCTGACGGGCGTAAAACCGAGGCTGCACTTAGTGTTGAAGGTATTGTAATTAGAATCAATTTGAGGTACTCCAACTAAAGCAAAACAAAAACAGCAGCCACTGTGAAAATGCTTAAAACAATATTCTTTTCAGCTCAGCAATAAAAGTCTCAGTTTGAAAAGATGTGTGCTTTTTCTGCTAGATCCTCCAAGGATAAACCCTGACGACCTCGCTGAGTTCAGAAAACCTGTCATAATCAAAACTGGGAAAGACGCAGTCTTCAAGCTGCCCTTCCTTGGCCGGGAACCCATGAAGATACAGTGGTACAATGAGGGCGAAGAGCTGCTGGAGGACACCCATATCAAAATCGAGAAGTCTTCCACACACAGCCGCCTGCTGCTTACCAAGTGCAAACGCAAAATCTCAGGAGAAATTAAGATAAAGATTAAAAATGAATGTGGAACAATTGAGGCCATCACACAGCTTGTTATATTAGGTAAGGTTTGTACAGGTTTGCATGTTGAGAACTGCATGTTATTCATTTGTACGAATGACATATACATAATATAAGACGTGGAAATGAGTGTGTTTGTTCTCTATTCTTTTGTGTTACTACAGACAAACCAACACCACCCCTTGGCCCTGTGGATATCATTGAAAGTTCGTCAACTTGCATTGACTTCAAATGGAGGATTCCCAAAGACAATGGAGGTTCCCCTATCACGGACTACATCATGGAGCGCCAGCAAATTGGCCGAAACAGCCGGAAGAAATTAGGCAAGATTGGCCCAGAGCCTAAGTACAGGGACACTGATGTGGATCATGGCAGAAAGTACTGCTACCATATCAGGGCGGAAACTGATCAAGGCATCAGTGAAAAGATGGAGACCGATGATATTCAGGCAGGGACAAAGGGTAAGCCTTTTTTTACAAGCGCACTTACATGTATTAACAGTGTCTCAAATCTCAAATAGAGTGATACAGGAATGAGTCCTAAAACCTGGGTTGTGAAAATGAGTTAGCATTTCAGCACTTCCGGTTCCCTCGTCTGTAAGTCAATGGATTTTTTAAATGGGTTTTTAGTTTGATGTCTGAAATAAGGTATGTGGTTAATACAAGTTTTAAGGATTTTAACGTTTTGTTCTACGACATAAAATGCATCAATAAATATCCCACTTGTGAATTTTGAAACCTTTATGCATCTTAAAAAAGGCAGTTGCTAACAAGTGGTTAAATGAGACTACTAAACGCCATCACGGGGTGTAGTTAATTTATAACCTAACGTTAGCTTTTTACTTCTAGCGACTGCATTCACACTTCAAAAATCATAAAAGTGGTGTTCATTTGTGAAGGATATCTTGCTGAACAAAATTTGTAAGTATCATAAACGTGTGTTTGCCACAGAGCTTATTTTCTGCAATAATCCAAAACCCAACGAAAAAATCCCATTGGCTTTTTGTCGAGGTAACCAGGGCGATGCTAACTTCCTGGTTGGTCAACAAAATGTGTCTTCCCTGGAGCACTCTATACTAGAACCAATTAAAAAGTGACAGTTTTTTTTCCATTTCATCACTCTTTCAGCATACCCTGGTGCTCCTTCTAAACCAACAATTGTTAGTGCTTTCAAAGACTGTATCAATCTTGCTTGGTCTGCACCCACTAATACTGGAGGAACGAACATTTTGGGATACAACGTGGAGAAACGCAAGAATGGCAGTAATCTGTGGGGCCTTGTCAACCCACCCGAAGAGCTCATCAGAGGTACAGTGTTGTTAACTGTTTGAATACAGATGTGGCATTGTCAAGTACAAATGTGCAAAAGTAAAGAATTATATTCTACATTTTATAGTCTTAACTATACTTTTTGACACGCTAACAGAGAAAAAGTATGCAGTGAAGGATGTTGTTGAAGGCCTCGAATATGAGTTCCGTGTATCAGCTATCAACATTTCTGGTGCTGGAGAGCCAAGTACGCCTTCTGAATTTGTGTTTGCAAGAGATCCAAAGAGTGAGTAACAAGCCGATAAATGCTATATTGTTAGTATCTTAGTGCTTAATTGCTCAAATATCAATGCTTAAATATTTACACTTCCAGAACCCCCTGGTAAAGTTATTGACCTGAAGGTGACAGAATCCACATACTCTACCTTATCGCTGAGTTGGACCAAACCCACAGAGGAGGAAGGGGTCCAAGATGAGGCCAAAGGATACTTTGTGGAGCTCAGACCAGCAGAAGACCCAGAATGGGGTCGCTGTAACTCCAATGCTATCTTTATGACCTCCTATACTATCATGGGTCTGAAGTCTATGGCCATGTACTGGGTAAGAGTTGTAGCCACCAATGACGGCGGAGACGGTGAGCCTCAAGAGTTGAACAACTACATCATCGCAATGCCTCCTCCAGGTGAGTCAGTGGAAATTGTGAACTGTCTGCAGTCAGAATTTGATACATTTCATCTTCATTTAATCACTTAAACTCTTCCCCACATTGTCACAGTGAGACCTCAGTTCACTGACAAAAAAATGAAGACCTTTATAGTGATGAAAGCTGGGAACTGCGCTCGAATCAACTTCAACTTTCAGGTGCAGTATAATATTCATACAAAACCATCCAGGCATAAAAACACCAAGTCGCTCTGTTCAATGTCCTATTTAAAGTGGCAGATTGGACACTTCTCTGCTGCTCTACACAAAAAGTATAAACCCACATCTTAGCCCTGTATCTCCTGTTGTCGGCAGGCTTCTCCAATGCCAGCTATCAAATGGCTCAAGGACGGCCTCCCTGTCGGCAAGCATGTGAGAGTGATCAACACGGACACGTCATCACAGTTAATGATCCCCTCATCAGAGCGCCATGACACTGGGATCTACACAATCATTCTCAAGAACCTTGTTGGTCAGGAGACCTCTAGTGTTGAGATAAGAATCACAGGTACGGTGAAAAAAAAGAACTTGCACATGTGCGCATTAGAGAGAAAATACAGCTCTACTCAAGAAATGTAACAGCCAACTCACTGATGGTTTGAACTATAAACCAGCACAGAAATCACAATTACCAACATGTTCTGAACAGACCCATTACATTACAAACACTAACAAAAGTGTGTGAAGATATTAAAGATAAAGATATTAGTAATCCTTTGCCACCTGTTTCCAGATGAGCCCAAGCCTCCAGGCCCCGTGGAGCTGGAGGAGAATGTGTCGGGAACAGTGACGGTCTCCTGGACGGCCTCTCCGGATGAGAAGAAAGACGACAGGCTGCACTACATGATCACCAAGCGTGATTCTGTGAAGCGTACTTGGCAAACCGTAGCAGACCACCTCTTCAATAACAAGTACACCATCATCAATATCATGCCAGGAAGGCAGTATAAGTTCCGGATCTACACCAGGAATGACATGGGGCTTTCCAAACCCTCTGAGTCTGCGACCTGGGAAGTGAAGAAAAGAAAAGGCAGGTTTAACAAAAGTGATGCAAATATGTGTACAGAGCTGAAACAATTAGTTTGTTATTCAATTAGTTGATCAACTGAAAATTAAATGGCAACAATTTTGATAACTGATTAATCGTTTCAGACATTCAAAAAGCAAAAATGCCAAAAGTTTGCTGGTATAGCTTCTCAAATGTGAGGATTTGCTGTTTTTCTATATCATTTCAGATTAAATGTGTTTGGGTTTTGGACTGTCAGTCTGACAAAACAAGACATGTAAAGATGTCACCCTGGGCTCTCACAACTTGATGGATATTTTCCCCTACTTTGTTCAGTTTTCATAGAATAAATATTTAATTGATTAACTGCAAAAATAATTAACAGAGTAATCGGCAATGAAAATAATTGTTAGCTGCAGTCCTATTGCGTTTTTTCTTGTCTTATAATAGTGAATGATATTTCTTTGGGGTTTTAGACAGTTGGTCCGCCAATCAAGAATTGAAAACACATCACAGCCCTAAATGTGTAATGTGTAGAAATCTATTAGGAAACAAGTGATTAGATGTATGTAATAGGAGCATAACAGGAGTGACCAATTAAAAAAAAAAAAATCATAAAAATCCCTCCCTTCCGAAAGGCAATTAAAGAATATCAACCCGACCACTGTTAAGTGTCACCGTAACTTATTTTTTGTGCAAATGGGTAGAGCATACTGTACAGCAAAGTTGGTTATCTTTGCTAATGAATGTTTTGTATGCCTAATGCACATGAAATATACTATGAAAGACAGAGCATTATATTGCTACATGCTCCGCTATAGACACTGAAGGAAGATAAATTAATAAAAAAAACAGACGACTAAAGAGAATATAGCAATGGAAAGTGTATCCATCATTATGTATTACACCCTGTTAACTTTTCTTTCTCTTGTATCCTTCCAGAAATATTTTCTTTGAACCTTCCTGAATCTAAAAACTGCAGCTTTGAGGCGCCTCCCTCGTTCTCTGTTCCGCTAAAAATGCACAACAGTCCAGAGAGCTACGAGTGCTACATGAGTTGTGCAGTGACAGGAAACCCCAAACCCTATGTTACCTGGTATAGAAATAGCATCAACCTCAACACCAACACTAACTACTACATCACTAACACATGCGGCGTCTGCTCCATGGTGATACTCAAAGTTGGGCCCAAGGACTGCGGGGATTACACAGTCATTGCAGAAAACCCTCTGGGCAGAGAGGAGTGTTCCACTAAACTTGTTGTTAAAGGTAAAATATTCACATGTATTAGTTCCATCTTAGATTTGACTCCTCTGGCGATATGTTTGAACAATTCTCTACTCTCCCTCCTTCAGATTAGGACGACGCAGTGGGCCTGAACTCCTGAAGATGCCATGTTCCATTTCAAATGAAAGGAACATAAAGGATTTGCCAATTTTGAAACCTGTGTTTTTTTGAGAATTACTATATTCATGTGTTTCAATAAACTGTAAAGAAAGAAAGTAAGAAAGAAAGCAAGAAAGAAACGTTTGTTGTATTTGAGTGCACATTTTACTCAATTCATCTACTGGATGCAAAGAGCACTTTGACAAGAGACATCCAAGATTCAGTAGTAATTATATGCTAATCTTGGACTCAAACATGTTTATTCATTGACCTCTTTTTCCTCTGCTGTTTTCTGAATAAGACAGAAAGTCTGCTGGATTCTACGACCTCATAGAAAATTGACGATATGACAATATAGCTATAGCTGAGTATGTTTAAGTGTTTGTATGTTTTGTGTCTGAATTATTAATTATGCCAAAAATGTAAATAAATCCTTCCTGTTCAACAGTGAACGGTCTTACTTGCCTATCTTTAACCTAATTTTAAACATGAGCTTGTCACTTGATGTATACCAAGGCTAAGAGTCTACAGACACTCTAGCGACTCTGTGAGGCTATACTTAGGCACTGCAGAGCTTTGAGCTAAATGCTAATGCCATGATGCTAACAATCAAAGTGACAATGTTCCTCACTCACCAATATCTTCCTAAGTTTGTTCTTAAATTTGTTCTTGACAAAGATCCTAAGAAAAGTCTACATCAGATTCACGATGAGCTCATAAACCACAGGATAGTTCACAACTGTGTTCTTATAATTATGAATCCCATTGCCCTTATAAATTGAAAGTAGTGCCAGTTGATCCTATTAGCATAAAGTAGGTAAACGCCCCGCCAATCCCCATAAAATGGTATGAGACTGCAGGGCCATGCAGAGACAGAAATTGAAAAGAAAAGTTAAGAGAATTAATTCAAGAATGCCCAAAAGACAAAAAAATCTGAATTAGGACCAAGCATGAGCACCGGACTCCAAACGTGAAATAAATTTCAATAGTTCTGGAGTACAAATGTACAAGTATTATTTCTTCAGGAAGTTAATGACCAATGAGATTTCATATTTAATAGCATCAGTAGGGGATAAAAAATAACAGAAAAAGATAAACAAGATTCATAGGATGCTATTACTCATTCAGTGTTCAAATGTTAGTATAGTGTTTGTTTATTTTAAAAGACCATTAGTTAGACCATAACTTAAGGAAAAAAATATTTTAAAATATCTTAAATTATAAAAGATATTATTGCAATTTAAATCCTATATTATACAGCTGTAGAATTGAAGAAAATGCAATAACCAATTATTTTGCACAAACATGCCAGCATTCAAACTCTTCCCCACATTGAGGTGAATGAGGCCCAATGTTCATGTGCAGATGTTAAGAAGGTTGACCATAGCAGTTTAGTGTGTTAACACAAAGTAAAGCTGAGGCTGAGGGGAAATGCCATTAGATTGGTGGTCATAAAGAATTGCACATCACATACAAATTAAAATGTTGACCTAATGATGGCGTTGGATGAAATGTTATAGTCCGTACCAGATTTCATGCAATCCAGCCAATAGTTACCAAGACCATTCACTCATAATCATAGATGTTAACCTCCAAGTGGCGTTACAGGAAAGGTCAGGGGATCTACAAAGTGATGAGGATTTATCATCTGGGCATCATGAATGTTTTTAGCAAAATGTCATGGCAATAAATCGAATAGTTGCCAAGAAATTACACTAGAAAACAAAAATGTCAACATCTGAAAAGTTGTTGAGATATTTCAGTCTGGACCGGAGTGTTGGACCAACAGACTGATATTGTCATCCATAGAGCCATGCCTCTAGCATGGCTAAAAACAAACAAACACAATAATATATCCTAGCTACAATTCCTCTGCTCCAAAATGTCAATAAACAGACTGAGGCACTGGCCTTGTCTCTGTACATATTTATCGTCGCCTTCAGGTACAATCCAACCATCCATCATTCTGTAACACCAAAAGCTTGCCCAAAAAAATATCACAAGATCCTATTTTTTATTTATTTATTTTATATATGTCAAAGATATCCTAGTTTTTTTTTATCAATTAATTATGTATATCATATTTGTTGGCTGTACTTAACCAGTATTTGACTATAAAGTGGCTATGAAGTCAGTTTCCCACATAGCCCTGGCATAGTGTGAGGCATGTATTGTGTCTTTCCATTTTGTGCACCGCCTCCGCTTTGCCAACTGTCGCATGGCTTCAAATTTCTCTTTTACTGCGAGCATGTGTTTGCGCTCCTTTCAGCGGATATTGCGAGTCTATTATGGAAAGTCATAAATGATAAAAAAGTTCATGGGCATGACTAAGTGCAACCTTGCTAACAACTGTGCATCTTCCTGTGTTAAGTCCTAGGACGCACTAATATTATCAGTGGCCACGTGTCATCCTGTTATTATAGACTCAACTCTTTACTGGGAGTTTATTGTACAAGGCTTTGACATTTAAAAGCCTCTAACCACATGCCAATAGCATTTCACAATTCCTTGTAGTGATACGCTTGGCTGCTGTTAAAATACAGTACAAAAGAGGTGTGCTTTAATCGCACAAATTAAAAGACAGTCTCTCTTAACAACATAAAAACATGAACGCTGTAGTTGCCAATTGGCCAGAAAGTTTTAGCAATTTTAGTTTAGTTTAATTATAATAACTAATTACGTCAATGGAGTGTACTTTCCTGTGAAAATAAACGGTTAATAAAAAACAAGGTTGCAAACACACATATGGGGCTACCTTTGTCCATGTTTCATAGCGTTGTGCTGTGAATTGTCAGGTTGTTTGGTCATTGTTTCGTAAGGTAGAATTTAAAGCTCCTGACTTCAGTGACCTTGTGCAATAAAAGCCTTCAAGAACATCAAGCCTCTCATATCAGCTTCCCATGCCTGAGAACAGTCATAGTTCCTGGGCCACACATTCGCTTTTATTACACTGCTTGAAATATCCACACACACACATTCGTGCTCAAACTGGGCATAGCTCAAGACCACACAAACTGGGTTGTGGTTTAAAGTGCCAGCTACCCAGACTCCATGAGGAATCTGAAAGACGTCTCACATGTAAATGAATATCTTCCAGGTGGTTCGTGTGTATAACAGATACACAGTCACATTGTTGAAAAGCATTTTCCAGACTTTTAAAATGTTTTAGCAAAAAAAAAATTCTATTTAATTTCAATGTTATTTTATTTCTTGTTGTAATTTTGCAAAACATAAATCTTATTACCTGTGAATCCAACCTGCAGACAAAGTAAAAAAAAAAAGTAAAGCGAGCCAGTGGCAGTGAAGTGACAACAACAATAATAACAACTGTAACTCCTTAGAGGAAATTCAATCCAAGTGCATGTTTTCCTTAATAATCTTAACAGAAAAAAAGAGGAAACACAAGAGCTGCTTGATGCGATCATGTTTTCCCACAACTACAGAATTACAGAATTATGTTTGGCCCACTTTATCTTTACACAAAACTGGTATCAAATGATTTTATTTCAGCCGTCTATTAAAAGAACAATTATCTCACAGCTGGTCATATCTATCAGGCTAATAAAATTTAGACTGCGCTGCCATGTGGTTAATGAAGCCCAGATTAAATACTAGTGGCCCTGCAACCTGTCACCTGTAGAGCATGTGATGGGATTTTTTTATTTTTTTCTCCGTAGAGTATAATGCCACCATTGGGGCTGGTCTTTTATAGAATACCTTGAACAAATATATAAAAACACTGAGCCAAATTGACATTTTAATTAGTTTCAGATAAACCCCTAGTCCTTGAGCCTAATAACATTACATAACCCCATCTAATACATATGGTATTTAACTTTGAATAGGTTATAGCTGATTTACAACATGTGGCCGTTATTACTTTACAGATTGTTGTTGGCCATCGCCTGAAATAACAGCCTTGTTTCCTGCTTCGTTTTTGGTGGAGGCTCACCAAAATAAAACCCTATGTGGTGAGATATTCTTACACAATTACAACAGATTCCAGGACTTAGTGATTAAAAGTAACACATTATTTAAATGAATATTCAATTAGCTGCTTTTTTGTTTTTTTCATTTCAGGACACTGCATTTTGTCCACTGCCAAACACGACGCTTTGATGATCGGATATATCTGGATTTTTATGCACACGTATTTATGTGTGTGAAGCCTGTAAAAACACAATGGAGTTTCCATTAACGTTTAATAAAATTCTGGTAAAGTAATACATTAATTCCAAGATGACCAGAAAATGTGTAATATTAAAAACCACATCTCAGTTTGTGGAACACAATTTATGAGATTTCACTTCTTGAAGGATCGTGGGCTCACACGCTATGTTTACAGTCACATGCAAGACACCCAATAAACGCAGTCTATTTTTAGTTGGTGTCAATAGGACTCATTAGTCCATTTAAATATTCATATAATGTTTTGTTGTTCTCGTAATTTCGTAAGAGTGTCAGCACGAGCATACTTGGCTGTCAACACTTTGCTCTTGTTTTCACTTTCAGCTGCACAACCCGAGTGTGACAATACTGACTGACATGATAACTGACCAATCTAACAGCCAAAAAATAACAGCAAACAAATTGAAAAATTATACCTGACTTCCACATCTCTCTTGCTTAGGTTTGCCTCGCCAAATTTAGGAAGTAAGCCGCAAAAGTTGCAAGTGATCACGTGAAAGAATAAGGATACCGATCATTAGGGCTTGACAATATATTGATATATCAATATCGTGACATGAGACTAGATATCGTCTTAGATTTTGGATATCGTAACATGGCATAAGTGTTGTCTTTACCTGGTTTTAAAGGCTGCATTACAGTAAAGTGATGTCATTTTGTTAACTTTCCGGACTGCTCTAGCTGTTCTATTATTTGCCTTTAACCACTTAGTCATCATGTCCACATTACTGACGCTTATTTATCAAATATCTCATTGTGTAAATATTTTGTTAAAGCACCAACATGCAACCCTACAACATTGTCGCAATATCGATATCGAGGTATTTGGAAAAAAATATTGTGATATTTGATTTTTTCCATATCGCCCAGCCCTAGTGATCATTAGGAGAAACTATTGCAAAACAAAGTCAATGGAGCATCTATGTATTGATATCATGATGAGTTTTGGCTTCATTAATTAATTTTTTGGACGCAAAATGTACATCATTCAGAGCACTCCTGAGGAAGTTCATGCATTAGTCAGAAGAAGCCAAAGTCCTGGTAATCCCACTATGAGGCTTGTAGCCTTGGTTTTACCCCCTCCCCCTTGCTAGAGGTTGTGATTTACGCCAAAAACAAAAAAGCAATCCCCTTTCTTGGCAGGCACCATGTCATGACAACGTGGGTGCAGAGTCATTGGCATTCCTGTCAGGATGTAATGGCTTAAAGACCAGGGAGGCAACACTCAAATATCAGACTGGGAAGCAGCACCACTCAAGAGGATCGCAGGAGTACTGAGGTAAGTTCATCATTCATCTTATATACAGCACCACACTTAGATGGAGGTGTTAAGTATTTAGAGTCGGTTACAGCCTTTAACACTGAACTAATCCTGTGGCTGATTCACTCTTAAGTCCAAAGATAACACTGAGTTAATGTGGCCAACTATGGAAAGTGTTTGCCTATAAACACAATTGAGCTGCCTTATTTTAATATGTGATCTGATATGTACAGTGCAGTAGTTTAGTTTTCCACCATTCAAAGTATTTAAAGGCATATAGAATGGCGTCAACATTTTCTGCTTGAATGTTTACTCAAATGTGTACATTTTGTATTAAGTGTTAGGTATAAAGTTTGTGCAAATTTGAATCAGAAGTCAAAAGGTTATCTGACTCATTAGATAGAGTTTAGAAATGATGCAAAGAAAAGATGCAAATATATGCTAATGTACAC
This sequence comes from Sebastes fasciatus, assembly GCF_043250625.1. Lineage (NCBI taxonomy): Eukaryota > Metazoa > Chordata > Actinopteri > Perciformes > Sebastidae > Sebastes > Sebastes fasciatus. The sequence goes on from NC_133795.1 coordinate 26,693,819, forward strand.
TTCCAAAAGTAACATAGGCTGCTTACCACTGTTCAAATTAACTGCTTAAGTTTGTGTGGTCACAATTTTTTTGTCAAGATGGGAAATCAAAATAATTCATTAATGTCCATAATTCTATTTATACACGTTTACAGATTGTTAGATAATAAACATAAAAAATATTAACGACTACAGACCTTTGACGACTTCATGGTTAGTCCTGGCTGATTTTTCTCTGTCAGCTTAAAAAAAATCTAACTTTTAGGAGCGTCCTTCTTTTTTTCAAACTCCTAGCTTTCATTTTTATAATTAACACAACACCGCCCAGTTCCAGCTTCATCTGTTCACTGAAAAAGATATATTGCAAACCATAAAACCTCTCTGCAACTAAGGCAAAAAGAGAGCTTGGTAATAACCCAAATCAAGCAAACCTGCCACTCTCAGGTATACTGCACATACTTATCATCAACGTCAACTCTGTAGATATAGCCACATGCTTTCTAAACATGCCCTTAGTAGTGTCTTGCTTTTAATCATTTTTATGACTCAGTGTCTGAGTCCCGTGCTGTATTTCAGCACTGGTCACATGAGCAGCTGGCAGCGTTAATAGCCATATGCAACATGCGCCACATGAAAGCTATAAAAACAGACCCTCACAAGAGAGATCATGTTAGACCTATGAGATCATGTCAGAAGACAAGTACACATAACAAGTTTTGAAAAGTCTTAAAACTAAAGAGAGCAGCTCAAAATGTTTGTTGAGCGCAAACATTTCTTCTTCGACTTCATCTTCAACTTCTCACAATTAGCATTTAACTGTCTAATCAAGTTCAACAGCATGCAACTTGTAGTCATGTGAAGTGCTCATCATGTTTACCATATACTGTATACAGTTACAGCATATTTGGCACATCACTTTTTCTGTTACTATATACAGCACCACTTTAAAATGTGAAATTATTTGGACACTGACTCAGTTGCTATATTAACAAACCAAGTCATGTGCAAATTGAAAACTACTGTATGATGCAAATTCGTTTTAACGCCACTTATATCTTTAACGTGTTAACTTAACTTGTGATTTTTAGGTTGTAGCAGGCTAAGTTTTAAAACAAGAATGAAGATACTGGTAGCATATGAAACTAGAAAAAGCTAAGGAATCCATTGGTACCAATCATGTCGTACAAATTTTGTGGAGAAAAACTGTCATGGCCATTTTCAAAGGGGTCCCTTGACCTCTGACCTCAAGATATGTGAATGTAAATGGGTTCTATGGGTACCCACGAGTCTCCCCTTTACACACATGCCAACTTTATGATAATCACATGCAGTTTGGGGCAAGTCATAGTCAAGTCAGCACACTGACACACTGACAGCTGTTGTTGCCTGTTGGGCTTGAGTTTGCCATTTTATGATTTGAGCATATTTTTCATGCTAAATGCAGTACCTGTGAGGGTTTCTGGACAATATCTGTCATTTTTTTGTGTTGTTCATTAATTTCTAATAATACATACATTTGCATAAAGCAGCATATTTGCCCACTCCCATGTTGATAAGAAGATGAAATACTTGACAAATCTCCCTTTAAGGTACGTTTTGAACAGATACAAAATGTGCGGTTCATTTGTGATTCAATATTTTAATTTAAATATTTTAAGCGATTGACCATCCAAATGAATATATATATAACCACAGTATATATCATCACATTACGCCTCACTCATAATGTCAGCAGTGATTTACAAGCATATAAAGATGTTCGTGATGGGATGTTCACAGTTTTATGCGGCATGTGACGTATCGTGTGACAATCTAGTTTTCTCATCTTCCAACAGCCGTGGTCCATCGACACCCAAGAATATCACGCGCCTGTACTGGGTGTTGCTCGATGTGTACAAATACTATACATGAGAGGGGTCAAACTCGTCAGGAATTAAAGTTCAGTGTGTCAACTCTAACAACACAGTGTCGACAGTTTTGTAGAACATTAATTAATGCTGATAAATCTTATGTGATTATTCATTCAGGTTAATTTTTCTTTCATGGTATAAATAAAAGGCCCATTATCCCAATCATAAATCGTATGCCCTTTATTCAATTCAATGATTTTGGTTGAACTTAACAACACCTCTATGAAAGGAATTATTTTATCACTGTGTCTATGAAATTGTGTTTCAAAGATGTACAGTTGAATTCTTAAGCTTGAATTCAGGATTTAGTTCTGAAATAACACTTGTTGGTACCTCATGGCAGGAAGCTGCAGTAGCATATTAGGGATGCTATCAGCTAGGGGTGTAAATCACCAGTTTCATCACGATACAATATTATATTGATTCTTTGGACAACGATACGATATTTGCTGATATAACAAAGTCTGCCACTACATGATTTTGATTCAATTCAATTCAAAATTTGAAAATTGTAATACTGGTGTCTTCCAGACATTTAAATGAAAACCAATCTATTGTTTTTAGTAAGAATAAAAATAGACCTCCTGTTGTTCACTCTAAAGTGGCACATTTCTCATGTTAAAGTGCAAATGTTTTTTATCGGTTAAGAATTTCAAATAAAAGACGCATCTTAAAGATGATGATATGTATTGATGTTTTCACTTTTCAGCGATATATTGAATCTTTGATCATTAAAGTGATATATCGATCCAGATTAATGGATCGTTACACCCCTACTATCAATAGCACAGAGCTTTAAAGACAGTGAAGTCAGTTGATAAGTCGGTCAATCAGCTGCTCGGTCAGCCAGTGAGAGTGTGTGTCTGTTTCATTCACCTTGAGGTATAAAGAGCTTAAGGTGGCTGCTGTACTGTATTTGCACCGTGCTATGCTATTATATCGGATTCATAACTCAGCTCATATACAATGCAGTCTAGACATGTATTACAGTACCTCTACTGTGCAACAGTCTTTTCCAAATCAATGTCTCACATTTACTTTCAGCAGTGCACCTGAAGAGCATACTCAGTCTGCAATGGGAATGATTTAATCAATTTTCAATCAAACAGTTACAAATATCCAATATGTCTGTGTGTGGTGTTGATGTTAGCGGTGGGTGCAGATTACAATCAATATTTGGGAACATGAGCATCTCTCCACCAAAGCTATAAACCAAAGAGCTAACAAAAGTTACAGGGAATAAAAGGAAATTCTTGCAACTGTACTAGAAAATATATTCTAGCTCCAAGCAATACTCAGCCTGCTGTGAAGGTCACCTTTATCACAAAACTAACTTACCTACACTGTGATTAAGATGAGTCATGCAATTCAGAGAACGGCTTGGAAAAGATGAGATTTCAAGCAATTTACTGCTGCTAAATTCACCCCAAGTTTTTTTTCTCTATTTCCTTCTCTATTACCTGGTTTTAGGAGGTCTATTATATTGATTGACTGTCTTAACAACGTTAACATGATTGCCTTGGCAGGCAGGTTGCTCTAAAAACAAGGACTTGTGTTAACATTAGCTAAATAGTGTTTTCCAAATTGATAGCTTTACTTAACTTTAAAATAGCATGACTAAGTCTTCACTGGAGACAATTTCTTCACTGTATTTAGATTTCCCACAAATTTATACAACAGCATCTTTATTAGAATCAGTATTGATGAAGTGTCAGATTTTACTGGTATTGGTGTGATCGTGTCTTACACACACAGAGTCACTTTAAAAACTCATTCAATCAGTGCAACAAGCAGATATTGGAGAGAGGCAAGTGTTTTCTTTTTTTGCGAGTTAATACAATTATGCACCTCAGGCACATAACTTATAATAACTTCACATTTACATGTAGTTGGCTTATTAAACAAATAGAAATGTGCCTGTAAGCCCCAGCAACTGACTCCATTACAATTAATGTTCCATCAGTCTATTTCAGTGAAGTGACATTTGTCATCCTAAGTTTAGCAACCATGTGGGTAATGAAACATTGCTATGTACTGGTAGAGATCCCTGCTGCGAGTGGATCTGACAGATCATAAAAAATGTTAATTTGATAAGCATGTAATCATTTGAACCCCACGCCAGCATGCTGCAGCTTAAAGTGACAACAAAAACCCTTGAAGAATGAAAGTTAAAGCCTGGTAAGAATTTACATCATGAGGTTGATGAAATTCTACACTCCAGTTCAAATTTTAAGAGGATTTTAATTTTAGGGAATGTGATAACACTCAAGATACAGCAAGCAGCTGCATGGCATGCACCCACAGATGATCATGTTTTGAGTCTTCTAGTTGAATCATGGCAAAAGGTCATGTTTGGCAGAGTTTTCTTTTAAAACAAAAATCGTTTTTGACAGGCAAAACATTTGCTATCGTTATAGGTTTTACTTTGGTTTCATTTTGTAATATGTGTGCCTGTTTTTGGAGAAGCTGTAACTTTCTTACTTTTGAGTTGATTCAGAATAATCAAATAAATCCGTCCCTGCAGAAACTTGTCTTTTTCCAAATCACATTTACAGCAAAATAACACTTTAAGGCTACCAGTGAATTATTCATTGTATTCATTTCCTACTCCTGCTATTTGAATAGATCCCTTCCATTATCTATTGCAGTTGGGGAAATCTTGCTGAATCCATCTAGGAATCAAAGGACCCAAGATGTTTAGAAGATCAAAAGTGACGGATGGGACAGCCACTGGTCAAGGTAGGCACTAAAGTGTGATCTCATTATCTACAGAAGGAACGTCCAATATCAAGTTTACTTTTGTTCTTTTCCTCCAAACTCTGAAGATCAATTAGAAACACAGAGGTGACAAGTACGTTTCAGTAAGTTTGATCTCCTCGACAGACTCTGACAAAGCAATAAGATGACACGTTTCCAGATCAGAGTCTAACAGAAGTGATAGAATGAGGTTGGGAACGAATGAATCTTAAGGAAATTGTGAATAGCCTATATCTAAGAAACGTCTGCCTGATGCCTCAAATGGTTAATTATCATCAATTCTTATCAACATTACATCTTACTCACAAGGACTTCAGCTGCCTTGCCCTGTGATACTACTCAAATCAGACTGACTTTATTCAGAAAGTTCAAGGCTGCAATTTGTCCATTAGCAACCATATTTAGATTTTACAACAGTACGTGTACACATAGTCTATCAAAGGTCAACTGGAGCTCATAAAGTAGGTAGACATACATTGCAGACTGATCATAAACACTGAGGAGCGGGTTAACTTTACACTTTACAGGGTTAACGCTCCAGTGCATCTGAAAATGAGAATCCGATATTTTCCATATTATGTATTTTATATATGTTTTCTTGTGCACTGATAAGTCACAGTAAACATATCACATTGTATACTGCATGGACGTTACAAAAAAAAATGCTAAAACATTACAGTTTCACCTGTGCTGCACCAAACAATGCTCTACAGTAGTATTTTATTTCCTGTCACTCAGTTTATGGCTGATACATGGTCAAATGTTAATACCTTGCTGACATGTGCTATATATGCTCTTTAACATGTGCCTTATCAGATCCTGATGCAGAGAATGGTAAAGAAGGTAGGCTTAGCGGACGTCAGAAAAGCTGTCATCGGCTATCTTTTTTCCCTCCAGACTGCTCACGAAAGCATGCCGAACTGATATGCAATCCGTTTATTAATATACTTTATGTGCGTACATATATTTTGTGCGTAGATATGTAGGTGCATCGCTACATATCTGTTCTCCGGTTGAATTTTAGGCATGGATTCCCAAGGAAAAAGGTTAACAGGATGTTATTGAAATGTAAATGTATTGAACATGTGACGCAAAAGAGACACATATGCATTTCACTGAAGGATAAGTAACTGATACAGTGAGTAACATTAATCATTCTAATATATCATGTATTAGAATGAGTTTCTGCATGGTTTATGAGGGTGATGATTTGATTACAAAACAACAACAGATTTTGATTACGATCAAAATCACGTGTTTCATTCTCTTCTCTTTTTAAGTGTCAAATGTGTTGTCACTGACATTTCATTTTCCGATGCCGACAGTGGGGATCAAGAAAAGATCTAGGGTCCCCGGGGTGATGATTACACAGTTTATCGAGACGGTGCCAGAGGGAAAAAGCCATCCAGACTTCACCCGCAAGCCGATTGCTTTGACCATCCAGGAGGGTAGGTCTGATATTATAAGAATCATTTTTAAGCGTTAATATCACAAAATATTCCAAGGTGGAATTTCTATGATTCTGCATAATGGATTAGATCCATGACTTTTGTGCAATGGGCCAGTGGGAGCAGAATCCTGCCATTCAACACCCAGACTCCTGTGTCAGTCAGATAAAATGAAAAACGCACCGACTTCAGTTTAAAACCAGGAAAAGTGATATGATATCAAAAATCTATGTTGGTATCATTTTGCATATAAGACAAATTCTCTATTGTAAGGTGACCTTGTCTTTGTTTTGTTTTTTTACAGGCAAATTTGCTTTTTTTAAAGCGATTGTCATTGGAGAACCACAGCCGACCGTAACATGGAGCAGAAATAATGGAGATGTGTCTGATACCTCAAGATATCAGACTAAATACGATCCCAATACCAATGAGAATACATTTGAGGCAAGTGAAACGGGCTATCAAATCGCAGTGATACTATACAGCAACATGCTGATGTAAAGAAGTGGTAAAAATAGCACAGAAAGATAGATAAATAGAGAAGGAGATGGGGGAAAAAAAGGCTATTTGATTACATCAACGTCATCCAGTCTCCTGCCCTATCAAGTTTGCTTTGCCAATTACTTTTTCTACAATAAGGGGATATAACTCATCCTGAGAGGAGCACATTCAACAACTTCGGTTTCATGAAATGGACTGGACACGTCCAGCCACATATCCTGTCAACTCACTGCTGATTGAGATTGAAAATGTTAAAAATAAAAATGCATGCGGTTACACATCAGGAGGCCATCTACCAATCAAACAGTGTGCAAGGACCGGAAATTGTTGAGTATTTCAATCAGTTGTGCAATATGTCACAAAGATAGATGTCACTATTCATTGGATACACTGGAGTAGTTCAGCTAATTTGGACAAAATAGAAATTATGATTTGGTAAAAAAAATATATATATATTAATATCCACTAAACCAATGGACTAGACAGGCCGACTACACAGGAACCTGAGTGAGTTTTAACACATTAACACCACATGATGTGATAGAGAGTACATAAACACTAGATAGTAAGGGAGCAGAGAAGTTGAATAGGTTTCTAAAAGTAATGGATAAATGGTTGAAAAATCTACCTTCTTCAATTTCAAATGGCAAGTTAAAATGGAACCAGAAAATCAAAACCAGAAAAAATGTGATAAAAGGTGTCAATTGATGTGAACTGATGGGTCTGTGTGGGGACATAATGAGACAAAAAAAGGCTGAGAACCAGTGCTATACAGTATAAATTGTATTGACAAAACCAACTATTTCACCCACTGGGTCTATTATATTTAGCATGTCTTATATCTTCCAGATGCCGCATGTTATGCCAGATCAAGCTGATACCTACAAATGCTTCGCCACAAATGAATTTGGACAAGCCGTAGTCACAGTTGTTCTGAATGTGATTGCAGGTAAGGACTTTCTGCTTGCTATGGATATGACAAATAAATCTAATATCATGCAGTCATTTAATCTCTAGTGTTCCCAAATCTATGTCACATTGAGTACACTTGGATCCAAATTTGACACTTTACTACTTCATAACCTTTAGTATATTACACGTATTACTGTACTTACCACTCTGCAGTCCCTCTTTGTTTCATTATTATTGTATTAATAATGTGAGTACCCTCTTTTGTGCTTTTAGTTGGTTTCAAAAAGAACCAAGCCCCGCTACAAGAAGCTGAAGCCCCCGATGGGAATTTTAAGAATGTACTGAAAAGGAAGAGGTGCGGTTGTGTTACATGAACTGACGGCCTTCTTTGTTTTATAGATTTCTGTGGTTCTTCGACTAAATGCTTCCTATCTTAATTTCCAGTAAGATCCGTCCGAAATCTGAGCAACCACAGAAAAAAGACGGAGAGATCGATCCTAAATTTTGGGAGGTCTTAATTAGCGCTGACAAGAAAGACTATGAGAGCATCTGTAATGAGTTTGGAGTGACTGACTTTCGCTGGATGCTAAAGACACTTAATGCAATGAAGAAAGAAAGGGAGGAAGAGCAAGCTGAGGTTTGACATTTGTGATATAAGCATTTGGATTTGTTTGCCTGTTCATTTCAAATTATGGAATTTTGAAGCTGCTTAGATTAGGGATGTTAATAATTAACTGTTTAACCGTTAACCGACATTCAGAATTTTAACCGATTAACGCCATAGGTTAAACCATTAAAATAAATATTAAAAATGAAACAAAAAGTTGAGTAAAACTCAGAGGAGTGGCTGGTCACTTTGAGGAGAATAGCTGGTCGACCTTAACAGCCCACCTTAAGAGAGTCTGAGCCGGCGTTGCAAGATACAGGAAGTTGGCTGGGGTATTGAGCTGAGGAGTTGTAGCATTTATTCACAGACAAATAAACTGTACACACACAGCTACAGCTACGTTCACAGCTACAACGCTACCAACAACACCACAATCCCGTTCTGTCGGACACTCGCTAAAGTTACACCGCGCTGACAGACCGTATGGGTGTGACAACGGCAAGCACTAAGCCACCAGCAACACTTCATCTATAAACATAGCACAAACCAGACAGACACGGTCTGTCGGACACTCGCTAACGTTACGCCGGGCAGACAGAGTAACGTTACGCCAGGCAGACACACAGCTGACAACCTCGCAGCTAAACTAAATGGTGCGGAAGAGACATACTCGGAAAGTGGCTGCATGTGTCCTCGACAATACACGCAGCACCGTGGCTGCTACAGTAACTCTCCCGCACGGGGGAACTGGCGACTCAGTTGTCTGTTGTGCTCATACACTGCAGCTGGCGCACCGCTGATGCGACGCACTAATCTTGTCGGTTAACGGTTAATAATCGGTTGAAGGGACTGTTTGTAACTTCTTACACGTATAAATCACCCGGGTCGGTGTCCAATGCGCGCTCGCATATGCACGCCCGCGTGTGGCTACGCTGTTCAGAACCGGACTCCAACACAAACTACACGGAAGCACCAAAACCGCAAAGTTCTATCTACTGAAGCCCGTCTTGCAAAACAGTGTTGGCCGTGGTCGGAGGACGCGGAGGAGACCATTGCTTTGGTCTCCAGGACCGGAGTCTCTGCTGTTCTCTGCTCCTCTGCCTACTTGCCTTCATTCACCGCGCTCGTTCTTGCTCCACCTCTAGACGTGCATGCGCGCACACTACACACTGCAGAAGACTTCGTAGCTCTGAGAATATCTAGTGAATGTACAGTGGACGTTTGTGCAGAAATAAATGCTGCAGCTCCTCCAGACCAACAGAGGTTTTCCGTGTCTTGTGAAGTGACGGGGCTCCGCAGAGAGAAACGTTATCGTCTCCGACCGGGTGCCGGTGTCTTCCCTGTTCCCTCCGGCCGCGGTCGAGAGGCTGAAGCAGGAAAGCCAACATTAGGATCAGCATTGATTCATGGAGAGACCTCCGTCTGGTCAGCTAACATTACTGCCAAGCAGGTGAAATATAGAGTGTTATTGTGGTTTAAGCTGACGTGTGTCGCCTCACTGTTTTGAGCGATGCTCGTTCATGTCTATGTAGAGCGAGCACAAGCGCGAGCCCAACGTTGACTTTCGTTGACTTAACTACCACAGGTGTCGCTGTTAACAAGCACTTCTGAATCTTACAAACAGTCACTTTAACGAGGGTCGTTTAGCGGTTAAAAAAAATAAATTCAAAATTAGCATCCCTAGCTTAGACACATAAAATAAAATCGTTCACTCCAGTAACAGAAAGCAATTTTGTAACCATATGCTTATTTCTTATTCTGTTTTTGTCCCAGTTCGTCAAAAACCTGTCTAGCCTGAGACCTATACAGGTCAATGCAGATGGTACTGCATCCTTTGAGTTTGACATGGACCTTATTGAACCAAGCAGCTCCATATTCCTGTACAAGGTTAGTGTGAAAACAAAATGATCTCTCTCCCTATGACTCCTAGCAGCCCTACTGTGTAATAGGTAAGGAAGGAGTCATCCTCTAGGGACCCTGATTATTACTTCATTCATACATTTAATTGCAATGTGGCCAGTACTTGTAAAGATGCATCAATATATCTTGAACTTGAGTAAGTGCTGGATGAATGGACAGATAGACCAACATCATTGGGCTACGAGTAAACTCTTACCTCTGAGACACCTTTTCATTTTACAACACAACCATTAGAATACACTAGCACATACATTAGTAATTACTGGAGCTTGTGGCTATGAATTTGGACATGTTTTGATGCAGTCCTGCTATGATGTTTTCCATTTTCACTCAAATGATTGGTATTTCTTCAGCTGTTTTCTTGCAGCTATGTTTTGTGGGCACAATTTGAAGCACCCAAAAGGAAATTACATTGTATGTTCCCCCCAACAGGATGGTGTAATGGTCCCATATACAAAGGAGTTGGGAGATAAGATGAAACACGGCCTTAAACAACTGGGGAAAAAGTATATTTTCAGTTTGAGGGACCTTATGCCAGACGATGCTGGACTGTACCAGGTTGATGTAGGGGATGTGAATGTTTTTTCCACTGATTTTAAAAGTAAGTTACACTTGCACACAAGACAAATTAGTATCCCTAATTAAATCAAAGGAAGACAATGTTTTTGATGCTGAACACAAAATATCCCTAATTAAAATGTCTTAATAATTGGTCTTCATGCAGCTGTAACACGTCATTTTAATCTAAAATGCATTGCTTGGTATTTTTCAGTCCCGATGGTGGAGTTCTTGGTGAAAATTCAGGAAGTGAAGGCAACGGAGAGAGAAGATGCAGTCTTTGAATGTGTCCTGTCAAATCCCTTCTCCAAGATTTTGTGGTTTGGCAAGAATTTGCCACTGGAACAAGGCGATAAATATGACATCCAGGTTTCAGAAGACAAGCTCATCCACAGGCTGGTGGTCAAAGACTGCATGATAGTAGACAAAGGAATTTATTCTGCCTGCGCCGGGATAAAATCTTGCAATGCATGGCTTGTCGTTGAAGGTAAGATATTACACTCACTACAACACTAACCGATAATATTCAATAATGGTTAATAACAATGGTTTGTAATGGAATAATAATGAGAAAGCATACGATGCCTGATTCATCTTACCAATTATTGCTTTTCATGTCATAACATGGCCTTTTTTAGGTGTGCAATCACAGCAAATCTTTTTTCTAATTTAGCTGATAAAAGTACACCAAAGGGCAAAAAATCAGCAAGGAAAACGACAAGGGCAGGAGGATCTGGGATTGATCTGCAGAAGGTTGCCGAAGAGCAACAAGTAAAATTAGAGCAGGTAAGAGAAGAAAGGAAAGAACAGATTAAAGCTGCGGCAGCTGCACCTCCACCTGAAACCCCTCCAGTTCCTCCACCCACTAAGGCACCGAAAGACCCTGAGCCAAGTAAGAATCACCAACCACAAGGTTTATGAAACAGGGTGTTCAACTCACAAACAAGGAAGCCATACTGGAAACTCATGCATTTTAGTTCAGGCTAATAATGTGATAATCAAAACTGTAATTCTGGACATGAATATTTATCTATAAGGTTATTTTGTTATTTCTTTTTCCTCTTCAGTAATTGCAACATTTTGACTTAACAAAAATGGTACCATAGGCATCAACCATATTGTTGGATTCCAATAAGTCTAAATAATTTCAGAAACCACAATGGTTAAATAATTACAATAATGGGAACATTTGTTGTAGCCACTTGCATATAACACTTGCTGTGATAATTTGTTGATATGGCAGCAGCAGCAGTGGCGGATCCACCCGTTGTGGAGGTCGTAAAAGCTGGTAAGAGACTTGAATGGTTGTGACAAACACTGCATGCATTCTAAGGTGAATATGACAGCTATTTGAAATATAATGGGTTCAGTTAGAAGTTTCTTTATCCTGATATACTTTACTATGATTAGAAAAACAATAACTCTGCACCAAAAATTATATTTATGCCGCTGCTGAGGTCAATGTAATGCTTTGGCTTTATTGTATGTTGTGTTGTCAGCTCATTATGTGATTGTCTTCTACTTGAGGCTGCATTCACACCAAATCTGATTCGCTGTAGGGTTGTGCGGAGGACCGGGAGTGTCACTTAAGGGCCCATTAACACCAAGCGACTGCACAACAATTAAATTCTTTTGTTCCGTCATGGATGGGTTGTACAGCTCTAAGTTCACTGGTTACGTGATTGGCCGTCGGGTTGCATTTCTCCGAAAGTTCATTCGGTTTAAACTTTTTTTTTTTGAAGGAATTGTGTTTACGCCGTCATGCCTGAACTGGCGTGAATGCAGCCTTAAGGTCAGGTTTTGCTTAGTAGTAAATGAGGTAAATAGTATTTACCTCATTTCGATTTACTGTTGGAATCAATATTCTTAGACTGGCTTGATAGACAGGTTGCCAATGCTTCTATACAGCAGTGTACTGTGGTCTGCACCTTGTTGTTTTGTGTTGTCTTGTACTGAAATATGCTGAAAAGTATTTGAATATTGCAACATGGAAAGCTTACATCACTTTTACTTATAGAAATGTATCAACTCGTTATTTACAAAGAAATTAAGTTCTGCTTTAGGAACCATACTAGTGCCTCTACATGTTTTATGTACAAATCACACTATTTTTCAAAGCATGCTGTAGTTTTTAAGATTTGAAGATTCCGAATTTCCCGCCATTCAAAGCAGACATTTCACTGCCATATAGGAATCATCTTGCAGACATTTGAAACATGCCTGTGTTACCTGATCCATCTCAGTGTTATGTCTGGTCTCATGTCAATGCTATAATCGCTTTGTATGTGCAAAGAACAGTTGGAACAGTTAATAATACAGACATGGTCTTTACATGGATTACCTTACTAAAGTAAGGTCTCTGCCACACATTAGGTTTTTTAAAAATAATTTTAATAATTACTTGTACAGTATGTAAAAAAAAATGTAAAAAGCTCAAACTACTGAAAATGCATTAGCACATCTACCCCTTCTCCCTCACTGAGAATATATGAATATGATAATATGGAGGTGCCTCGAACCGTATCCCACCCTCCACCGCTGCTGTTTTGAAAAAGATAACTAGCCAACAGAGCCTCACAAACCCCGCACATCATTTAAAAGTATACGAGTGGAGCTGATTCTACTTCATTCTGTATGTTCAAACCTGACAATATTATTGGACTGCAAAGCAGCATGATTATGGAAGCAATTACTGTAACATATAGGCTGTTATTTTAGCAGATCGCAGCTAAAACACCCAGGAGAGCATTGAGAACTATTTTCATTAAAAGAAAACTTTCAAATGAAAAGTTACAATGAAGAAAAACCTAGACTCCATCCACTCCACAACCCTATGGCCTTCTGTAAGTACGGAGGAAAAGACACATTCAAAAAAGTACAAGACTATGGCATGCTTTGGAAAATGGTCAGTCGTAATTTTTAGTGTACATGATTTGTATAAAATGCACTAAAATATTCCAAAGCCTATGATCCTTTCATCAGAACAAGTTTTATGTGTCATCTAATTCATGAACGCAGATTAACAGGTAAAAATCTAAAAGCTTTTCATACTGTCTGTTCAAACCATCAGTCAAATCATCATCATCACCACCTGCAGACACGGGAAGTGGTAAGAAAGACAACAGTGGAGCATATACAATTGAGGGAGTATTGTACTATGACTTACTGTTGTTATTGCTGTTATACCACTCAGCTGAGGAAGCCGTTAGCAGTGAAAGGATTGATCCACCACTTGCAGACGTAGGAGGTGGTATGCCAGATATTTACTGAAAGTACAATAGTAACACAGATATTAAAAGACTAATAAAATAACTTTGTTTGCATTAATAACACAAGAGTTAAAATTAACGAATCGATATTTAATCAAATATATTCTCTGTAACAGTTTCTCTAAATTCAAATTCATAAATGAGAAGGTGTGAAATAATGACTAACTTGTGGAAACACCCTTTTTAATATAATACTGATAGAAAGACACTGTTCAGACATGCTTATATCTACTTAGAAAGTCTTGTGAGCTCATGCTTAATGTTTGCTGCCCGTCATTGTGTTTGCTTTCGATGTCGTTACCTTACTTTGTAACTTGTGTTTATCATAAACTTTCTAACCAGATCACACATATCTAACATATGACCCATGCACTGTTATCAGTTATTGGAATGAGCGCCACATTTATTAAAAAAATAAAAGGAGTTTGTAGATGTAGTTTAAGTTGTGATTGTACTCTTAACTCATCACTTTTTATATAGTGGTAGAATTCACAAACTTTTCACAGTATACCGTAACATTAACCTTTTTCTTTATGTAAAGCACAGTTATATTATTCACAGGAAATCATTGATATTGGTGAACCTTCTACACTTTAATGAGTAGAGATTAGGAGTATATGTGTAGTAGGGGTGGGAATCACCAGAGGCCACACGATACAATCTTATTTTTTGTGATGTAATGCTGAGTATTACGATAAGATACAGTATAATGCGATATATTAAGACTTACTACCTTTTTTCAACTGAAAATTATGCAGTTTGTCAACAACTGTTTTATCGAATAAGATACAGTTTTCACTCTGTTCAACTCAAGAGTTTTCATTCACATATTTTGAGTTGAGAGGTCAAGTTTTTCCTCGCCAAAATTTTGTGTAACTTTGGAACATTATTAACATGGTTGGTACCAATCGATTCCTTAGGTTTTCTAGTTTCATATGATACCAGTGTCTTCACTGAGCCCGCTACAACCTCTGAAAGACATAATAGCGGTCGGGCCCGTCAGATTGTTAAGACGTTAATAGTTTATATAATAAAAGATTGATACTCTACATCCATATTGCCACGCAAAATAACGCCATACTAAGTTGTTTGGATTTTTCCCCCACCCCTATTGTGTAGGTAATTCATTATTCTTGTGTACTTTTATTCAGCATACATATAGTCCTAAACTAAAAGCTGCTGCACATGAATGTGTAAAGTGGAGAGTAATTTTGCTTTATGTTACCCAGTGCCTGAAATTACCTGTGGACTCTCTGATATCTATGCTCTTCGTGGAGCGCCAGCTGAATTAACGGTGGAGATTAGTATAGACTGCGACGGCACCTGGTTCAAAGATGGAGAGCAGGTAAGGCCCATGAATTAACATACTTAAAATGTGATAATTTTACAATTTGGAAATTCTCATTTAGAGTAAATTGGGAGAGTAACAGTAAGAAAAGAGTTTCATTCCTACATTGTCAGTATTAGAAATGACAAACAAAGAAGTACAAAGCAACAAAAAGTTTTGTGTCTTTAGATGTAACACAAAAAATAATAATGTTATCCCTTTCCCATTTGATTTGCTAGTTAAAATCAGGTGCTGGGGTCACCATCACCAAAGACGGAACCTCTCACAAGCTGAAAATTAAAAGCTGCACAGATGACGACTCTGGAGTTTATCGTTTTGTATCAGGGGATATCAGCACACAAGGAAAGGTCACTGTTGGAGGTATGATTTACTCCTCTCTGTTGTAGAACATATTAAATGCCACAACAGGCTCTGTGCATTACACTGAATTACACTTTGTGTTACATAGGTGTACCTGAATTTGACCCAGACGACCTTCACAAGTTCTCCAAACCTGTGATCATAAGAGTGGGCCAGAACGCCGCTTTCAAGATGCCCTTTCCTCCTCAGGAGTCTTTGGTGGTCAGTTGGTTCAAGGATGGCAACGAGATCAAAGACGGCGGAGGAGCTAAGATCGTGAGGGAGCCCAATCACAGCCGGCTGCTGCTCAGAGACTGCCTGCGGACAGATGCAGGGGAAATAAAGATCCAACTCAAAAACCCATTTGGGACTGTGGAGGCCACATCTAGGCTTATTGTGCTTGGTACGAATAAAGAAAAACCTAACAAGAAAAATGAGAAATACTGAGATATAAAAAAGATTAAATTTCCAGTATTTGTTTACCCCTCCATTCACAGCCACATTCAAACATAAATACAATGTTTACCTTACTAAGCATCACATTTATATCACTTCATTTTAAATTTAACACCATGTTTTTGTCACAGATCGGCCAGGTCCACCGGAGGGTCCAGTGGAGACTGTTGAAACCACCTCGTCTATGATTGAGATTAAATGGAACCCTACCAAAGATGACGGCGGCTCAGCTGTCACCAACTACATCATAGAACGGCAGCAGGAAGGACATGGTCTGTGGACCAAACTCGGGGACGTCTCAGCTGACAAGACCTCCTTCAGAGACAGGAATGTGACTCACGGAAAGAAATACAACTACCGCATCTACGCGGAAAACCCTGAGGGCCTCAGCGACGCCCTGGAGACAGCCGATAGCATTATGGCTGGCATATTGAGTGAGTGTAGAAAAAAAAGAAGTCTCATTTAGCATTCTTCAGCAAATCCCACGTTAATCTCCCCCAGGTTGTAATAAATGAAAATGCCTCTGGATAGTTTTGTGATTGCTTCAAATCGTTTGTCAAGCAGCACTATTTAGTCACTGTAGAAAGCCCACCTTTTATCCTTGCTGTAATAGCTGTTCTATCTCCAAGAGGAATAGTTGGCAATATCCGGCAGTGATATCATATACAGTAGATGTCCTTAATTTATTCCATGTCTTTAATTACTTCTTAGTTATTAGTAATGAGCTTACGTGATTAATTAGACTACCTGTCATTCTTTAGTACTCTCCGGTCCACCGGGTGCCCCTACAGTGGTGAGTGCCTCTAAGACCTGCATCAAGTTGACCTGGACCCCCCCAGAGGACGACAGAGGAGTACCGATCATTGGTTACCAATTGGAGAAACGAAAGAAGGACACAGATCAGTGGATTGCCCTGAATGCACTAAATGAGCCTATTGAGGGTTTGTCAGAAACACATACTATTATGTTTTGATTGAAGCTTCTTTTTCATTATGTCGCTTTTACTGCAATGCTATGAGTTTTGTTTTCAGACGTTAACTATGCAGTTAAAGACGTCACTGAGGGAGCAGAGTACGAGTTCAGGGTTTCAGCGATCAATGAGTCAGGAGCAGGAGACCTAAGCCCTCCCTCTGAAATGGTGTGTGCAAAGAATCCCAACAGTAAGTAGTTAACTTCCTCCGTTATTAATTATTTAACTTTGTTATACAGAGCAATATTTGTACCCTGTCTGCACTTCATGTTTTATGTGTTTTCTTCCAGTGAGACCTCATTTTAAAGACCCAGAGGACTTCATTGTTGTCAGAGCAGGAAATTCTGCACGTGTCAAAATTTGCTATGAGGTATGAATAAGCCTATAAGCTGATATGTATACTGAGCCTTTTATCCATGGTGTGAATTGGTGCATTTCGTATTGTATCCCCCCCATTCCTGCCATTTCATGTTCTCGAGTGATAACTTTACGACAGTGTGACATGACTGCATATGCCTCCCACTTTATCTAATTTATCCAATATTGATATCTTCAGGGTGAACCTCCACCTCAGATCACTTGGCTGAAGGATGACGAGCCAATATCCCCGTGGATTAATGTCATCAATACTGAAGGAATGTCTCAGCTTGTTATTCCCTCATCAAAGCGCTCAGATTCAGCAATTTACACCATCAAGGCCAAAAACTCTGTGGGTGAGGCTTCATTTGACATTGAGCTTAGAGTCGCAGGTAAGGACAAGTTATGATACACTATGATAAGCGCAGAAATTTTGTGGAAAAAGTAGTGATATTTTGGGATTGACACTACTGGTGGCAATTATTTTTGTGCTGATCTTAACTGCATCTGAATCAGAAGGTTTATTGCCAAGTAGGTTATTCACTTGCAAGGAATTTGCCTTGATTTTTGGTGCATACTATAAACATATTAAGAGGAGATAAAAATACAGGCAAAGTACTGCAAAAGTCATGAACATAAATATAGAATAGAACAACAATAAAAATGTGAAAAAGACTATAAAGAATTACTATGACAAATATGTACAACTGTTTTTTTAGATGAGAGAGCTGTACAGTTTTGTGCAGGATGTGCATGTTAATTTCACAATCTCCAGGTCTTTAAATGAAGAATTCATTTGTTGGAAACGAAAAATTAATTTAATTGCTTGCATTGTGTTCCTCTGGCCAGAGGAGAACATCATTAATATCGACACTACACAATATTAATTGGGAAATATTTAGCCAATTAAACGCCAATGACACACCGAGGTATTGGCAACCCAATGTCAAACCCTAATTAACAGAGAACAACTTCTAAATGGAATGAGGAACATGATTCTAACTGTGTAACATGCAGTAATAGGATATGATTAACTTATAACAAACTCAAATGCAAATGTAATCCTAACGAAACCCCACAGAGGATGGAAATGCCACTCGAGTAGATTATATAAAGCAGCCACAATGAAAAGAAATTAATGAAAATTGCTTCCAAAAAAAGGGGGGGAGGGGAATCGGGGCAAATGTTGAGCAAGTGATTTTATTCTCTTCATATTATCGTATTCATTGCTAGATGAACCCAAGACTCCAGGGCCAGTGGAGCTGGTGCAAACGGTCGAAGGCAAAGTGGTGGTATCATGGGGTCCTTCTCCAGACCAGGAGATTGACGACCGCCTGTACTACCAGGTGTCTCAACGCGACTCCAACACTAGAGTGTGGAGGACTGTAGCAGACCGCCTCTCCACTAACACATACACAGCCAACAACATCCTTCCTGGGGTAGAGTACCATTTCCGGATCTATGCCAAGAACGATGTGGGCCTCTCAGATCCCTCTCAGTCACCTACATGGGGTGCCAACAGCAACAGAGGTGGGTTGTTATAGTTGTTCCAGTTCAGTTATGTTTGATTATGCCATTACAGTGAACCAAACCATGCACGGCACATGGTGGTCTGACAATTTCTTAAACACTTTCCTAAAAAACTAATGGCATTCCCATCAGCCTCAGCTGTACTTGTAAGTGTGCCAAGTTGGTGACCATTGTAAAAATGATACCTGCTAAACTTAAGGATGTTAGCATAGTCACTGTGAGCATATTGCTATGTTGACATAAGCCTAAATACAACCTCCCAGAGTTGCTAGCATGGCTGTAGACTCTTAGTCTAGTTTGTTGAAATATTTGAAGTGTTAGTTGCGCAGAACCTATAATTTCAGACCTGGGTAAAACAAGCTAATGACTGAAACATTTCTGGATCCTTGTCGATATGATTATGACCTAAATGATCATTTCAATCTTTCTTTTTTCCCCCATCCAGTTCAAATACCTTCAAATGGAATTAATTCATCAGGGGTCAGCTTTGAGAGGCCTCCATCCATCTTGGTCCCTCTGAAAGTCCACACACCACCTAAAGGTTACCAACTCTACATGACATGTGCTGTCCGTGGATGCCCTACGCCCAGCGTATCCTGGTACCTGAATGGCATCTGCGTCAACTCAGACAACCACTACTACGTCACCAACTCATTGGGTGTGTGCTCCATGTACATTCTCAGAGTGCAATCAGGCGACAGCGGTGACTATAAAGTTGTGGCAGTCAACTCTTTTGGCAAGGCAGAGTGTTCTACAAAACTTGTTGTTAGAGGTAAGGTTTAACTTAAGAGTTGGAATAGTTTCAGAATAACCCGTTTTGGTCCATGCTTATAATGATTATTTTTCTCCCTATTTTTTCTCCACAGATTAAAATCACATGAAGACTTTCTGCAGCCTTTCCTCTTACTGACATATTCTTGACAATGACGATGAGGAATGTTTTGTCTTACTGCATAAACTGCATTCATTTATTTGAAATGTGACTGATTTACAATTGTTACCCCGTCATCAGAAATAATAGCACGATTGAAGTGACACACTTGAGCACAAAGACATCTGTCAAATTTTGTCTTGTAGCAACTGCAATAAATCAACAAACTGACAAATGTGTGTAGCGTTCTTTCTGGTCTTGTTTGGTCATTGAATTATGCCTTTATTAATAACTTTGCAAATATGCTTCACTAACTTCACTGACAGATACAAGCTTAGTGGCCGTCGTTAAGGCAACAGATGTTTCCAGCATGTGTTTCCAGTAGCACTTGGCTCCAATATCTGAGCCCACGACATCATGCACATCACATTACCACAATAAGCCCTTATGAACCAAGTGCACATTTTCATTTCATTTCCATATATATCCACATGAGCTCCCCAGTAAATTGGCTATAACAAGATCCTCAGCTGCAAACCTTAAATTAGTCATTTTATATATACAGTCAAATAACCCATAAAGGAGGAGCTTTCTATGTTTACCTGCCCGTATGTGTATCTGAAAGAAACACTCATACATATATATTCTATATTTTACAAGGCCATTCTGAAAAGGGCAACACAAATCAAGTCCATACTGTACATAATGTGACGTCTATAAAACAGGATCGCTGCTGGATATAACCTCTCGACTAAACACATGCAGCCAAGATGCCTATTTTATCTGAAGGAATCATACTGACTGATAAGAGCAAAATAATGCAATATTGTTCTTCCTACAATATTTAGCGCCATTTTTAAAGTATTTGTACTTACCTCATTTCCTCTGCAAGGTCAGAGGTGATATTTGTGTTTATTTTCCACTTTGTGTCATCAGGCTTTTCTTGCAGTTCTGCCACAGCTCTTTTATGAGGTCGAGGGGACTATTCAAACTGTCTGGCAAGTCATGCTTGTTTAACCTCCGACAATGTGAACCCAAAAACCTGCTCAGTGCAACGAGTCTATCACACCAGCACACCATGAGCAACCATCTTCTTATAATGCTACCACAGGTCCACTGTGACACACTGAACACCACAGGCATGCTGTGAGAATTTCCGTTGATACTTAGAGAGTAATTGGAACGGCCAATCATTCGTATCAACCAGAGTATATTTTACCAAATAAAATGTCTCATGTTAATGTTTATTGGCCAATAAAGTCCATAGGGCAGTGATCTTATTACTAGAGACCTTGTGAAACTGCCAGTCGAAAGCTTTTGGTTAGAGGCTTTGACTCTTGCACGGCTATTGTGGATCCATAAATCATGAAGCCTCAACCATCAACCATTAAATACAATAATATCCATCACCAATTGGTCGTAGTTTAAATCGGACAGAATGTGAATCTTGATATTAATATATAATGCATCTGGTGTTTTTATATTGTCAACAGTAATGGTGGAAAACAGTTGACTGGATATGTCTAATGCAAGATTGGATGAACACTCATAATGTATTTTCAGTGCGAACTGCAAAGTGATCGCTTTCATAGGGATGGGTAAGACGAACCTCCACCCTTTACCACTGCTGTAATATGGATTTTTAGCAATTACATTTCACCCATGTATGGGTTTCTATGCGCTCCAAACTTTTATCACCGAACAAAAAGGGGTGTCACATCTGAAATATTGGACAGTGAGAAGAGTTCAAGCTGAAGACGTATATCGGAACGTAGACGAAGAAGAACTGAAAGTGAGTCTTATTTATTTTTATTAACGGCAAATTTCTTGTGTCGATCATTTTCATCGAATTAATCTACTTGCCAAAAGCAACGACAGCATTTTATATAGTGTACCCTCTTGCAGGACGGTTTCAGTCAACAAGAGATACAAGTCAAGGAAACTTTCTTATTAACGATTATGTAAATATGGGATAACAGAGAGGAAGGGTTTGTTTTGAGAGGCCAATATCAGGACTGAAAACAGTACAGACTACCTTCAATACAGTCTTAATTTATGACTAGTTTATTTTAAGACAAATAGCACTAAGTGATTAGGTGAGTTTATAAATGTTATAATTGTGTATACATTATTTCATAAAGATAAGTGCTAGGACTTGTTTATCATAGATCAGCATTCGGTTAGGTTTATAGGCTGCCAAAGAATTTGATTCTGCTGCTGCAAAAATCTACTTATCCTGACAAAAACAAAAGATCAGAACCATTTTTAAATACTTTTTGTATATATTTAATGATCTGCAGACATAGACATGGGCTATTTTATATACCTGTTAAAATATAGTATTGTTGGTATTTTAGCCAAGCCTTACTAACCTGGCCATAACAACAAGAACTGCCAAAATATACTGTACTGTATGTACTGCCAAAGGAGTGGTATAAAGGTAGACCCTAAAATGTTACTTTATTGACCCATATTTCAAGAATTATTACAGTGAAGTCGGCAGAAATTTGATAAACTGTAAAAGGTGAAAAAATGTAATGGACCTGAGATCATCCTGTAATACTGACGTTAAAGATCTCAACTGTGTACCATATTTCAGTCACGAATGTGACCTTCCCAACTGGCTCCCCATGAATAACAAAAGGATTGAGCAGGAGACTATGATCAGTGTGCACTACAGGATGTGTGACACATTAAAGCCTTTTTTCACTGGCTTGTAGATGTTCAAGGTCAGATTTCCTTTTTCACATTTTTCAGTTTTCTTCTTATGGTCCTTAAAATTAAAGAGCCATGTAAAAAGCCTTACGGCCATTGTCTTGATATACAGCCCAATTTAATTCTAATTAAAGACCTCTCAGCACAGAAGATACTAAATAAATTATTTAACTAACTTTCGGATTAAAAGTACCAAACACTCTGGTACTTGACCTGAAGGTCTTGTGGGTTACAGTCAAAGTAGGTCTAAGTCATCACCAGTATCTTTCTATAAGCTTGGTTAAAACAAATTTTGCATCTCATATTAACTCCCTGGAGATGGTTCAATTTTAAATAAGTAAAACAAGTACACAATCGGTGCTTTTTCACCATCCAACACAAACAAATTCACATGATCGCTCAGGACAAGCTAAAGTTTACGTTCAGGGTTTTGCTGGTAGTTAACAACTAGGCACCTAACTGTGCAAAACATAATTTTTAAGAGTTGGTGGCATAAAAGAGATTTACAGATATGTGCGTTGGCTTAACAGTTTGATTCGAAGACATTCTGCTCCCGTCTATGTTTGGACCTGAGCAGTTAAATTGCTGGCACGGCCACTTGACTCCACAGGCAGTTGGGCAGTGTCAGCCACTAGGTGGGATTTCACATTCCCCATTTACTGTGTGTCCCAGTATGTCTCCAAGTGTCTGCACACGTCACGTAGGAGTCCAGGCATCCCCACTTTGACAGGCTGATGTCATACGGTAGCATAGATGACACATGAGTAGAGCATCCGAGGCAGGGGGTTCTCAACCCCCATTTTTAGTTTGGCTGGGTTCTCAGGGCCCCAGCAGTTACAAAATCGTCAAGTTGAGTCACATGACTTTGAGTATACTTGTGACCGTGTACGGAGCTCCAAGTGCTCTCCTAACATTGTAAAACAAAATGTAACAAATAAATACATAGATGTAAATTTACTGAATTTTTATTAATTGTTAAAATAAATCGTACACCAGCAACTTGTTAAAAAATCTTCAAAATTATCAGGAACTACAATTCAAGTGTAAACCTTTTTAATGCAGCAACAAATTGGTCAAAACTTAAACAAGAATTAAAATTCTAGTATGTAATGTATAGAGTATATAAACATAGAACTGAATTGAATAGATGCAGATATCAGTCAGTATTGGCCCAATATCCGAATAGCATTTTGTGCTATTGAACCTAACAATTAATTGATTAACTGAGAAAAATAATTGTTAATTGCAGCTCTATATACTGTATATTTGAAACATATTATTACATTAAAATGTGTTATATACCAATATACTTATTTCTAATTAAAAAAAATCCTTTTAATATATTTTTTTTATATTTTCTTACTGTAAAGCACAATAACTTTATTTAGAAAAATGCTATACAAATAAAGTGTATAGTAATAAGGGCTGACCAAAATGCTTTGAAGCTTCAACCGTTGCCATGGTACTCAAACTCCAAATCACTATTCGAATGCTTACTTTTAAAAAAAAAAAAAAATGTAATATATAACTATGTAATAATAGTGTATAAATATAAATCCCCAATTCCACCTCTGACCCCATGAAATAAGGAATAATCAAAATCATAATAATCAAAATGATTCATTATTCATATTCAACATGAATTATTATTAGTTTTTCTCAGACGGATATCGCTGTTTGGCACTGTGCCGGCTCTGAAACGGGGGAGATAGAGACAGACAGACAGAAGATCATGGCAGCCTGCCGCATCGCACTGCACCGCGAAGCTTCGAATACCTTCGAATATTTCTCACCGAAGCTTCGTAGCCCAAAAAATGGTATTTGGGACAGCACTAGTAATACAACAATATCTAATATTAAAAGATGATTGTGGGTTATGACCGAAAGATTAAGAAACACCCGTAGTAGGATATCAAATTTGACAAACATATTTGCTGCAGTTGAATAAAGCGTGTTTTTCCTTCGTGATTCATTCATCAACGCCCTTTAACTTTTGTTTAGAGCACCTGATCATTTAACATAATACTTTCTGGAGTACACGGTATAAAGCCAACAAAACTGGAAAACCAAAAATTCAAAGAATTACTTGTCTTGAACAGAGTGTATCACACAGATTTACAATTACGATTCAATGTTAGCTTTGTGATAATTGTAAACAATGAACATACTGTATATGCTTGGTTCTGAATGCTGACGAATGCGATGAAAACTGACGTCGCTACATACAATTGTGACAGTTTTTTCTTTGTGTTTCAGCCACAAAGTGATCAAAACTCTGAGTAGACAAACAACCACCGACGCTGCAATGACTTCAAAAACAAACCAGGACCCAAAAGCCTCAGGTAAGTTTGGAAAATGTGAGGCACATTTGTTTGTCGTACATGGAAATATGGAGTGGTTACCATGTTGTAGTAATAACTAATAATTTACACAAATTTAGCATAGACCTGACCAACAAAGTTGTGTACAGTATATTAAAAAGGGACATATTGTGAAAAACTCACTTTTTCAGTGCTTGTGCTCATACATTTGGGTATCTAGAGTGACTACCAACCCACAAACTGTGAAATATGACAACCCAGTCAGTTTTTTGTGGACTGCCTAGATCACAAGACCTCTAGCTCACCCGGTGGAGCATGCGCCCCATGTTGGCTTGGTACCAGTCCTGCGGCTGCGTGTCATCCCCTCTCTTTCCCCCCTTCCCTATCATTCTCCAGCTGCTCTAATAAAGGCAATAAAAACCCTAAAAAAATAAACTAAAAAAAAAAGATTTGGCTCACCTTCCTACTGTATGTCGCATCTGAGTATCTCCACCCACAGCTTGAGAACTACCTTCGCAAAGGTGCACCATATTTATCTCTCAAGCCAATCAGAGCAGACTGGGCTTTTTCGGGAGGGGGGCTTAAAGAGACAGACGCTAAAACGGAGTCCTTTAAAGGTGCTAATTGCGAGATAAGGAGCATTTCTATTCTCAACATGGCGATGACTGACGGTGGAAACAGCACTAGCAACAGTGCTAACAGAGCTAACAGTGTTAACCTGCAGGGGAACCAGAGGGTGGGTGCTACGTTTCCGCAACAGCTGTAACCGCCATATGAGTGCAGTGCAGAGCGGCGGCCGTGAGCTAGCCAGTGGTGCACGCTCACATGCATGAACATGCACTAAAAGGCACCCGCTGCCGGCCAGCTATGTCAACAAAGCACGGAGAAACTCAGATTACAACTCACACACACACACAGAGGGAGAGCAAATTCATTCCCTAATAAAATATATATGACATAAATGTACACAGAGGTTACACTTTTTATGCGATTGAATAGAATGAGCTTTTCTTTAGTTTGTCAAAGCCTTAAATGCAATAGTAACATATGACTGCAGAATAGGAAGAAAGAAAAAAAAAACAAAGAAAGAAAGAAGGAAAGTAACTACACTTGCATTTAAACTTCATTTGACATCAGAAATACCACTTCTTTAGTCCTTGAAATGGAGAGAAGTCAATCACAGATATATACGAAGGACAAGAAGTGTACCAATTTCATTTTATATCTCCAAGAAATACACTCCCAGAGTGTCTGAAACTATTCACACTCATTCTAGAGGCCTAGTATTGGTGGCTCAAAGTGGTTTATGAAAGGGATATCAGCCTTATACAGCCAACAAATTCTAACTGAAGGTGTCCTGAAGTCTGCTAGTGTCCAAATCTAACAGTTTCCTCCAGGAGTGATTGGTATGCAGAGGCAAACGACTGACTGCTGTCCTACCAGCCTTGGATTATGTGTGAATCAATGCTTGAGGAGCAAGAATCCTGCCTGCATTCAGATGATATACTGTAAGAGCGTAAACCAATCCCCTGAGAGATGACACATACAGTTTGATGAATATTCAATATATGCCCTCTAACTGGAGAAGGGCTGCTGTGGAAAAGTGATGAAGAATGGGTAACCTGAAAGTAACTTACATTGGAAGCAGTGAAATAATAAGTCAAACCTTGAGTTTACTGCATGTCGGTGCAAATGATGCAGGAGAGGACGATCTAGTTTCACTTCAAAGTTAATTTTGTCGCTGCATTCTGACATTGACAATGTAATTTAATTCATGTTATGCTGTTGAATAGAACAAGATGTGTTTTTTCATTGAATCAGTTTTTTTTCTTTCTGTGAGCATTATCACCCGCCTTCTTACAAGTGTTTAAATGTAAATTTGTGCAACTAAAGTAGATAGATGATGGTGAAGTAAATTTTAAAGATATGGGGGAGGTTTGCAAACAGAATGTATTTCCACTTCCAAAAGGTGTGTTTACTGTGGCTGACCATATTTGAACTGCCTGTATAGGAAATGGATATAACTAGTAAAATATCTACATTTGAAAATGAATGATGAAAACACGTTAAATGTTTCAAAAATTGTTAAATCACATTAAATCTGGTCAGCTACAAAGACTTACGGTAGAAACTCGATGACACAAAAGGCAAAAATACTTAATTTAAATGTAGGTATCGCAATTAAAACGTAATACAAATGAAATGTTTTATTAAGTTGTTCAAAGGTGCTGAATGAGAGATTGGGAGCATTTTTATTGCCGCCACACGGCTCTCAACATGGTGACAGCTGAGCCAGCGGCTAACAGCATTAACAGTGAAAACAACGGCAACACTGCTTACAGAGCTAACACTGTTTACCTGTGGGGGAACAAGAGGGTGGGTGCTACACTTACGATGCCGTCGGTTCGGACGCCGGGGCCGGCCCGGCTATGTAAACAAAACAAGGAGAAGCTTAGATTACAACACACACAGAGGGAGAGGGAGAGTAACTTCATTCTCTGCTCAGGACAACATCACTGCTCTATCTCTTTACATAGCAAATAGTTGTTAGCTGCTGTGTTAACGCTCTGGATATTGTATACAGCACCTTTAAGTGTGTAATTGCCACATTAAAAATGGCTCTTTACTGGCCACCGACTCAACAGCTTCTGCGACACCCATTTGAAAACAAAATTGTAGCCGGTGTTCTTAAAAAATAAATCTGAATGTGATTTTTGGTATAATATCTACATAGTTAACTCTGGCGCAGTTTAGAAACATAATGTATCCTAAGACCACAATGGTCCCGTATGGCTTAAGATCTGATTTTACTACAATAACTGAGGGACACATTTGATTCTGCATGCGGTAATTAGCTGTTTGGCTTATCTGTTTTATGCAGCAGTGAAGTTATGCTAAAGGTTCCCAGGGTGAATGAGGCAGCTCTGAGTCATTACAAGGTGTGATGCTGGTGCAGAGAAAGGAGTAACAGACGGTGGGTTGGAGTTTGTGATTTCAACAGCTGTTGGATGAACTTACGGTTGTGTGCTGAGTCATCCTACACTTGAAATCCTAGAGAAGAATAACGTCGGAAAAATGTGTCACCCATCTCTCTTTTGCTGTCTCCACCACCACAGGAGGGAACTGTTAAAGTGATAGTGCTGTTGACAGTGAAGCCCCTCCGCTTTGCCATCATTTATGTCATTTGTCATAAATAAAATGTACTTACTTATTTTCTAAAATAAAAATATCAGTTCATTGAAATTTATAGTAAAATAAATCAATGAGAAAATAACAATTTTAACTGGTTTTGATTGTTTTTACGACACATTTAGACAAAATAGATGTATAGCTTAATTTCAAATACATCTTAATCAGCAAGGTTCAAGAAATGTATGTCTTGCCATGATGTGACAGCTGTGTTGGCTGACAAAGTGAAAGGAAATACTGACCTCTGGTGAAATTCTAGCGTAACTACAACCAAAACCAAAAGTAAAAGCACCAGTAATGTGTGTAATGCCCATCTAAAGTGAACATGACTGTTTTCCATGGTTTCCATTTTTTCTTGTCTTAACAGTGGCCATCAAGAGAAGGTCCAGAGTTCCCGGGGTTATGATCACCGACTATATTGAGATAATGCCTCCAGGGAAGTCATCACCTGACTTCACCCGGAAACCCATAACTATGACTGCTCAAGAGGGTAAATAATAAAACCTGCAAAGTCAAACTTTAATTACTACATTATATCGACAACTGCATCACTGTTGTATGGTTCTCTGTGTTTTGATTTTTACAGGTAAAAAAGGATTATTTAAAGC
This sequence comes from Sebastes fasciatus, assembly GCF_043250625.1. Classification (NCBI taxonomy): domain Eukaryota; kingdom Metazoa; phylum Chordata; class Actinopteri; order Perciformes; family Sebastidae; genus Sebastes; species Sebastes fasciatus. The sequence goes on from NC_133795.1 coordinate 26,722,384, forward strand.
TGTGGTTAGTGGAGAGCCGGCACCAGCTGTAACATGGGGACGTAATAAGGGCAAGGTTGATGACCCAGAGCAGTACAAGACCAGATACGATGAAAGAGCTAAAGAGCACATTCTTGAGGTGAGAAAACAGTATCTAAACAAAATGCTCCACATCTCACAAAACAAAAAATAATGTGTTTTCCTAATATATCAAAATCTGTTCTCCTGTACTAATAAATGAGTATTTTAATAAAATTGTTTAAAAGTAGGAGGTACACAATAAAGTTCAGTACTTCAATTTTTTCTCAAAGAACTTCACAGTACTGAATTAGAAGAGCTTCTTCATCATGTCAATGTGAGACAGATCCTAACATTCAGCACTAAAGATGTAATCTAACTATGATAATATTGCTTTATCAGATACTCAATGTAAAACCAGGTCAAGCTGACACCTACAAATGCTTTGCCACCAATGAGTATGGACAGGCTGCCTGCACTGTAACTCTCAATGTTATTGAAGGTAAAAGAGACATCATAACTATACCATATGTTCATTGTAAATTAATCAAATTAAAGAATAATGTACTGGAGCTTTGACTATTCAATAATCATTTCTTGTTTTGCTATTGTTTTCATGTTTTTTTTTCCAGCTGGCTTCAAAAAGAAAGCCCCGGAAGGTATGAAATTGACCACAGATCTATGAAGGAGTCGATGTTTTTTCTTTCTATCATTCATAAATATTTTTTTAGGATTACTAAATATTTCTTGATTGTGTTTTTTTTTTTTTTTTTCTTGAATTTGGATCTCAGCAGCATAATAATGTGCATTGAACATGGTAATAAAATACTGAGACCTATACTGTCATAAAAAGTCTCTGCAATTGCGGAGAAAGACCCTATGGATTCAAAGATTTACAAATAAATTTGATCCAGTGTGTTTTGTTTGTTGTTGGTTATAGAATCATATATAGAGTTTGAACAAATATGATAGAGGAATTATTAACCATTAAGAAAACCTGTATCTCATTTTTATTTTATTTTATTTTTTTCCAATTCACATCTCATTTTCGTTTAGCAAATGGAGCACCACCACAAGATTTCAGAAAAATGCTGAAGAAAACGTAAGTTCAAGTCAAAGTCAAAGTTTAAAGAAAAAAAAAAATAATAAGTACTGCCGTAGATCTCCAAAAACAATTTACTCTGTTCTTCTCTTTTCAGGGTTGTTGTTACCAGAAAAAAACAACTCCCACCAAGGAAAGAAGGAGAAATTGACCCTAAGCTCTTGGAACTGCTCATCTGTGCACCAAGGAAGGACTATGAAAAAATCTGTTTGGAGTTTGGTTTCACTGACTTTCGCTGTTTGCTGAAGAGGCTCAACCAGCTGAAAAAGGAAAGGGCAGACGAGCAGGCAAAGGTACTGTACCGTACGCAGTTTGGAACAACTGCACATGAATTCTCGATCATGTATTTTAAACTTGCAAAATGCTAGCAGGGTTTTAAACAAAGTCAAAAACTGATGTGCATTTTGAGTTGTGAAAATGTATAACATTTACTCAAAGTGTTTTAAAGCTGGAATAGAAAACCTGATGGCCCAATATCAGCTATAGGTTCTCAATCTTATTTCAGCCAAGGATCCCTTACAAGATAAAGAATATACCGGGGACCCCCTCATGTATGTCCCTTGGAATAATTTGGCGTAACCTATTTTTTACTCTACTATAGTCTTAGTTATGTGGAAAGATATTAGACATGTTCTCAACATATTTGCATATTGTAAGGGTTATAGATTTGTTGGATTAGAACCTAGTCTATGAATTTGTACACTGTAGATTTAAAAATTTAAATATTATATTATCTGAAAACTGGCCCTGACCCCCTGGCAGAGTGCCACGAACCCCTGGGGGTCCCCGGACCCCACTTTGAGAACCACTGAGCTGTAGTTTGCTTGTTTTTTTTGCTGAATTTAAAGAGTAACTCAATGCCAGTCTGTAAAGTAGTGTTTCACTGCTGTCTCGGGTTGAAAGTTTCAAGCCTGTTTCACCTCTGGGTGTGATCAGCACTAGTGGGTAGAGTAGCCAAAAACTGTACTCAAGTAAAAGTACTGTTAGTTTGCAAAAAAAAGTACACTACTAGAAGTAAAAGTACTCATCAAAATAATTACTTAAGAGTATAAAAGTATTTGCTGAAAAAGTTATAAGTGTTATATTTGATGTTGATATGACTAGAATTATTTCAACCACTGGTAGTCTTCCTCAGGTTAACTAGTGAACATACACCTGTATTTATTTGTGATGAAATGAAAAGTCATCATCTCCTGATTAGATAACCTGGCACATATACGCTACACCAGACAATATTCACAGTCTGTCTTCCTTAAGTGTGATCACAAAATATTATCACTACCAATAAGTAAAGATTAAAAAAAAAAAATTACATTCTTTGCTTGTCTACTATATTATAATTTGGCAAATAAATCAGCAAATCTCATATCAGAGGACTCATTTAGGCTGATTAGGAGATGATGTGCAATGTTTCATCACTAATTGCCTTTAAAATACAGGTGTGTTCACTTCTTCACTTTAACTTGAGGAAGACCATCTGTGGTTGAAACATTATTTCAGTCATATTCACATGAAATAACGGTTGTAAAAATTGCGGTTTGTCTTTTGATATTTCTTGTGCATAACTTGGTCTCTACTTTTCTGTCTGTCTTCATCAAGCTACACCAATGAGCATGACTAGTTAAATGCACTCTGTTAGCTTGAGTATTTACATTACAAAAGAAAGCAGTAGTAGTAGTTTTAAAGCATGATATACTGTGTGTATATGTTATTAAAGTTATTGGCATTAACACAACAGACACACTTAATGCAGCTCACTTTCTGCACGGTTCTCTGATGTAGGCCTACTGACTTCAGACCAGCAGCTGCGTTCACAATTGGAGTCCGCTGCACTGTGTGCTGTTAATTCGTCAGTAAATATTAGCTGCTAGTGCTATTTGAAAGCCATAACTTTAACGTTACTCCTGCTGTAACTTCAGACATGCTGCTTTGAACGGAGTCACGTAGAGGCTTGACAGCGATAGGATAAAAGAGCACCAGCAGACCACCTGCCCCTTAACGGATCATGAATGCATTAAATAATAAATAAAAGTAGCGAAATGAATGTATCCAAATGTAACGGAGTAAAAGTAATGATTTTTCTCTAAAAATCTAATTAAGTAAGAGTAAAAAGTATGCTGCATTTAAACTACTCTGACAGGTACAAGTTACTTGAGTACATGTGTCAGTGTAAATGTAACTTGATACTACCCACCTCTTGCGGTCAGAAGTGTGTTGCACCTTTAACCACAACCAATAATGATGTCACAGGGTCCTGGAGTACACTCGTACATCACTGCAGCAAGGTGAAATGTTAAACCAATGGATGTCTGAAAAAAGACATCTTAAGGGGGTGTTAAGTGACTCTTTAAAAACATGTCTCATGAGAAAGGATTTTTTCAAGTATACGTCTTTTCCAAGTATTGATGTTATGCCTGAGGCTAAACCAGCCTAGTGCATCTTAACAAGTACACATCCTGTTCAAGGCCGCTTGAGTTTAAAAATGTCATGGCTTCAGCACTGAAATTTAGAGCAACATTTACAGATACACAGGACATTTTGACTTTCTTTTGCAGGTTGTAGAGCAAGTGGGAAAAGTGAAACAAATAGAAGTAACACCCAATGGGAGAGCTGAATTTAGCGTTGACATGAAACTTCTGGATCCAAACAGTGCAGTTGACTTATACAAGGTGAGTTAATATGTATTCCAAGATAAACTATCTAAAACCAATCCCTGTTCAAATGAAAAGGAAATCAAAAAACCTAACCTAACCACTTTTCTCTAAACAGGATGGGACAATGGTTCCATATGGTGATGATGAAAATTCAAAGCACAGCCTGAAGAAAACAGGGACAAATTATGTCTTCAGCATCAAAGATCCTCAGCCAGAGGATGCTGGATTTTACCAAGTTGACGTTGCAGAGGCAAATGTCCTTGCAACTGACTTTCAAGGTGAGGTGTAACTATTGCAACTGTAATAAGACAGGATGATTGTACTAGTAGTTGGCGAGACAATTCAAGGAACATTTAGGAAAAGAGAACTCAGTCAGCTAATCCACACATCCGCCCTTCCTCCTCTCTCAGTGCCTGCTGTCGACTTCAAATCCAAGATTAAGGATGTGAAGGCCTTTGAAAGTGAGGACGCCATCTTTCAGTGTGTCTTGTCAACACCCCTCAACAGAATTACCTGGTCAAACCAGAATTCATCACTTGAACATGGGGACAAATATGAGATCACTGTCTCAGAGGACAAGCTAATTCACACACTGAGAGTTAAAGACTGTAAAATGGCAGATACTGGAGCGTATTATGCCATTGCTGGGATAACTTCCAGCAGTGCCTCTCTCAAAGTGGAAGGTGGGACATCTTTTCTTTTTTAATATTGATATATACATTAATAAAATAATCTGATCTTGATAGAGTGATACCCAGATAAGCACTCCTTGAATCTTTGCTCATTTAAATGTAAGACAAGTAAATGATTTTATCTCCTTTCTTCTATGTGTTTGTCGTAATTCAGCTGATCCAAATGGTAAAGGACGCAAAGACACCCAAAATGGGGATCAAGATGACCTGAATAAACTAGCATTGGAACATCAGGCCAAGCTACAAAAAGAGAAAGATGACTTAGAGGCAGCCAGACGAGCACAGGCTGAAAAGGACGGTGCAGGGGATGGAGGAGGCGGTTCTGGAGACGGTTCTGGAGACGGTTCTGGAGACGGTTCTGGTGGAAAGACTGATGGAGATGAGGGTGATGGAGATGGCACGAATAATAATCTCCTGACAGATGGAGATGATGCAGATGATAAGAAAAAGAAGCGAGTACGAACTGGCCCTTTGGTTCCTGACACTGTTATAGGTAAAATCCTTGCATTGAGTGAAGACTGAATAATGTGTCACTGCAGAGCATCGATTTATATAATGCCATATATTTAGTTTCAGTTGTCATGATGTGTCTCTGCTACTGCATACTGTCAGCTTTGCTATCGGGGTCTGTGTTTATCAAGTGTCTCAGAATTACACCTAGGTATTGCTGTGGAGGTTTGACTAGAAATAAGGTTGGTCCCAACCTACAGCAAAATATGAGAGATAGTTACAGTAGGAAACGTTCTACTCACGAGAACAAAGTGGGTAAAGGAAGAACAAAAAATGTAAAGTATGGACCGATGTGATGTGTAAGAAAATTCTTCAAACTGTTCTTTGTGGAGTGGGCATAAGTCAGATCTATGAAGTTAAAAAAAAATTTAATTACTATGCTTACAATAGGTCTTACCATTTTGGGCTGGAAATCAGTAGCCAAACATCTGGCATTTAAATTCTGGATTACAGTGGAAACCACTTACAATGAACACAGTTATAGTGATCAACCGCTTATATGGATCAAAAAGCTCGGGACAGAATCATTCCTATACAAACGCTGTTTAAATAATTTGCTTTTGGTCATCCAGTAGTCCACTTACAGTGTTCATTTTGAGTGTTTTCATACATGACAACAGATGAAAAAACATTTAAAAACTATGCAAGACTAACGTTAATTTAATTTTTGATTCGTTTTTTACTTTACTCCCTTGATACTTTGCCTCGCGGACCGTTTCCTCTCCAGATAGATACATGTGGCTGATGCTGCGTGCACATTGGTATCATGACAGGAAAAAGAAAGTAATTATCTCTGAATAAAAAAGAATGCCAGGTCATGTCTGGCTCTGCGGCACACATGCATACCGACACATGTCTCCTCCATGCCACTACCGGGTGAGCGAGCGAGGAGCTCCAGCAAAGGGCCACCATTCTGCATGCGCGCTCGCGCTGCAGAGCAGGCAAAAAACGGCATTCCTCAGGCGAATGGCAGAAGGCGGAAGGATTGTCAGCAAGCCAGTAAATAGCGAAGGAGTTCGTTTCATAAATATACAAATGTCAATTAAATGATAATCTGCATGAGAATTGATGCAAAACACCAAAAATGTGGTTATAATAATCATCCGCTTATAGTGATTAATTTGACCGGAACAGACATGATCACTACAAGCAGTTTCCACTGTATAATCAAAATAACTTTTGTATTTTCCAATAACACATAACTCAATGTAACAAGAAGTTCAGTGACAGAAAATTAACTGTTACTAGTCATCAGACAAACCATTAACTGTAAAACCGTAAAACATGTATGGCCTTTGTAATATGATTATTAATATTTCGGGTAACTGCTAAATTGAATTATTATAAAAGAGTTTTATGATCTACTTTATGACACATCTTCTGCAGTGCTGCATGTTGACCACTAGAGAGAGACATACTGTAAACAAGAAAACTAACAGTTTTAAGGCCTGACAGGACTCTACCTGTGTTTGCTCAGCTTTCCCTATACTATTTATTTGTATGGAATGGATCACTAAAATGGTCAATTATAATACAATATTATATTAATCAGAGGTTACATATAGCCAATGCAAAACAATGCACACTGTCATTTTGATCATTTCTAAATTTGTACTTTGTTCTTACCGTTGCAGATGTTGGTGTTAAGTTTGTCTGTGGGCTGTCAGATACTGTTGCTAATGTTGGTGAACCGGCAGAGCTGTCTTGCAAATTAAGCAGTGACACATCTGAGGGACGTTGGTATAAAAATGGGAAGCTGGTAAGTCAACTATTATAGGAGAATTATGAGTATATAGGACTACTGCCATGCATATCGCTGTTTCCTAGCTTGCAATAAGATCCATCTAGTCAAAAATGTTATAATGCATTGCATACCTTAATTTATCTAAATATATTTTTATCTGACAAGCTAACCAATGAGGATGGGGTAACAATTATCAAAGATGGAGCCTGTCACAGGTTGATAATTGACTGCTGTAAAAAAGACGATACAGCTGTGTACAGCTTTGAAGCTGATGGCCGGAAATCAGAAGCAACACTTAATATTGAAGGTCAGAATAAAAATTAATAACATGGGTTTGGCATCAATTGATACATTATCACACGGGTTAAAAGGGTTTAGGTATTTGACAAAAACTTTTTTCTCTAACATTGAAGATCCACCAAAAATCGATGCTGATGCGCTAGGAAAATTCTCAAAGCCAGTCATTATAAAGGCAGGTGAAACTGCAGAATGGAAGCTGCCGTTCTCAGGTGGAGAACCGATGAATATACAGTGGTACAAGGACGATGACGAGCTTTTGCCCGCTCTCAATGTGAGGATTGAAACATCAGCTACTGAGAGCAAACTACGCCTTCTTAAGTGTCAAAGGAAAGATTGTGGAGAGGTCAAAATCAAAATCAAAAATCAATTTGGTACAATGGAGGCAATTTCCAAACTTATCGTACTGGGTGAGTTGACAATAAGAGACTTAAAGTTTGCCATGTGTTACACATTGTCCTGTAAGTATAAATGCTTTTTGATGTTAATTTAACTTATTTTCATTTCATCTACAGACAAACCCACACCACCACAAGGACCCGTGGACATTATGGAAATGGCTGTAACATCTGTCGAGTTCAAGTGGAAACCACCAAAAGACAGTGGTGGATGCCCGGTCACAAACTATATCATAGCACGCCAGCAAGTTGGGCGCAATAAATGGTCAGATCTCGGTGAGATCCCTGGCAGCGACCCAAGTTACAAGGATTCAGATGTGGACCCTGGCAGGAGATACAGCTACCGGATCAAAGCCAAGAACGCAGAAGGCATCAGTGATTACCTGCAGACAGAGGACATACCAGCTGGTGTGTTACGTAAGTCTACAGCTGGAGCCTAATTTAGGCGTTATAAGGGACATTTTTGCTGCAGTCTGATGTAAACCTCTTTTGGAAGCAGGTAAAATAACATTGGAGTGAAACAAGCAAATGAAAGATTACATTTATTTTATCTATTTTAAGGAAATATTTCAGCATTATTCTGATACTCAAACATTTTCATATGGATATTTGAGTATTTAAAAGAGGAGGATTATTATTATTGTAGATGGTCATTTTTGATACTTCCACTAAGAGTTGCCAGAAATCAGAAATTTTCATATCACACACCGCAGGGCATTAATCAATTCTGCCTGGCCTGATATCGAACTTTTCCCACAATGTATCACAGACATATTTTTGCATTAATTAGAGGAAAACATGACATCATCAAACTCCTTTGGTGAAGGTAATAAAAATTTAAATTCCTAACTCTGAGAACACACACACAGCGTGGTGCAGTGTGAGTCCATCAAAATTAAAACGCATGCTTCAGCTCCCTTGCTGGTTTCAGCTATCTATCACATTTTATTTGGTGAATAAAGCATTGTATACTGGAGTTGACATGTTTTAATTTTGGAATCAGAATCAGAATCAGAATCAGAAAGGTGTTTATTGCCAGGTGTAAGGGGTATACACGAGGAATTTTCTTTGGCTTTTTGGTGCGAGACAAACAGTATAATAACAAAGAATAGATAAAACGTTAGAATAAAATAAGAATAAAAATGTACAATTTACAAAATGAGCTATAAAAATTAACATGGTATAAACAGATAGTGCAAATATTGTCGGTGTGCAAACAAAACAATCAGGTATCAGAGGGAGAGAGAGGGAGAGAGAGGGATACTGTAGGGGGTGGTATTGAGAGTGTATGAGAGAGGGGGAGAGTCAGTGTCGGGGTAGGGGGGTAGGGAGGGGGGCCGTAGTGTGTGTGTGAGGGGGAGACAGTCACAGGGGGGCGGATGGGCTGTTGCAGAGCCCTACTGCCATGGGGAAAAAACTGTTTTTGTGGCGTGAGGTTTTGGTCCTGATGGACCTTAACCTCCTGCCAGATGGTAAAGTCTGAAAAAGATGGTGTCCAGGATGGGAGGGGTCGGCCACAATCTTCCCTGCCCTCCTTAAGGTCCTGGAGGTGTACAGCTCCTGGAGGGAGGGAAGGTTGCAGCCAATCGCCCTCTCTGCAGCACGGATGACCCGCTGCAGCCTGGCCTTGTCCTTGGCGGTGGCAGCGGCAAACCAGACGGTGATGGAGGAGGTGAGGATGGACTCGATGATGGCCGAGTAAAAGTGCACCATTATGGTCTGTGGCAGGTTGAATTTCTTCAACTGCCTCAGGAAGTACATCCTCTGCTGGGCCTTACTGGTGAGGGAGCTAATGTTTAGCTCCCACTTGAGGTCCTGGGCGATGGTCGTGCCCAGGAAACGGAACGACTCCACCGTGTTAACTGGGGAGCCGCGCAGGATGAGGGGGGGGAGCGGGGCTGAGTTCCTCCTGAAGTCCACTGCCATCTCCACTGTCTTCAGAGCGTTCAGCTCCATGTGGTTCTGGCTGCACCAGGATGCCAGATGGTCAACCTCCCATCTGTAGGCAGACTCGTCACCCTCGGAGATGAGGCCGATGAGGGTGGTGTCGTCTGCAAACTTAAGGAGCCTGACAGATTGGTGTCTGGAGGTGCAGCCGTTGGTGTACAGGGAGAAGAGCAGTGGGGAGAGAACGCAGCCTTGGGGGGCACCGGTGCTGATGGTCTGGGTGTCGGAGACTTGCTTCCCCAGCCTTACGTGCTGACTCCTGTCTGTTAGAAAGTCTGTGATCCACCTGCAGGTGGAGTCAGGCACGCTCAGCAGGGAAAGCTTGTCCTGTAGCAGAGTTGGGCTGATGGTGTTGAATGCAGAGCTGAAGTCCACAAACAGGATCCTGGCATAGGAGCCAGGGGAGTCCAGGTGCTGGAGAATGTAATGAAGGGCTACATTTACTGCGTCGTCTACAGACCTGTTGGCTCTGTAGGCGAACTGCAGTGGGTCCAGCAGGGGGTTGGTGATAGTCTTTAGGTGGTGGAGCACAAGGCGTTCAAAGGTCTTCATTATAACAGAGGTCAGGGCGACGGGTCTGTAGTCCTGAAGACCTGTGATCCTTGGCTTCTTGGGGACCGGGATGATGGTGGAGGCTTTGAAGCAGGCCGGCACCCTGCAGTTTTCCAGGGAGATGTTGAAAATCCCTGTAAACACTGGTGACAACTGGTCTGCACAGTGTTTCAGGGTTGCAGGTGAGACAGCGTCTGGGCCGGCTGCCTTGCGGGGGTTTTGTCCTTTGAAGAGCCTGTTGACCTCCCCCTCTTTGATGGACAGAGGTGTGAAGGGGGGGAGGGGTGTGCACAGGCTCGGTGCTTGTGGAGAAAGCTGGGGGGTGCTGGTGTTAACAGTGTTAACTGCTGATGGCTGATGGCTGGGGGGAGAGGAGATGTAGTCAGGACTGGCACTTTGTCTGTCGAATCTGCAGTAGAACTCATTCAGCTCATTTGCCAGTCGGAGGTCATTCGTGGAGTGGGACGGTTTGGGCTTATAGTTTGTGATCTGCCTCAGCCCTTTCCAGACTGAGGCAGAGTCACTGGCTGAGAACTGCTCTTGTAGTTTCTCTGAATACTGCCGTTTGGCCTCCCTCACCGCCTTGCCAAACGCGTATTTAGCCTCTTTAAAGCCCTCCCTGTCACCACTCCTAAATGCCTCTTCCTTAACCAAACGAAGCTGTTTGAGTTTGGCTGTGAACCAGGGCTTCTCGTTGTTATAGTGAACCCTGGTACGCGTCGGTATACAGCTGTCCTCAAGTAATACAAATAACAATAGAGCAAAATAACATAACAACACATAATGTCATGTTTCCCCCACAGGTTATCCTGGATCCCCAACATCACCAAAAGTGGTCAGTGCCTTTAAAGACTGCATCAATCTGGCATGGTGTCCTCCATGTGACACTGGAGGAACCAAAATAGTGGGATACAATTTGGAAAAGAACAAGAAAGGCACTAATTACTGGAGCCTTGTAAACCAAGGAGGGCCTATTACAGGTATCCAACTCGCTGCAGGAATATAAAGAATAACCGAGTGCGAAAATGAATGTTATGCATACACCTTCATAAATCAACATTTGTAGTGATTTGATAACCATCTTTCTTTTTCCACAGATACAAAGTATGCAGTCAAAGATGTTTTTGAAGGGGCAGCATATCAATTCAGGGTGTCTGCTATCAACCTATCTGGTGCTGGAGATCCTAGTTTACCATGTGACACAGTAATCGCAAGAGATCCAATGAGTAAGCCCGTCACACTGAATTCTAATATTCTGCTGCGGATGTGTTCACTGAGAATTATGCAAGTCATGCTTCATGGTGAACCGACATGCTGTTCAACATAATGCCGTCTGTAGCTCTTTGGTTAATATGAAAGCACGGCAATGTTGAGCCAATAACCTCTCATTACTGTAATTTCAGAACCCCCAGGCAAAGTCACAGACCTGAAGGTAACATCCTCCGATTACACCTCATTTTCACTGGCTTGGACTAAGCCTAAAGAAATGAAAGGGGTAGAGGATGAAGCCCAAGGCTACTACGTGGAGATCAGACCAATAGAAAACCTTGAATGGACCCGTTGTAATGCCATCCCAATTACTCTAACTTCCTACACCGTGCTTGGCTTGAAGGCAATGGCTAGCTACTGGGTGAGAGTAATTGCCACCAATTATGGAGGTGATGGAGAACCTCAAGGCTTTGACAATTACATCATTGCCATGCCTCCTCCTGGTAAGAACATTTGAAATTTAAATCAAGAACTTGACAGTTTCTATGGTCTTCTATATTATTTCTAGAAATGTCCTGGTAAAGTTATGTTAAATAACTGCATAAAGTCACAGCAAATGTGTAGTTTTTCATCAATAATACATCTGCACAGTGCACCCTTTGCCTAAAAATAACCCTACAGCTGTCAAAAGTACTGCATAGCTCTGCACCAAGAAACTTTCTATAGTGTCTGTATAGTGTCTTACAATATTTTGTTTCATATTCGTGGATATTTGAGTGAAAGGGTGGAATTGTTGTGACATGACAGTTAAAACATGATTTTGGACAGCCCAGCACAAACAAAAATACTGAAGTTGAAATACAGCTGTCAACCAACTCTAGCAATTTAAAGGCATCATGCATATCACTGATACAGGCGATTTGTGTTGAAATGTACATATTGAAACTGCTGGCTTCTACCATAAACAAAGGATCGGAAATGGACCTGGATTTATACAGATAGTGATCAACTTTTAAAGGTGTCTTTATCCCAATCCTGTACTGTATATCTCCTCAACACATTCCCATCTATGTCTACAGGAATAGAAAAGAAAACAAGAAAGGCTTTGATTTCTTAGTTTATACAATACAGTATTAAAAGAAATCAGATAATGCAAATATTATTTTAAGAATAATGAAAATCTACCAGTTTGCTAAATTGTATAATTGCAAGAATCTAATCCTTTTATTCTACATTTTCCCCTCACAGTCAAGCCAAAGTTTAATGATCGCAAAATGAAAACCTTCGTGGTGGTAAGATCTGGAAACACAGTCCGTCTGAACATCAACTTTGAGGTATTGTGCCAGAAGTTTTCCTCCTAATGAGTTAATTCGAAAATGCATTTTATTTAACAAATGAATGTGATATTTGTCTTATTGCCTACAGGCTTCCCCTCTGCCACAAATCTTGTGGTCAAAGGACGGTACTCCAGTGCCCAAACATGTAAATATTACAAACTCTGATAAAGGCTCTCAACTGTTAATCCCCACATCTGAGCGGTCCGACAGTGGCATCTACACCATTACTGTCAAGAACATTGTCGGTCACGTGAGCTTCAATGTTGAAATCAGAGTTACAGGTGAATCTCAGAGTGCATGGCCATGAACTGAGAAACTGAGCTGGATACTGTATATGGCAAATACTGTTTCTTTCATAGAAAGATACACTTTTGTAACGCAGACCTCTGTGCCTCTAATAGATGATCCCAAGCCTCCAGGTCCAGTGGAGCTGGATCAGAACATCCCTGGAACAGTGACTCTGTCCTGGACTCCCTCTCCAGATGAGAAGAGGGATGACAGACTACACTACATGGTATCCAAACGGGACTCCTTCAAACGCACTTGGAGGACAGCAGCAGACAACCTCTTCAACAATAAGTTCACAGTTATCAATATTGTACCCGGACGGGAGTATAACTTCAGGGTGTTTGCCAAAAATGACATGGGTCCGTCACCACCTTCTGAATCTCCTGTGTTTAGAACCATTAAGCAAAAAGGTTTGTGATAAAGACATCTATATCATTTCTCACTTTCCTGTACACACTGAATCATTGTTCCTATGCTGAAGTACTGATTTACATTCCTGCAAAAGCTGCCTCAGAAGTACCACTTCTATTCTCAAATTTAAAACCACTGCTCACCGAAACAAATCTCAGGACTGTTTACCTAAAGTGATCCCTCAGGTAAATACCTTCCTTGGGAAGACTGACACCTTGTAAATGAAATTAGTTACAGGAGATTTAAAAATTTGAATGTCTCGCCCCACTGGCTGATTATTTTAAACTTTTAACTTCTTTGTGAATTCAACCACTTAGTCAGAACCAGTATTGCTGTAATAATACTTGCAGAAAGCCAAAGTAAAACCAAAACTACTGGGCCAGGGGACTCGCAAGAGAGTTAAAAAAAAAGAGTGAGGAGTAAACTGAATACCACGCGTAAACTCGATAACACGCCCCATTAAAACTTTTTAGAGTCCTTAAGTGAAAACGGCCCTTCCTCTATCTCTCTCTCTCTCTCTCTCCCTCTCTCCCCTCACACCGACACTCGCTAACATTAAGCACACAACCTGGTGGAAACCCTGAAGAGAGTATGGGTAGATGTGATAGATAAGGGAGAAACAGTTGACGTATACTGTAGTACTCACACTGCCACATTGGCAAAATTTCAGGGACCTGGCGTATTTTGAAATCCAACATACTGTAATTAATAATTTCTTTACTGTGTTAAAATTTAAAAAGGGTTCAGATTCTTAAAGCAAGTGCTTTGGTAGATACTTATTTCTCTTAGAACATGGATGTTTTCAGAAAGAGAGAAAAAAGAGACACTGAACAAGAGATTGCTTTGAGTTACAGGAGTTCAAGGACCAGCGGCTAGCATTGATGTGATGACAGGATGTTATTGATTTCTATGTTAAATTAGGGGAAATTATCTTACAAGGCCACTCATTAAAGTGTAGTTTTAACTCTTTATAATTCTGTAAAACCCTGAACTTTATGCATTTCTTTGTTTCAGGAAACTTCAAAGTAAACATGCCAGAGACAAAATCCTTCGACTTCCAGTCACCTCCGTCATTTATCGTTCCCCTGAAAAGGCGCACATCTCCACAGGGTTACGAGTGCTACATGAGCTGTGCAGTTAAGGGTGATCCAGCTCCACGTGTGACATGGTACCGCAACAACATCAGCCTGAACACAAACACCAACTACCACATCACCAATGTGTGTGGAGTCTGCTCCTTGCTCATACTAAGGGTGGCACCCAGAGACGACGGGGAATACAAAGTCGTCATTGAGAACAAACTGGGGACAGCTGAGTCCTCAATGACACTGAATGTCAGAGGTATTAACACTTGTACCTCGTTTAAGAATTATACATTTTTCCACAAAGAGACTGAAATATTTGAGTGTAAAGTATGTAAATAAATTAGACTGAGAGTATCAATATGTTCCTTTACAGAGTGAAGAAGAGCTGCAGCTGCTGGACAGAAGCTGAAGCAACAGATGTCTTACTATGCTTTAAATCAATTACCCTAAATTAAGTGACAACTCATGCTCATTTTAAGTTACTTAATTTCCCGCTAGTGTGATGCACCGCTATATAAACACTTAACAACTTTAGAAAGCTCCAGAAAACATGAATTGTGTTTTGGGAAAATGATATATGCTATACTATTAAACTTAAGAGATACAGTATTTCCCCATCCTGCTTTTATTTACTGAAGATGAGGTCAAAGCAAAACGACAATTTTTGTTTAAATTTTTTTGGAGTTCCACTGCTCACTTCAGGGTTAACCCTGGGTTTTCAGTCCTACGAGTCGACTATGGTTCACTTCTTACAAGGGTAGATCGCCATGATAACTTATGCTGAACACCTAACCTGCTCCGCAGCAGGTTATGTTCGAGATGAGAGATCAACTAGTATAAAAGTGACGCTTACTGACCAATCAGAGCTTGGTGTGCTGATTGTAAAATAATATTACACGAATACGAAGAAGTTTAAGTCAAAATCCAGACTACAAACTGACAAATGCAGGAAGGAGAGCTGGCTGTATGCTGTGGGTGTTTACTAGGTTTTTAATACTTATTTTTTTTACTTGCTCTCAAGTTCGTTTCACACCGCAGGAGTCGAGGACGCAGCTGAAAGAAGGCTGAAATAGTCACACGCCACATCATTATCAAAGGCCGTAATGTAGGCAATAATGTAGGATATCTGTACATTCGTTCTATTTTGAAAGCCATTTATAATATCACTTCCCCATCGCATCTATCTGACTTTTGAGTATTTCGTTAAATTAGTAATAAATTAATTAATTAAAGTCTGTTAATTTACGCATTCACACATCGACAGTTTTTTTCTTTTACCAGCTGTCCTTCAACTGCAACTATGTTACTTTTATTCTGGATTATGTGTTTAACTTCTTAGTATTTGTCTAATATTATAGTTCGCTCTTGGTTTGTAAAATATGCCGCTCTGCTGACAGTAGACTTGTCCATGTTTGCAATTGGTCATCTGCTGCAAAAAACGCCCCTTTCATGTGGAGCGCTCATAGCCAGATTGAGAAACCCTGGGTTGATTTATAGAGTTGTTAACGACCGTCGTGGGACCGTTTAGCGGGATCGTGGTTGTTGGGGTTAGTTAAACCAGATAACGAGAAGAGACCCTGGGTATGCTGAACTCGCTTCGTAGTACAGACCTCTGACCTATTTCCCCCTTGATGGGTGTATTGCTCAGGACACAAGGGAGTGCCGTGTCGAATGTGGTGCAATTTGGCCAGATGATGGCGCTATAACAATGAACTTTTCCTTTTGGCCTGTAACTTTTTAACTGTAAGTCTCAGAAATAAAAATCTTTTTCTCCCTGGATTTTGTGACAAATCTATTTATATAAGCCACACCCATTTGCATCTAGATTTTTTTGCTGCTACTCCTACTAATTTTTAGCAATCGGCACCAAATTTGGTACAGAACATCTCTGGACCAAGTCGGATATAGTTACTTTTCTGATTTTTGATATTCCATACTGTTTTGCTATAGCTGGCCCTCAAAGTTGACTCAAATGCTGTGGGCAGGGTCTATACAAAAAATGCCATTTCTCCTGAATGCTTAGTGCTATTGTGACCACATTTGGTAGACATGAGTAGATATGATGTTCAAGTGACAAATTTGGTGCCATTTGGCAAATAGGTGGCGCTGTAGCATCATCATCTAACTATGAATGAATGAATGTCTGTGTATGTATGACTGTTCTTCGCATATCTCAAGAACCGTTCATCCAATCAACTTCACACTTGGGGTTACAAGCAGCCATACCGCGGTTCTCGCTTCTGCAAGCAGAACTGAGGGCCGAGCAATCGGCCCGTTCTGGACGGGCACGCACTCCGAACGGGCACTGCACTAGTGATTTTAAATTATATGAAACAAACCAACTTAAAACACTTCTATCATTATTTATTTGCCTTGCCCTTAAGCAGAGGTATAGTCACTAAACACACTAAACACACTAAATACTGAGGATTTTTGGACTACTAGCAGGTGGGGCAATGTTTTGTTTGTATCTCATGCATGAATGTACACACATGTAACACACCAGCGCTTTTAGCAGCTTAACGTTGTACTAGATTAAAGGTGAAGTAGGCGAAATTGGAGCAAATATGATTAAAAAAAAGTTATTTTTATAAAACGGTCGCTATATCCTGACAGTAGCAGCACATGAAACAGGTAACCTGAAAAAAAAACATGTGCCTCTATGTCGTCCGGTGCTCCTAACTACATCTGCAAGATTTCACAGACCGGAGGAAACAACCAATCAGAGCTGACCTGGGATCTGCTGTCCAGTTGCTAACTGGCAGCGCTGATCAAATATGAACCAATATTATGTTACGTTAATGCCTATTTCTCGCCTCAAATGTTTTCAGAAGCATCTTATAGTGTACTGTTTAGCTGTTAAATGAGAAAGTTTTTGACCCGGCAGCCATGTTGACATTTCTTGGGGAATACCAAGCAAGTGGTATCTAAAAGTGAGGAGAGTGTAACCAAATGAAGCCTCTCCCGTGTGCCAAGCGTGTTGGAGAGCTACAGTGGTCGACGCGAATGTCCCTCTCTAGAGCCATTTGGAGAAGAGCCAGTGCTTAGAGTGTGTGTACGTGGGAAGTGAGTGGTGAAGCAAGAGTGAGAGAGCGGCGGCGACGAGAGCGAGTAATGTTATCAGCTCTGGCTCCAGCAGGAAAAGTTAACAGAGTGTGGTTTGTCCGTTCTGGGCTAGTGTTGAAACATGGCGGTGCAACATGGCGGACTCCATGGAGAGGTGACCTGCTCCCTATGTAGATATAAATGACTCGAAACGATTCAGGTGATTATACACTAAAGAGAACATACTTTTTCATTTTATATTCCATTTCTGATAATATATCCCCCTAATTGTTACACACTGATCCTTTAAGTGATTACATTTTTTTTTTAAAAAGAAGAAAAAACTTGATCTTTCTTTCTTTGTCTTTCAAACTGTGCATGTTGTATTTCAAGGTTTATTCACTGTTTTGGTTCTGGACAAGAAGCATTATGCATGGGAGACCTTGTGAATCCTATTTTTCTCTCTTACTGTTGACTACAGTTTCTCTACAAATAGAGAACTGGTGCCATTGCTGGGGCCTTACATTAAAGTACTAAAAGACAGCCCTGGGAACTGTGGTTCTTGCCCTGTACACAACAGTCAGATCTATTATACATGAAAGCAATGTTATACACATTCCTGCCAATGGTTTCATGCCAATTGATGGTTGGTGGCCATGAACTGGTTTGAAAATGACAGCTAAACGTGAGTGAGTGAGTAGTTCTGAGCTACTTAATTTGATTGAATTTAATTAGGTTTTTGGCGAGAAACTTGAATAAATCCAGTTGTTCGAAGGACATGTTTTCACATCAATATAAAATAGATGTTAGAGAGGGAATTATGACCTGTTTAACTTCATAACACTAGCTCTAAACAGCTTGCCAAGATTTGTTTTTAATCAAAGCAAATATTTAAATATTCAAAATCATTTGAATTGTGTGTTTTTATGCAAATAACCACTATAGATGACAATAAAGTACAGTACAGTACTGTGTACGGTACCCTCCCTCCACGGTGTAATTCAAACACTGTAATTTACCATGTATATAATGTTTTTTTGTGTAAAATATATCGAACATTGAATGGCATAAGATCTAAAATGTGAGATTTCAAAAGTGGCAGACAAAAGAAAATACTTGTCTGCCACTATGGCAGGCAGTGAAACAAGTTAATTTCAGACCCTGCCTACAAATATAATGCTTGCTACAAATAAAACAGCACATAATATGAACACACCAGGACCAACTTTAAAATTAAAATGCTGTTTACACATTTTAACACTGACAGGATTTTTTCTGCTAATGCTGCTGCACTTTTACTTGATAAGTTATTAATGCAAGACCTTTACATCTAATAGAGTATTCTGACACTGTACTTTAGAGGTGAATCTGAGCTCTTCTTCCACCAACTGCAGTTACATAACACATGCTATCACGCCCCCCACACGAACAGTTGCTATGAATATCATGGGGGTCCAATGAATGACTAGGTCAAAGGGTCTAGCAGAATAGACAACGTGATACCAGAGAAGCCACGCTTTGCTGAAGCCATTTCACACTGCAGACACACACAGCTCCACTAGTCCTCCTTTATTCCTCCTCTTCTCCTCCTGCTGCTGCCATGGCCAAGCGCAAGTCCAAGAAGCCTCAAGAAGAAGACACCTCCATCTTGTTGGAGTCATCTGTGTCACAGACCAAAAGAAGGATAAACTCATACAACTCTCCAGCCTTGTTGCTCATTATTATCTTCACAGTCGGGGCCTCCACAATGGGCTGGTTTTGTGTACAACAACAGCAGAGTCTCGACCAACTGTCAGAGTCTTTCACAACAATGCAGAAGAGAATCACAAGCCTGCAGCAGGTGACTGACATGAAGGAGGAACAGGTGAGTTAATAACTAAGGAGGAGGGCTATCAATCAATCAATCACCATGACAGCCGTTATGTTAAGCTACCGGAAGAGAACATGAGATACCAGATACTTGGTGTTATGCCTTCAAAATAATTAATTACATTTGTAGTTTTTGCACAAATTAGTAAATATGATCCAATGAACAAATAAATAACACTCTGTATGATAAAACTTTTTTCAGTCACTCGTCGTTTGTGCCATTTAGAAGATAATATGAATAGAAATGCTAGTCAGTGATTTTATTTTGAAAAGTTAAGGCTGTAAGACATTTAAAGATGGCGAGCTTGACACTGATCATGACACACCACGTGTTCTTAGCCCATAAGGCCTGCAGCTGGACAACTGCATGGTCCATGCTTCACTGACATTCACATACCCATTATTAATAATAATAATGCTAGATATATTTATATATATATCTATCTATATATATAATTTATATATTATACTCACCTTTTTAGAACTGCTTTTTATGTGTAATTAATATTGTGTGTTTTATATTTTTATGATGTCCTTGTTTTATGATCATTTTATCTGTGTCTTTGAGCATCCAGAAAAGCGCTATATCAATAAAATGTATTATTATTTATTATTATTATTTCTTCGTTATCAGCAGTGATTGCTACTATAGTTGCTCTCTCACTGTATCTATGATATATGAATGTAAACTCTCTGGAAAATCAATTAAGAAACAGTTTGAAATGTCTGTTTGGTTAATTCAGTAATGAAATACCTGACAAATCAAGATACCTCAATACATTGATGCAAAAATCCTCTAAACATCCAACATTGCTATAGAGGAGTCCTGCTCAGTGATTTGTCACAAGGCCTAATACACCCACATTGAAATAGCTACCACAGTATAAACGACACGTAGCCTAGACAATACCTGACAAGTTTATATTGTCTCATGGAAGGCTATATATGTTGTCATATTGCACAACCCTTCTTGCTACAGCAATATGACATCTCAGTCTGACATAAATAAATGACAAGAACAGATTTCAAATGTTGAAATGAAGTCAAACCACATGGCTAAATCTTTTCTCTCCCTTTCTAGACTGATGGAGGTTTCGGTGTGGAGGACAGGATCTTTGCCCTGGAGGAGGCCCAGAAACAGGCTCAGGAGAAGGCTGAGGTTGCCCTGGCCACGTCGGAAAAGCTGAAGAACTCCGCCCACTACGAGCAGCTTTGGGCCCTCCACGATGAGATGGACACCCGACTGACTGAGATAAAGCAGGTCGCCCTGTCCGTCACAACTCTCCAGGCCATGTTTAAGAACCAGAGTGAGGAGTTTGAGACCGTGAAGGAGAGCGTGGTGGCCGGTTTGAGCTCCGGCTTTGCACTGGCTGAAACTGTTGCTAGGCTGTCCAATGCTGTGGCCAGCGCATGCTCCAGAGTTGATGAGAAGGTTGCATCGGTGGAGGCTCTTGATGCACGGTTAGAGGGGCAAGCGTCAGACCTGAAGGAGCTGAAAGAGTCAATGTACCTTTATAATGTTGCACTTCATGCAAACAACCAGGAGATGGCTGCAGTAAAGTGAGCTCAGTTTGATTTTACAGAGTTTGAACAATGTTTGAATTTGCTGACTTTCCAAAGAAGTGTTAATTTCTGTTACATGTGTGTTTTTTCAGGCAGCTCGTCGAGGATAAGCAGGCCATGCGTGCCCAGGCGTTAGAGGAGATGCTCAGTTCGGTGCAGATGACTCTGGATGAGCAGTTTTTCACTTCACAGACCCTCCGCAGCAGCGTCATGGCTCAGCTGCAGACTCTTCACACCCGGGTAAAACCCTGCTACTTTTACTAAGACTGTTTTGTAGTATTCTGTGAAGATGTACATTGTTTTTCAAGTTGCAACTGTTGAGTAACATATCTGTCTCTCAGTTGGCGAATGCTCCTTCAATGAAGCTTAATTCAGATGAGGAGGGTTCAGCTGCAGAAGAGTTCATCTCCACTACGACACTGAATGCCACTGAGGTGCAGGAGAAGCTAGAAGATGCTGAGGAAAAGGATGAGCAGCGGGATGCTGAAGATGAGGCAGAAGAGGAAGCAGAGGAGGAAATGCAGGAAGAACAGTCACTGGAGCAGGAAGCAGAGGGAGGCGTTATAGAGGAGCAAGAGGACGAGGAAATTACAGAAGAAGAAGAGACTACACCAGAAGAGCAAGAAGACGAGGAAATTGCAGAAGAGGAAGACGAGACTACACCAGAAGAGCTAGAAGACGACAAAATGACTGAGAAGGAAGAAGAGACTACAACAGAAGAGCAAGAAGATGAGGAAATTACAGAAGAGGAAGACGAGACTACACCAGAAGAGCTAGAAGACGAGGAAATTGCAGAAGAGGAAGACGAGACTACACCAGAAGAGCTAGAAGACAAGGAAATAACAGAACAGAGTGAGGAGCAGGACGTTGCTGCAGAAGTGGAGGTCGCAGAAGAGACTGTAGACGGTCATGTTTTGGATGAGTCCAAGAAGAAGAGGAGGCATTCAAAGAAGTTGCGGAAAGCTGGGAGGCTGGAGAGGAAGAGTCAGCTGAATTAAATAGCGAGGTCTACATGGACGAAAGTGAGGAGGACTGGTAGTTGTACTTGAAATGCTCCAGTAAATTATTATTTCATGATTTTTAAGTCTTATTGAGATGAATGGGAACCATTTTTACAAACAGCACACTTTCTTGCAAATGATTTGCAGTGTTTGTTTTATTCTACTTGATGGTGGTGGTTATCTGACATATAGATTGTGTCAAGCGTCCGTTACTGAAAACAAAGAATTTTGTTGAACTTTGATAAATACCTATGTAGTCTAATTTCAGTCATATGTTTAGGGTTTTTACTTCTTTCCAACACATATATGGTCTTGTTAAAAATTACTTAAATTTTGTAAATTTAAGTCTTGACGACAAGTATTGATATGTGATCACTGATTACCATGAAACATGGGAAGGATTGAAAGAAAAAATTAAAGTCACATAAAGTACCTACAATACCTGTGAAAGCAACAGGTTACTGGGAGTGAAGTGTTGATGGAAATTGCATGATTTATGTAAATTCATTTCAACACACTTACTATCAGATTCAGTTATAGAATCTGATAGTATATTTTATAAACTTACCTGATGTCCTTCACCGACCTCTGTTTGTCAGTTTTACTGATCTGTGATTGACATAACATTTTGGATGTTTGTCTGGATGTTGTCTGTGTGTGTTTGTGGGGTAAACTGTGAATTGAATTCTCGGGATCAATAAAGTTGTCTGCATCTGAATCTGAAACTTACTATCACTGTTGTAGAATTGGCATGTGACACAAAGCATATTGAAATAAAAAAATCCATTCATTCACACATGACAAGTTTATCTCAAGAGTATGAGAATACAAAATGTCAATTGTTTTTTGCAATATGAAAGAGAACATGAATGTGACTGTACTTATTGCTTGTAATTTAACACTCTCTCTCTCTCTCTCTCTCCGTGAAGTTATTTATGGGACAAGCGCACATGCTGTACATTGGTACATACTGTTCTAGTGTCATGAACCCCTTTTGTGGAAAGGTTAAAGTCCTATTTTTTACCAGCAGGTGGTGCCTGATACTGTAACCACCATAGTGATGAAGTGTAATCAACAAACGTAAAAGGGGAACAGAAAAAAAACTTTTTTTCTAAAGGAGGAGATATGCATGATTTTTATCTTGGTTGTAAGATTACTAAAAAAGGGAAATTCTACATACTGTCAACTAGCTACATCTGGCTTCATATTTTAGTCTTCTCATGTTTTGTAGACTTGTTACCCGTCAGTGACTTCCTGTCTGACCTGATACTGATTGAGAAGCAGCAGCAACCCCATGTCATATTTGAAATGACTGACTCTTGGGTTGCCATGAGGTTGCATTTTAAAAGACGATGTGAATAAACACTCAAGTGTGCCAACTGCCCAGAGTACAGATAACTTGTTAATGGTGATTTTTTTTGTATTAATTTGTAGTAAATACATCAATTTCTCAGGACAAAACAACAAAAGAGGTGCATGATGGCCAAGAGGAAAGAAGCCAGGTATGTCATACATGTGTAGAAAAATATGGGGAAAAAAACAAGAATCATGTTTGTTTAGCAGGAATAATAATAAAAAAATCCCTCTATCCAAAATATACTGTGGAGCGATTGCCAGTGGAGCACCACATGCACTCATCAGTGTCACTGTAAGAATAGAAATTTGTGAAATTATTTGTCTTATTTAATGCTGTGATTATATTACAGCAGGTGCAGGGCAAGGCGTGCTCTGACAGCCAACTCTGACTCTGCCCGGAATTAAAGCTGAAGTAGGCGAGATTGGAACAAATATGATTTTTTAAAATCTTGACAGTAGTACATGAGACAGGTAATCTGAAAAAAATAATTTGCCTCTGTGTCCTCCGGTGCTCCAAAAGGCATCTGCAAGATTTCCCAGACCGGAGGAAAACAACCAATCAGAGCCGAGCTGGAGCCTTGCCGTCTCTTAGCAGCTGTCAATCACTCGTGAACTCCGATCAAACGGTGAAACTAGGCAGCGCTGATCAAATATTAATCAATATTCTGTTGCTGTAATGACTATTTCTTCCTTCAAATGTTCAGAAACATCTTGTAGTGCACTGTTTAGATGTAAAATGAGAATGTTTGTGACCCTGCAGCCATGTTGAGATCAGTTGAGGAAATACCAAGCACCGCCCACCAGCCGGAGCACAGCCAATAGGAACGCTCTCTCTGAAATGATCTGTGATTGGTCAAAGTCTCCCATCACGGGTTAGATTTTTTAAAGCCTTGAGGAGGTGCAGGAGTTTAGTTTTCTCTCAGAACACTTGAATTACAATATGCTGAAAGGTTATTACGGATTTTTGCCCAATGATGCCATAAAAGTGTTGCCTACTGAAGCTTTAATTAGAAGCAAACACAGATAAAATGATGCATGTGCTTTTCAACCAATTTTTTAACCCTTATTGAATATTTTAAGTGAAACGTTTCAGTGTGTTTGCTATGAAATATATTTGTCCCATTCCATAAGTATTTACTACATGAGTAAGACAGAGATAGTGCACACTTTAAAGTGGAAATGATATGTGCAACCAAGTTAAGCTGGTTTACTAAGGGATTTCCACTCTAATGAACTATTATATAACAAACATGACAAATGTCAGCATTTAGGAGTAAAAAGAAGATCTGTTTCATCTTTTTGTGACAAGAGCGCCGCAATGTTGCAGTACTGTGACATTACACAGATACAACAGTAGAGACCATGAAATACGGAGACTGAGGAGACACAGGACAGAAGAAAACAAAAGAGGGAACACTGTTATATTGTTCCTGGATGTAAAGATGAGTTTTACAATGTTAAAACCAAGGACAAAAGAGTCCATTTCATAATCTGACGCTGACTCCCATGTCTCCACCGTTGTACTGCAACATGGCAGCACTCTGGTCACAAAAGCTGCATGAAAGATGACACAGATCCTCTTTTTTTCTCTTAAATGCTGACATTTGTCATGTTTGTTTTAAAATGGTTCATTAGAGTGGAAATCCATTTAGTAAACCAGCTTGGGTTGAACGTTTCACTTCCACTTTGAGATTCCCTTTTTAGGAGAATAAATTGCAAACAAATGACCTGTGCTGACATAATGATTGTGTCACGGAACATACTCAGAAAGGTATGTAAACGCGTCTTAACTGTCAACACATGCAGCCTCCAGCTTGATTAAATTAAAACAACACATCTTACCCTTAGCACAGTATATTTGTGTGTCCGACCAACCTGTTGTTTTTTATATACTCTTATCTCACTCTAACACAAACCCATGTGCATTTTTCCATCTACTGCATGTATTTTAAATTTTACTTCTACTTTCAGATGTACTTTCTACTTCTTCTTTTTTTAATTGAGGAGTTGTCATTTTTAACAGTTGTTTCCAGTGCTGGAATGAAAATACTGTGCTTAAGTACATTTTTGAGGTACTTTACTTGAATATTTCCCTGATATGCTACTTTATACTTCTACTCCACTACAATTAAGAAAATTCAGAAATATTGTACTATTTCACTACATTTATTTGACAACATTAGTTGCACTAGTTACTTTGCAGATTCAGATTATTAATACAAAATACAATCAATTCATAAATTATGATGTATTATACTGTAAGCTGTATGCCTAGTTTGACCGTTTGATCGGAGTTCACGAGTTTCATGAGAAGTGATTGACAACTGCTTTACAGACAACTCGGCTCTGATTGGTTGTTTTCCTTCGGGTGCGTTGAAATCTTGAAAGTGCCATTAGGACCACTAGGAGGACACAGAGGAACATGATTTTTTTTCACAGATTATCTGTTTCACTGTCAGGATACAGTGACAGTTTTATAAAAATAAAGTTTTTTCATATTTGTTCAAAGTAACCAACAGCAACTTCAAGGACTTTTACTTTTGTTTTGCTGTAGTTCTGTTTTTACTTAAAGATTTGAGCACTTCCTCCAAAACTGGTTGTTTCCTCTTTTGTACAAAAAAGTATAATAAATCACACTTGTTTTTAATGCAAAGGGAAGTACACTTAAAATGAAAAGTTCACTTCGCTGTGCATTACATACAGTACCAAAAGAAAAATACTTAGATGAACATTAAATACACACATTATGTAAACAATGTTGACATTTACATCTACAGAACCTACCAAAGCTAATGATGTTTTGCTTTTTCCATTTTTGGCTGAATGACCCCGAGTCCCTTGAGAGCCCTTGTGAACAATACTGCTTTCAGATCCTTATGTTCACACACACACACAAAGACACGCGCACACACACACACACACACACACACACACACACACACACACACACACACACACAGACACACACACACACACACACACTACAGCCCGCCTACTCCCCCAGTCCCACCACTTCCTCCGCAGCTCTGACATTTGTGCAGTCCTTTCATGCTCATCAGATACTCAATGTCTCACTATCACATGAAGATCACACTTGCTCACTTTAACAAAGGAAACAGCAGCAGAATTTGATTATAAGTAGATCCCTCAACATCCTCTTTTCTGATTTTGTTTGTTTAAGAAGAACTTTTATAGGAAAAAACTTTTTGGAAAGACTTTTGGACCACATTACAGCTGCATGCGTGGGCCAGCAGCTCGGGAGCGATGTCATCTCTACTTTCTCACAACAAAGATCAGCCACGCATCAGAAAGTCGCTCTCTGACTCCTCTCCAACTTCATCCGCTGCCACCACCAAGAGCCTGAGGGTAAGGATTGTCTTTAATCTCTTCAGTGTCTGTTTAGTTAGAGGAAATGCCACGGCTGACATAATGCAAAACACTAACATTAAAGCTCAGATATTGTCAAACACATGTCTCTAACAAGCCACAGAGGTATTCCTGTGTGTTTGTATACTTTGGCATAGAATCTCAGTAGCCTATTTGTTAAATGGAAAACTATGTGGAGCCATAAATGATCTATTATTGCATCTGTTTACACATGGCAGCTGTTGGAATGCAACTAAAGAGGTCCTTTAATCCACTTTTAACTGTCTATGGCACTATCACTGTTGCAATATTTTCCTTTATACATTAATATGCTGCAATCAAGAGAGAGAGAAAGACAGAGAAAGCAGAATTTCCCGAGAGTATCCCTGCGTGTAAAGTTATGATATTTCATTCGGGCTGCCAATCGATTAAAATATGTAATCGTGGTTAATGGCATGATTATCCATAGTTAATCGCAATTAATCGCAAATTAATTACAAATTAATTACAAATTAATCACACATTTTGTATCTATCCAAATGTACCTTAAAGGGAGATTTGTCAAGTATTTAATACTCTTATCAACATGGGAGTGGACAAATATGATGCTTTATGCAAATATATGTATATATTTAATTCTTGGAAATCAATTAACAACACAAAACAAAGACAAATATTGTCCAGAAACCCTCACAGGTACTGCATTTAGCATTAAAAATATGCTCAAATCATATCATGGCAAACTGCAGCCCAACAGGCAACAACAGCTGTCAGTGTGTCAGTGTGCTGACTTGACTATGACTTGCCCCAAACTGCATGTGATTATCATAAAGTGGGCATGTCTGTAAAGGGGAGACTCGTGGGTACCCATAGAACCCCTTTACATTCACATATCTTGAGATCAGAGGTCAAGGGACCCCTTTGAAAATGGCCATGCCAGTTTCATAGCCTCCTTCTCGACAAGCTAATATGACATGGTTGATACCGATGGATTTCCTAGGTTTTTTGGTTTCATATGATGCCACTATGATCCACATGATCTTCACTCTAGCTTTAAAACTGAGGCCGCTACAACCTTAAACAAGTTGCGTTAATGCGTTAAAGAAATTTGTGGTGTTAAAACGAATTTGCTTTGACAGACCTACATTTTATGCATTTGTTTTGGTACTTTAATTGAAAAACAAATGATTACAGATGGTGTTGTTTCTATGTGACAATTTTATCAGCTTATAATTTACCAAATAATGCACTATAAATGCTTGAATGACACACCTTTCTACAATTTTAAACTCTACATACATGTTAATGGGTTAGATTATGAAACAGTTGTTTGTTTTTTTTATTACTTTTTAGGGAATTGCCTTTATCCTTATTAGTGTACCAGGAACATTGTAGTTAGCCTACATGGTACGCATCTTGGACCTCTAAGCCATGCCATAATAAAGATTTATCTCTTATAACACTTTGACATGCTTCTAACGGCTCATAATAACTCACATAACATGTGAAACAACATTGCATGTTGACGTGAGCATGGAGGAACAAAACTTGTAAGTGAAACCAAAGAAAAGTAGGAACCAGCAGTTAGTCTTATCTGTAGAATCCACTTGGGAAAGATTAATGGAGAGACACAGAGAGAGGGATACAGGAAGAGAGAGAGAGAAAGAGAGCAGGGGGTGAAAGACAGGATGACGGGGAACAGAGAGGAGGAGGGAGAGAGCGCTAAGGACTGGTTGGTGGGAACTCAGACGCAGTATTTATGGATGTTTATCTCTGTGCTAGTCCGACGGGAAGCTCACATTTTCCACTAGGGAATAGCTGGTCAGCAGGCAAGAAGTTCCTCACGGGATGTAGAGAGGCCGGAGGACGGCTCAGTGACAGAGTCGCTCACATATAGAGCATGGGACACAAAAGCCTACAGTATGTTTCCATCAGCATCTGTTTATACGTGCTGCCACTTAATCTAAACCAGAGCTTCTTCCCAGTCGGCGTACTGTATATCATTAATGGCCGTTTACCGAGCACATCCAAGTGTCCAGAGAGAGTCTTAAAGGAGCTGACATCAGAGTCTGGGGAAGATCCAGAGATCTTGTAAATGTCTGAGCAGAGGCAGATCACTGTGTTTACACATGGTGTCTGCAACTTAAAGCCCTGTTTCTTCTTTATAGGAATCCACTTGCCATCTCCATGATTTAGTAGCTGTTGAAGCGGTGGTCACCAGCCTGCTTTTTGCTTTAGTTTATGTGACTGTCGCAATAAGTCTCTATGTCTAAAACAATAGAGTTCAAAGCAAAATGGAACTGCATGTACTATCTTAGAAGTTATGTCTGCAGCAATAATAATTCAGTGTCATCAATATATGGTGATGTAGTTGCTACACGCAAAATGACCTCTTCTAAGTTAATACATATTAATTGTTAGCACTAGTGAATGTAATCAAGACTAAAAGAGCGAGTAATATTAGATTTGCGTGTGATTAATATGATGAAAGAGTATTTAAAGAGGGATAGTGTGGGCTCAGCAGGTTCAGAGAGGATTATGGCAGCACTGTGATTTCTCTCCACTGTTTTATATGTTAATGTCATTTTATCTTTTATGTAAAGCACTTTGAATTGCCTTGTTGTTGAATCGTGCTTTAGAAACAAGAGTCTAGAGTAATGCTACAGTAGCAGCTTTGTGAGGCTTTACTTACTACATCAGCATGCTAACATGCTCACAATGACAATGCTAACATGCTGATGCTAATTAGTACTAAACAAGACATACAGCTGAGCTGGTGTGAAAGTCATTAGGTTAGGTTTAGGAAAAAACATCATGTTATGGCTTCAAATTACTACCTTTGTAAAGTGAAAGTGAAACTTAACGTTGTGTAGACAAAGACGAACAACACGTTGTTGGTTTCACACGGGACACAAAGAGCAGTCTGGATGGAGGCCCCCAAAAGGTCTGTAAAGTTACAAAGCCCAAAGTCCACGCCAACGGGAGTTACACACTGCTCCTGAACTGCCTGAAACGCCTTGCTTGAAGTCCCGCCTTTTTTTCCGTAACGTGGTGATGTCACCAAGTAACACCTTTGCATAATACCTGCCTAGCAGCTAGTTTAGCACACCCTAAAACAAAGCTAGTTAAAGAGGAGCTGGAGCGGAATCTGAAGAGTTTGGTTTGGTTGACCGATCACAACAGTGGGGCAGCTGACCAATCAGAGCAGACTGGACTTTTTTTGGGGAGGCAGGAGCGTTTCAGACAGAGGGTGTAAAGAGGAGCTGCAGCAAAGCCGGTATGAGAAAAATAAAGCGTTTTTTCAACATTAGCCTAAAGCATGTAATCATGTTCTAGTAGAAACCCAAGTATGCACCTGAAAATAAGCATAATAGAACCTCTTTAAAAGAAAAAAATATTTTCAAAAATCTGAGTAATTGATTGAAGAAAGAAAACAAATGAAGATGCTTTCATTCAAGGCACCATGGGGTCACCGAATAGTTTGTTTGGTGTGAAAATTATATATGTAATCATATACACTGATCAGCCATAACAATAAGACCACTGAGAAGTGAAGTGAATAACATTTATTATCTTGTTACAATGGCACCTGGCAGTGGGGCGGATAAAGACAGCAAGTGAACATTTTGAACTTTGAACTTTGTGTTGCAAGCAGAAAAAATGGGCAAGCGTAAGGATGTGAGCGACTTTGACAAGGGCCAAATTGTGATGGCTAGACGACTGGGTCAGAGCATCTCCAGAACTGCAGCTCTTGTGGGATGTTCCCGGTCTGCAGTGGTCAGGACCTACCAAAATGGTCCAAGGAAGGAAAACCGGTGAACCAGCGACAGGGTCAGACCCGAGGCTCATTGATGCACGTGGGGAGCGAAGGCTGGCCAGTGTTGTCCGATCCAATAGAAGAGCTACTGTAGCTCAAATTGCTGAAAAAGTTAATGCTGGTTACGATAGAAAGGTGTCAGAACACACAGGGCATCGCAGTTTGTTGCGTATGGGGCTGCGTAGCAGCAGACCGGTCAGGGTGCCCATGCTGACCTAATGCTATGGCTGATCGGTGTATATGGCCTTTGCAGTCACCAGATAAAAAACAAATTCAACACCTATGGGAGATTTTGGACCGATGGATTAGGTAGCCCATCATCATCACAAGCACTAAATAAGGGAATATAGTTTGGAAGAATAGTGTTCAATCGCTAAAGTGCATTTAAGCTGTTCTGGCAGCTTATGGTGGATCAACACCTTACTAAAACACTTAATGTTCCTATAATTTGTCACCTATCCGTGTAAATAACCGAGTAAAGTTCCTGGTATGTGTACTCATACCTGGCCAATAAAGCTGATTCTGATCTGCATTTTTCCATTGGGGTTCATATTACTCTTACTGGTGATGTAAGAATCTAATCGTTGCCCCTCATAGTCATTAGGCTACATTTCTCTTCTTGTAAGGGAGTGTGAGTTTTTATTGTTTAGCTATTTTTCTGTTCTTCTGGGTGAAAACCTCTCACCAAGGAAACCGCAGAGTAACCCTTCCAACGTCAGCTGCAGGCAATAATGAACACATTGTGAAAGCCCCTGCCAGACATATTACCTTTTTTGGATGTGTTTAGTTATCTCCGCTTGTCAGTTTATTTCAGGGATCACTTCCTCTCTCCTCCTTTAACTTGACTCGGTATTTCAGACTGCCATAAACCCTTTCTTGGAAAACTGAAAAAAAAAGTCTTTCATGACGAATTCCTGGTAATCAGGTCGCTTCAAAGAATCACTGAGCTTTGCTTTCCAGATGTATTGATAATGAATGTACTTGCTGACATCATACAAGTAATGAAATATGTTCTCCGTGTTTACAATATTATGCAGAGGAAATGGTCAACATTGTACAAAATACAACCTTGTTTGTGGTTTCGATTACTTCATAAATCTCACATCGCGGCCAAACAGTCTGTCAGGCAAATGATGAAGTCAAGCTGTGTGGTGTCATTATTTGTGCAGTAATGAGCATCTACTGAAATAGAGGACCGGTCATGGTGGGGCTGAACGGCTTGTTTATGCCAATGTAAGGTTGAAGTTGGGACTAAGTACAGCTGAAACCTTGGGTAAGATAATCAGGAATGTCCTTACAAAAGAAAACATTGGTGTGGTTTTAGTTCTAAAACATTTCTCCTCTCTTTCAGCACGAGAGACTGTCTAGGTAAGCAAATCTAATTCACACCATTAATACACACAAAAGACAAGAATGACTGAAAAAAAAACAAGAATCAATCAGTGTCTCAGTGATATTAAACTGACAGTAACCTCAGTGTTGACTGTGTCTTCAGATTGAGCTCGTCTGGATCCTCTGACGTCTCCAATGACGCATCAACCAACCACGCCGAGTCTTACTTCTTACGGCGGGAGAACCGGCTGTCTGCGAGGAAAAGGGCAGAAGAAGAGTCAACAAACAATGACTATAAAAAGGTAGGTGATGCTTTTTGATTGTTAGTAATATTTCTAGTGACTGTTGTTTTGGTGCTCAACTAACAAAATAACTAAATGTGATCACTTGATAATTAATGAACTCACTTTAAAGAGTCTGCATTTAATTCAGCTAATGATTTTCAGCACAGGGCCTTCATCATGGTGCCTTACAGAACTGAAATAAAAGACTTCCTATATTTAGACCACAAGATGACTGGGCCTTTGGCCATTACCCAATGAGAATTAGACACACAAATGTCCTGCCTCTAAAGGATGTTGCATCGCCAACACAGAGACCTCAAAACGAAAATGTTACATAAACATTAGAGCAGAAATGACTCGTCCATTAATCAGTTCGTCCACAGAAAATAAACTGGCATCAATTTTGATATGTGATAATCTCTTAAAGTCATTTATTTAGTAAAGATTCTTGATAAATAAAATGTTTGGATACATTTTCTCTGTTTGATATCATTGTAAATTCAATATCTTTGGGTTTTCTTTTCATTTTTAAACCTTGGATTTATTGACTCAATTAATTCATACATTTACTTTAGATAAAAACTCATTTCATCAAACAATATAAATGATTAAGACAAAGAACATACCATATTATAGTCATTATATGTAAATCCAAAAGCAGTTGTTTTATATGAGGGGAAAAGAAAAAAAGAAAGAAATCTTTGGATTTATGACTGTTGGTCGGCCAAATCAATTTATTTGAAGGCGTTATCTTGTAATCTTGGTACCTGTGATAGCCATTTTTCACTATTTTCTGATGTTCTATAGACTGAATGATTGATTTATAAATCAAAACAAGACTAAGAGTCTACAGCAATACTGGGGCACAGCAGTGCTTTGAGCTAAATGCTAACATGCTCATAATGATAATGCTAAAATATTGATATTTAGCAGGTGTCATGTTTAACCTGCTCGAAATCTTAGTTTAGCGGTTCTTCATTTAGAGCTTCATGGCAATCCATCCTGTAGTTGTTAATAAATTGTACATATGGGAACTTTTGATGGGAATGATGGATATCTGTACAAACCTTTGTGTCAATCCAGCCAGTAGCGGGAAGTCAACATTGATTTGTTTGTCACGTAACTTAAGTAACGTCACATCCGGTGTTATTTTAAGCCAATCTTTTCCTAAACTTAAATAAGTAGTTTTGTTGCCTAAACCTAACTAAGTAGCTTTATTGTCTTAACCTAAGGAAGTTGTTTCCTGTGAAGACTGACATTTATTTTGAAAAGACTGCATGTGACGAGCGGAGATTGATATGTGTTGCTTGACATTCGCATGAGAACGAATGAAAAAAGGAGGAACAACTTTTTGTAAGATATCATATA
Source organism: Sebastes fasciatus (assembly GCF_043250625.1). Lineage (NCBI taxonomy): Eukaryota > Metazoa > Chordata > Actinopteri > Perciformes > Sebastidae > Sebastes > Sebastes fasciatus. The sequence continues at coordinate 26,755,608 of NC_133795.1, forward strand.
CCATGTTTACCCTGCTCAACATCTTAGTTTAGCGGTTAGCATGCTAACATTTGCTAATTAGCACGAGACGAAGCCAAACACAAAGCACAGCTGAAACTGATGAGAATAACAATTTTGGGTTTGAGTTTTGGCTTAAAACAAAGTAGGCCTATTGGACAAATAAAATGTTTGACCTCATGATGCTACAGAAAAAGCCAGGGATGTTGAGATAGACTACAGTAGATGATGAGATATTTCACTGGATGAGTTCCCTGTTTGTTACAGTAGATAAAATGTCAGGGAACAAAGTCATTAAGATTCATAATTTGGACACCGTGGATATCTGTACCAGATTTCATAGTAGTCAATGTTGAGATACAAATACCAACCTCATGCTCAACAATGAAAGTAATCATTAGTTGCATACTAAACAGTTAAAACTAAACCGTCCCAGTTCGCTGTTGATGCCAATGTTTGTTAGTCTGTGTGCTGTGAAAACAAACTCTCCTTTGGAAATACTAACAAGTGCATATTTTGTAGATGTATGAAAAGGCACTGGCCACCAATCAAAGGCTCAAGTCGAGGCTGGAAACAAGTAAACAGGAACTGGCCATGATTCTGGACCAGCTGCAGAGAGCACAGGTACACTACACACACAGTTCATGTGCCAAATCCAGATCCACCAGTGGGAAAGAACTGAAGGAACTGAAGGAAGCAAAAGTTTCATGACAAGTCACGATTTAAATCATTCACTTGTCTGTACACACAGAAATGTCTCTCATATATCCTCATGATGATATCAGGTAGAAGTGTAATGTGGGAGAAATGTGACATGAAATATAGCAGTTATAGGTGGAGCCGCAATGTCATAACTGTCAGATTGCGGGTCTGAATTTTGGAATAATAACATAGTTTCTGTGTGCAACTGTGGGTATATTGGATATTTTACATCAGCACTTGTACTCACTGTTATGAAAGGATTTGTACTATAATCTTTTTGTAATAACCTTTCATTAATGCAGAGGGGAGGAGATTGTGGCTCCAACATGCTTGAGACAGAACAAAAGGTATGAACTCTAAAAAACTCATCATACTAATACTTCTGAACATGTTTAATTTTTTTCAAAGTGTTTATCTGGATTTCATTTTTTTATTTTGATTTAATGTTCTTCTTCATAGGAAAGTTGGAGTCTAAAAAAGAGGATATCAGATATGGAAGACCAGTTGAAGGTAATTCAAGCTTATTTGACACGAGTGGAACAATGAACAATCACATCCAAACAGTGTAAAGTGTCTGTGGGACTCGGAGCGGCGGTGTTGGCTGCTCCGTCTACGGTGGTTTTAGCTGACATCATTTGTCACCATTATGCTCTGCTGGCTGTGGAATGTGTGAGCACTTTGACACTGCAGCGAGCGAGCCATCAGTATTCATCTATACGCTCACAGATGTCTACTGTGTCATGCCCAAGAGGATACAAACAAAAAGCTCTTGTTATCTGTGAACGAGAGGTCTAAACAAACATGGGATGCTGGTTTGAAAATAGATATTCACGACAGAGAAGCGCTGTTGTTGTTAGTATTTAATGAGCAAGTCTGGCCTGTGTCTGTGTCTGTGTCTGTGTGTCACTGAATGCAAGTGTAAACAATTATGTGTGTATATGTGATTGTATTTGTTTTATTGTAATAAACTGCCAGACCAGATTACTCTTTTTGTTCTGGATTAGTCAGCAGCAGGAACAGTGACTCCCAGTGTGTGATGATTCTGGACAAGGCCTCAAAATCCTAAAGGATGATTGAATGACTGGCGGTTGCCAGAACACAGTCCAGTGTACCACCTGCAGCATCACATACGGCAGCGAAAGTGAAAGCCAACAACAGATTCACTCTCGTTTTGGAACGAGCTTTGTCCATTCGCCGTTTCGCCTCGCTATGTTTGTGTTTTTTCAGCGCTGTGTCCGCCGTTTTCGTATCCTCCTCTTGGATGCGTGGATGCGTGGTTGCGCATGCGTGAGGGCTACACGCCCTGTGCCCAAAAGCTGACGCCCAGAAACATGCCGAACACAGCAAAATATGAAGAAAATGATAGACTACACGCAGAGGGCAGTAGGGCTGGGCTTCGGTATTCGCCACCTTAAAGGTATCGACCGAATTATCAGCAGTAGGCTAACCGCTGTATGAGCACTTTGCATTGTGGTGGCGATTAGCTCGCCAGTGGGACACACACATAGTTTCCATTCAAATGATGGGTATCGAATGAAGTACTCTGTTGGTATTGGTATCACTTTAAAGCTGGAGTAGGCAGATTGGATCAAATATGATTAAAAAAAGCTATTTTTATAAAACGGTGACTATATCCTGACAGTAGAGCATGAGACAGGTAATATGAAAAAAAAATCATGTGCCTCTGTGTCCTGCGGTGCTCCTTATGGCATCTGCAAGATTTCGCAGACCGGAGGAAAACAACCAATCAGGGCCGAGCTGGACTCTGCCGTCACTGAGCAGCTGTCAATCACTCGCAAACTCCTATCAAACGGTCAAACTAGACAGCGCTGATCAAATATGAATCAATATTCTGTTACTGTAATGCCTATTTCTATGTACTGTTTAGCTGTAAAATGAGAAAGTTTGTGACCCGGCAGCCATGTTGAGGAAATACCAAGCACCGCCCTCCAGCCGGAGCAAACTTTCTCATTTTACAGCTAAACAGTACACTACAAGATGTTTCTGAAAACATTTGAGGAGAGAAATAGGCATTAACGTAACATAATATTGATTCATATTTGATCAGCTCTGCCTAGTTTGACCGTTTGATCGGAGTTCGCGAGTGATTGACAGCTGCCTCCATTGAGTGAACAGCCAATAGGAACGCCCTCTCTCTGAAATGACCTGTGATTGGCAAAAGATTTTTTAAAGTCTGAAAACAGAGCCATGAGGAGGTGCAGAAGTCTAGTTTTCTCTCAGAACACTTGAATTACAATATGCTGAAAGGTTTTTATGGAATTTTTGATTCTATGAGCAACATGAAATTTTACGTCTTCGCCCACTTCAGTTGTCTCGTCGTGCTCTTTCTTCAGGTGAAAGCAGAGCTGAAGATGGAGAACCAGAGACTGAAGGACGAGAATGGAGCTTTAATCCGGGTCATCACTAAACTGTCCAAGTGAGACAGGAAGCAGGAAAGATGAGAAGAAGAGCGACGGACACCAGAAGCCATTTCTGTACCTGCATTCATCCTATCCTCAGACAGACTGCATGTACATATAGTTTTCCAGTAATGTTGGAAACTTGAGTCCTTTGTCTGTTGAGTAACCAACATTTGCAGGGATTAAGACACATTTTACATCAGTTGTGAAGGCTTCATGTTATTGTACTGTATCTGAAGTAGAAGCACATTCCCAGACAGAGAATACATTAAATTAAAATTAATTTTGTATATTCATAAAATATTTCTACATAAAGACAAATGCCAACACGACCACTTCATGTGTTTTTCTTCTCTGTTTACATTTAACAAATCCAGGAGTGAATGCTTTATTCATAAAACTGCAATCATGAATAAAAAATATCCCTACAGACATACGTACATATATGGACAAAATATTGCAGGTATTTCCACGGAGGTATTACCATGGAAACTGCAATATTTTTTTCCATTCCATGTGCAGACCTCGAAAATCGTCTCGGAGGTATCAGGGACAGCGGATGATGGATGAGCTACATATCTCAGGAGCGTGGGAGCGTCATCTCTGATTTAAGAGCTTTACCTTGAAGAATGATGTCACAAATGACATGCGTTTCCTCTTCACCTGCAATCAAATAATACAAAACAATCAAATTTGGTAAAATATATACACACACACACACACACATATATATATATATATATATATATATATTTCCTCATAGCTTTTAGCACTACAGCAAAATCAGGCTTGAATGTAAAATATGAATCAAGTTACAGAAAATCACAAAACAATCTCACCTCAAGGTCCATTTAGTAGCTGTTCTGGAGCTTTCAGTCACGTAAAGACAAAACAATCTTTATTGTTTTGTCAAGTGCTTTTTCCGAGGTCAAAAATAAACTTTGAACCATAGACTGTACTGTATATAAGAAGTGGACGTAGTCACCGTGACGTCACCTATTGGTTTGTGGACTGCTGTTTTGAAGTCTACAGTTCTGCATTTTGGCCGTCGCCATCTTGGTTATTTGCAACCAGAAGTGACACGAGAGGGTGGAGCTAAGTACAACCGAACGCTGAATATGAAGAAGGTTATAATTATAATCATGATCTGAAAACACACTGTGAAAGGGTTAAAGTTGTAAGATGAAAACATGGAAAACACCCAAACCGGACAACGCCGTGGTAACGGCCTGACAATCACAAGGTAGCCACGCCCTGAAGTGTACCCTGCTTTATGGTCTATTTGACTCTAAATGGGACCATAATTTACTAAATGAACATCATGCTGTATTGAAGAAGACTTGAAACTAGCGATTGAGACCATAAACTCATGTTTACAATGTTTACTGAGGTAATAAATCAAGTGAGAAGTAGGCTCATTTTCTCATAGACTTCTATACAATCAGACTTCTTTTTGCAACCAGAGGAGTCGCCCCCTGCTGGCTGTTAGAGAGAATGCAAGTTTAAGGCACTTCAGCATTGGCTTCATTTTTCAGACCCGGAGGTAGCCCACTGTTTTGAACCCTGACTTTCAACTCAACATGAATAAGAAGTTCTAATGAAGATCATGTTATGTGACCCAAAGCAACAGCTCAATGAACGCTGAGGTGAGACTGTTTCTGTCCACTGCTGTTTTAGATGTCAAGAAGGAACTTTGAAGCTAAAGTACTGTTAAAAACATCCCAATGAAATAAGGGGAAATCTTTTTTTTTTATATGGGAATTTCCCTTTAATTCCATTTGATCATCACGACTGAACACGAATACCTGTTTGTGTTTTTATGTCAGCTTTAGAGGCACCATGCTGGCTATAATGTATCCTCTGATTCACATTCAGAAGATATAATGAGTCCCATTTATAATGAGATTTCATTTTCAATTCTGTTCAATTTGATTATTATATATTATGAATAATTTGAATAAGAGCCTTCAAATTAGTCTCAACAGTGTTTGTATATTTTTTATAGACGCATAAAACGTCACGCATATTATCCTGAACTCTGATTAACACAAACTTCAGTGCAGCATCCCAGTTCATCACTCTGGAGATGTGTTGCTTTTTGTTTGGTGTGTCATCCAAAGCTAGAGCCCATAACACACTCTTCCTAGTATTGTTCTCATGCTGTACAGTATATGATGCCACCCACTGACCGAAAGTGGAAAAGCACCCTCTGATTCCATTTACACACCACACATTTACACACGAGGCTACTTAAAATGCCTTTATTTCCTATGATTACATTTTGACAACACACAGATTTGGTTCCCTTGAGTAATTCAGTTCTACATAGAGTGATATATGAGTACAAGTTTTGTGGTCTTTTTGTTCCCTTCTTCTTCTTTTTTTGCTGGAAAACATGGATTTTGTACGGAAATAAATCATGCAGTTCACACAAAAAGGCACAACTATTGACACACCTCTACAACAAGACAAAAACAAGAGTCAAGTAAGACGTTCAAGCATTTCCCTTGTCTATGTTGCTCGGAAAGTGAATGCCCAATGGAGACGGATGGTGATCCAGTCTTTGGATGTTCTGTATCATGGCTATGTTCAGGTAAAAGGACTAAAGAGGAACCACTACTGAAGCAGCAGGTTGGCAGTATTGCATTGCGAATGTTGTTCTGCACTGCTTGGGTCTCCTCTCTGCTCAAGATAAGCTTGTGAGACCCAGGAAGACGGGGATTTTGTTGCCTGCGTTGCAGAAAAAGTGACAGACTCGTATAGTTTATTAACAGAACACCAATAAACACACACAGGCTCTATTGGTCATATTGCAAATACACAAAAATAGGAGACAGAATCTGATGGCAGCTCATGTACACGTGGATGAGAGTGAGAAATGACCCCAGGAAAGGTTGACCTGACATATAAAATGATGTAATGTGGCGCTCCTCCACAATAACTTAAATTTGACACCATATTGTGGAAGTGAATCTTCAGAATATTGCTAATGAAAAATGTGTGTTATGTATTTCTCTCACCCTCTCGAACAAAGATAGATAGCTACATTATACTCTAAAAGATGGACTGTCGTGAAGAATAGGATTATTCATCTTCGTGCACTGCATGTTGTAAATAAAGGTTTATCGAACAGTAAATGACAGTGACTCAAAAACACGGGATAAACAAATCCCCACATTAGAAATGTCATGGCAAACACCGATAGCTCAGAGCATGCACAAGTGACACGACACCAGCTCATCACATTGCAATCCATTAATCAAACTGTGTTTCATTCAGTGAAGTGACATTAGGAATGAAAAGATTATTGATTGCTTAATTACATGACTGGAGCTCCTTAAAGAGGACTGCATCAATAATATGCAGCAGTAATATTTCACAGAACTAATCCAGCAAAGAAATAGTAATAAAAAAATACTGCATAATGACTTTGAAAACCAAGTTTGGTTTAATTTATATGCAAATTACGGACTCATTTCTTATGTTAAAAAGCATAATCAGACATATGGGAGCAGGTTTATTTGAATAGCAATAAGATGAGAAGGTACTGCTTAATGATGTACGGAAGGAAAATGGTGCCACAAGTCGATTAAGTCGTCCACTGTATCTACATTTAATAAACTAAGACTGGCAGGAGTAAATGAAGGAAACACTTACGGTACACTGAGATAGAAAATCAAGGAGCCGGCAAATATTCTCCTTTTTTGAAATATATACAGTTTACTGGTCGGTGACCAACACATACTGCATAACAAGTGCAAGCAGTAATGAACAATAATTACATGACTTGTAGCCCAAGCATATCAGCACAGAGGACACATACAAACGATGACAGAAAACCAGACAATCATGCTTTTTTGGCAAACTGAATGGATTTTTTTTTTTACATATGATACACAAAGCAACCCTGGATTAATCGCAGGCGTTAAAGGAGCCCGTGAACCCTAACATGGATTATTCAGACATACATTCAGTCCCCATTCAACAAAAATACATACACTTTGCAGTCAGTGCATACTCTTTTTTTACACCGTTTTATTATCAAAAATGACACAGAACACAAACACACATACACAATATAATTATGGTTCCTCTTTAAAACATGCTACTATTTACATCATCTTGTGAATACATGCTGTAGCCTATTAACAGATCTGCGCGATGCATAATGTTAACAATAGGAAGAAGTAGTACGGTGCGTGGACCAATCGGTGTGCTGCTGTTCATCCTCCCGCAGAATTATTTTTACTTCTGGTGGCAATATGGCCTCGTATGGAAGCAAAGAAAGGCTGTAATAATTTGAATTTTATATGCAACTAAACATCGAATTCTGAAATTGAACCATGACTGAATATTTAATATTGAAGTTTAAATACCACTGAAATTATAGAATTGTATTACTTTTACTGTATTGTATTTTACTGTGAAAACCATTTTTTCTGAATTCACAAGGTTCGAATTTCCTTGTTTTCCAGAAGGTTAATTCAAGAAATATTTTTTTTTCTTTCCTTTTCACAAATTCAGAGAGAAAATTCAAGTGTGCCAAGTGTCTAGTCACTAATCAGAATTTGTCTTTGGAGGATTGTACTACTGACAAAATGTAACATGACATGTTCTCAACCTTTTTTGTAAGTGTTCTTTTGGATTGATTTTAAACTGAATGTGTTTTTTCTTTTTTATTTAATTACCTAAAAGTAGATACTGTTACACTTCTTTTTTTCCATACAAGACACGGTGATCCTGTGCTCTTTTGTTCAGTAGGTTTGGTCAAAGTTTAATTGGTGCTATAACCATTTGGAGTGATAGAAGCTGGACATTTTAACGATATTCTAACTGGTGATTAAACTCTTGGTTATTGTGACAATAAATATACTAAAGATCGATCAGCATCACACCAATTTGTATTCCTATTTGTGTTTTATTTTACTCTATAAATACTAACATGGGGTTTTATTCATATTTCTTTTATCAAATCGTAATTCAGGTTATACTTGGTAGTCCAAATTTTCAAGATATAATTTTTCATCATAAAGTTTGGCATTAAAATGAACTTGACTTGAATTTTAAGCTTGAATTCGAGCTACTTGAATACAGCTTCATGTGAATTCATCTTGCGAACTTCGACACATACGTGAAATGAATCATTCAGTCATTGAAGTTTCAAGGTGGGGAATTCAAACCACATGAATTCAGGTAAATGGTTCTCCAAGTAAAATATTTCAATGAGATAAATTCAGAGGTATTAAAATGTCAACATTAAGTATTTAGGAGTAATGAAACTTTACAATTAGGTGCTTATAAGATACAAATTCTTATGGCTTCTTTCTGCCTCCATACCTCTGCACATCAGTCTAACACAGTATGTCTGTGATGGAGTTGTAACACCACCATGTTGCAGCACTTTGGCTCCAGGTTTACAAAGCTTGTGGCCGGCAATGAGTGAGCAATCCAACCAACGTGAAATACTGCGAGGCATGATACATGCTAGATTCTGCAGCTCTATTTGGTTCAAGCTAAAATGATCCAAGATATGTTTATTGTATTATTATGTTTTGATGTAACTCTTGCCCTTTTGAGACTTTTACAAACCTGCATTTTTGCTCTTGAATTCACGCTCTCTATCTCACATTTCAAATTCAGTTCTTTATAAAAACATCTCGTCTTTGACAGAAATTCTTGTATTGTTTCACCAGAAACTAAAGTATTGAAGTGTACTGCAGTATGTTTGGTAAACCACAACATTCGTTAAATAAAAAACATATATTCCGTTTAATGGATATCGAAACAAAAATGGGTTGGATGGCACCATTTTTAGGAAGCAAGAGCACAATTTAAAGAAGCATAATTTCATTGGTAAGCCTTCTCGTATCCTTACTTCATCCACAGATAAGTAAGGTTTTACATCCAAGTGGTCAACACAGCTCAAGACAGATTCCAGATGGCACATTCACAGTGTCCCTGACTACTTTTGAACAACTTTCAAAAGTTTCTCTTCGAAATAAAACAATGAAGCTTACTGTATTTCTCAAAGTGTCATATCAGGAAAGGCACCCTTGTATTCCTGTCCTACGTTAGATCTGTCTGAAGACACAGAAATGCATAGACGTGCCTTCATGGCGACAAAAAACAAGCAACTTATATCAACGGCTCCATACTGTATTCTACTGTACTGTACTGATAAAATGAAGACAATCATTTATGCAGATTTATCTTGAAAATATATTGCAACATGGATCGCTGCATTCAGTAACCTTGACCTCATTCATTCTCAATTAAATATTTTTGCATTAATAGACTTAAAACAGACTCTATGCAGGAAATAACCCAATACTACGGTACTTTCTATTGCAAGTTATAGCACACTTATTAGCAAGATACAATGCTGGGCGTGGTGTATGCAGAGCAATGGGGAGGTAAGTAAAGCATGCTCTATAAACTAAACTAAAGCTTTATTTCCAGCATTGTCTTCACCAAGACTTTCGTTCAGTGTCAGCACCCTAAGAATCAGTTTCTAAGTTTCTTCAAAATGAAAGAAAGACCAAACAGTCGATCATTCATGAACCAGTCACCCGATAACTCAACGCCACTCTTCTCAGCATACACTAATGTGTGAAATGTGATGCTTAAAAAGAGTTTTTTTTTCTCGACTTAACTGTGAATGAGCGGATATTCTAAGATGTCTCTTTTTTGCTGAGCAGGTTTCATGACGAGTAGTCATGTTGTTAAGTCGTGGGTTTCATGCAAAGTAGGGGTGGGGGTTGGATTTCTGAGTTAGTGCATTAGCTGGTTTGTGGAGCACGTTACTTCTTTGCATTCAAAGATGCCAGCTGACCATCGATATCCTCCTCTGGCTGCAATGGATGCCACTGGGCGATGGGGCGGCGCGGGTTAGTAAGCATGTCGGACCAGTGCTTCAGACCGAGGCCGGACGCCTTACTGCCCACGAAGATCTTTCCGATGGCGTCATTCTTACCGATCTTGTCATAATCAAACACTGTGACTGCCACCAAGATTTTCTAAGAAGGAAACAAGAGAGAATGTGTAATTCCTTATAAATATTTAAGGGATAGTTTGGGTGTTGGAAGTGGGGTTGTATGAGGTACTTATCCATAGTCAGTGTATTACCTACAATAGATGACGGTCGGCATGCCCCCAGTTTGGAGAAACAGACAGGAGTTACCGCAAGGAAGGAAAGTAGTGTGCTAATGTCGACGGGGCTTTGCTGCAAAACTTATTTTAGCCACCTAAAAGAAAGGCTCACCTAAAAAAATCAATATCAGTTTAAGTGTATGCTGTATTTAGAATATTTCCACTACTTTACCTTGGGGAATTAAAGCAGTTGTATCTGGCTATGCTCTTGCAAAAGCAACCAGACTCCATTAAAAAAACCTGTAATTTTACATCGCAGAACATGTGAGTTGCTGGTCTACTGCTACCTCGATCGGTTAGTTTGTTTGTGTTATTTTGTGACTTTGGTGAATCCGAACTAACCAAAGTCACACAATAACACTAACAAACTAACCAATTGAGGCAGCAGTAGACCAGCAACTCACATGTTCTGTGAGGTAAAATTACAGGTTTTTTGAATGGAGTCTGGTTGCTTTTGCAAGAGCATAGATAACGGCTTGAGTTCCACGTCAGAGACGGACTGTATAGCCGTTTGACCGCAAGGTAAAGCGGTGAAAATATTCAAAATATAGCGTAAACTTACATTTTGCTGCCGGCCCCGTCCACAGCACTACATTACTTTGGTTCTGTGTGGTAACTCCTGTCTGTTTCTCCAAACTGGGTGCGTACTGACCATCATCTACTGTAGGTAATACACTCACTATGGATGAGTACCTCATACAACCCCACTTTAAAACACCCAAACTATCCCTTTAAGTCTTCAAAATATGTGTGTAAATTAGTTTTAAAGTGAAGAAAAAACACTTTGCTTAACTCACAGCTATGTATAATTAACATACTGATACAGAATAAATATTTTGGTTTGACTTGCACTGTACCTGCATCTGTTCCAGAGGGATTTCAAAGCTGAAGGATTCATTATAGTAAGGGTTCAGGGTGTTCTTCTTCACTGTAGTCTTCTTCTTCTTCAAACGCTTACCCCCCTGCAGCAGCTGGATCTTCACATAAGGATCTGCAAAGGGCATCAATATGATCAGCAATAGACACCATCAAGGCAAGTTATTGTAATGTAGTAGTTCCTGTTGTTTCTGCAATATTTACTTCCCTTTTGTCACTTCTGTTATGCATTTTCATTTCCATCATTTTGATTTCCTGATTTCTTTCTCTATTGATTTATCCTCAGTTTTTGTAAAATATGTATTTGGGCCTGCTGAATTACGATTGTGGACTGCATTTCCCAAGTGCACTTGCATTACAAAGCATAGACCTGCTCTATTCGAAGTCTTTATCATTTAATACTTGCATTGAGCCTAAGTGTGCAGGGCCTTCCTCTCTCCATATTTGAGGTTTTAGGCTTTCTTGCACATTAGGATTGTGTAATACATGCAGTGATCTTCTAAAATGTTTATTGTGATATCATGTGTTCAAAACCAGTCATAGACAAACACAAATTGAAACGGTCTCCCATAGCACTAATAAAAGTGTAGTAATCTAGAGTTTCTCTACCAGATAATCCGCAGGCGTCCATCTTCTTCAGGTTCTTTGCCTCCAGGATGCAGACGGTGAGTTTCCCGGCGGTGGGGACGTAACGGAGGGAGATGCAGATGTCTCCCAGTTTCTCAGGCTGAGCGGTCAGCGCAGAGAGAAGAGACAGAAATGACAAATGCTCATCAGCCAACAACAGCAAACTGCTTGCTCTAGATGATGGTCTAAAGCAGAGGTTTTCAAAGTGGGAGGCAGGCCTAGCCAAAAAATATTACATTAGTTATTATATTATTTAACAAAAGAAGATCACATAATGTGTGTGATTTGGTTAAAGAGACAGTTTTGGGAAATGTTATTGTTTGTCCCACTTCCAGAGTCAGAAACTAATAAATGCTTTAGGACACACCTTTTTTATTTATTTGGTGTAGTCTGAAGTTATGTCAAACAGCCTTGTTAGACTATCTTGGCTCAATTGTTGAGTGCCTACGGGGTAAAATAACATAATCATGATCTCATAGGCATCTGGGAACTGAGCGAAACTAAGCAAGTAAAGGTTTTTCCAAGCTTTGTCTGAGGGGAGGCCCACAGTCTCAGACTTTGATAGCCCCCGGTCTAAACAAAAAATGCTGTCAGCTACTGTCTGCTGTATGTCTTGCACTTTTTCTTTTACGCTGATATTAAAGGTTTCTTTGTCGTCGTGGTAACAAACAGTTGTGTTTGGATTGAGAATAGTAAGGATTTTGAACCATCCATTGAGGTATTTTTTGCTTTGAAGCGTTAATTACTGTATAGAAAATGTCACATATCTCAGCCTCAGAAAGTCACGAATGTTACATTAATTAAGACAAAGTCCCTGAAAAATTATTGTACTCCTGCATATCAATCAATCATTTCAGTCTTCTTTAAAAGCATAATTTCAAAAGTTTGATTGTCAACAGCACCTCCTCTTGATCGGCGCTCTCCAGATCCTTCCACTCCTCGATCGGCCGTCCGAGGTCGATGGTGTTCATGGCAATCTTCACCTCTCCGATGACGTCATGTTTGGAAAATCGGTCGTAGTCGTAAACAGACATCAGCAGAGTCTTCCCACCGAGCTCCTCGTAGACCACCTGGTCGACAGACACAGTGCTATGTTGATTTATACCTCGATATGTTTTAGTGTGTTTGTCCATTGGTGATTTTATGACTATGAAAGATCTTAAGAATAAATAAGTTTGATAAAGTGGACTCTAAATGTTTATTTAATATGTTCAGGAGGAATTTCAAAAATTCACCACGTTTTCACATGAATTTTTTCTGGCTAGTTCAGTTTTCTTAAAAATGCAACAATAGGTAATCCGTGTTGACTGGAATAGTTTAGCTATATTATTAATACACGTTCATGGTGTTTTTTTAGCTACTACGGAAACCTTGGAGACCAAGAAATAGACGAAACAAAGTTGAAATTAAATGCAATGTATGAGAGAAAATATACCCTGTATGTAAGGACACATATCATCCAATAACATACATTGAATTGAATTACATGATATTTTCTCTGATTAAAAAAATGCAAGAAAAATATTAAAGAAGATGCTCTGGCTGAATGTAACTGTCTTAAATGAATATGAAGATAATTAGATATGCTCCTTTTAAGTTAAAAAAGTAAGAAGTAACTTGAATAAACATTCACACTAAATGTGGCGATGAACATCTCCTCAGCTCTGTCTGGGAAATAAGATGTTTTGGGGTTTTTTGTTGCTGCAAATTTGCAGTCAGGCAGAGCTTCCAGCGAGGCTCAGAGACAGTTGTAAAGTCTCTGCGGGCTTTATTAGCCAAGACAGGAAAAGAGCAGCATGTACAGTACTGTAGGCTGCACTGATCAGTGAGAACACACATCCTGAGAAACACACTGTAAGGCACTGGTCCACAACATCTTTCCTTAAAGGGGAACTACGCCCATTTTCAAAATGCACACAAAAAATATTAATAAACATGAACAAAACTCAAACTTATGATGTCATCAAGTATAAAGTGTGGAGCTGCTCCATAGACAATGAATGGGGAGAGATGTTATAGATGACACTGAGAGCACCCAGGGGAATCTCAATATATGGGGACATTTTCTCTTTCATAACTGACAACACTATAAAAAAATAAAGCTCATTTGGGTATAAAAAACAAAACAAACATTACGTGAGTCCACAAAATCAGTCTCCCATTCATTATCTATGGAGCAGCTCCAGACTTGATACCCTATGACATCACAAGTTTGAGACTTACATATTCACAAAAATTGATTGAACTTTCCTCGGCCATGGAAATAACATATTGGAACTCTTAATTTAGGTGGTGTTCCCCTTTAAGGGACCCCTTTTCTATCATTGAGTAAACTGACGACCCCTTACTAAGTGACATTTTATGGATATTTCATATTATATTCAATGCATAACAATAACAGTACAGAACAACTGATAAGCTGATCCTAATAGTAACTGCTGGAAGAGTATTTCCTGTGAATGTTGCATCAGAGATGAGTTTTTCTGTTATTTTTAGGGAACTTTTAATGCAATTCTCTGTCTGTATTATTATTTTTTGTATTTTTAACAATCATATATACTTAATAGTCTTCTTTTTTGACAAATTAAGTGTTTTCTTCTCCCTCCCTGACACTTGGCCATTGTTCTATTAGCTCCGGTTGTTTTAACTGCGTACTTTCAGGCCAACACATTCTCACTCCCAACTCGTCAAATACCACCGCTTGGTCAGTGCCCATCGGCATACCCTGAAGCCGACGTACGGGGTGCCCCTCTTGTGTTACTTTTGGACAGACCAGGGACGGCGTGTCAATATACTCTCGTTATATGTCTTTTCAAAATAAACTTCTGTTTTCACAGGAAGTTAGGTTTAGGCAATACAACCACTTATAGGGTTAGGAAACGGTCGTAGTTGACGTTAACTTCACTGACTAGCGACTCATGTTACTCACGGGACTGACGATACTAGCTAGTCATGTGACGTCAACAACTGACGTGACAAAATAAGTCAACGTTACTTTTAGTTTCACATGGGACACAAACATCGGTCTCCTGGTTGAAAGTCTTGTGTTTGTTTGACACATCCACCTCTCACGCTATAAGTACTACGTCACTTGCTCCGACCGTCGAATAACACCGCGGGTGGGTTTACATGAGTTACATTAGAGTTAGGTGAAAGCCCGGTTCGGCACATACTGTCGCTAAAGGGTGCCTTTGTGCGTCGGATTCCGATACAAAGTGGCACTGACCAATCGGCGGTATTTGACGAGTTGGGAGTGAGACCGAGTTGCCCAGGCTGGGAACCACTGCTATAAGGGAAACGCTGGCAGAGTGTCAGGAGAATTATTTGTGCAGCTCATTTTATATAAAATGCCAAACTTCCTCACTATTGTCCATAAACGTTCTCTCTTCCTGTTTACAGCTGCATTGATTCATATTACAGCAGTACAGACTGGAAAGCAGGCGGACGCCTCCTCCGCACCAGCTTCTCCAACAGAAGACATATTTTATCACCGAGACTTACCTTGAATATAAATGTCTCATTGAAGACGGGGTTGAGTGTTTTCTTGTGGACTTTGGTGTCATACTTCTTCTTCTTTTCAGGTAGGAGCTGGACTTTAACGTAAGGATCGGAGGTTCCACCTGAGTCCATGGATATGAGGTCCGCAGCTTGAAGGATGCCAACTGTGAGCTGTGTGCAGGATGCAAAGGACAGGAAACAGAACTTTTTATCAGGCAAAAATTCATAGTTTGTCAGAGTTTTTCATTTGTGTCAAGGTCGCTGCTGCAGAGATTGCTTATAAATATCATCTGACAACTTAACCCATGCAATCAATCTTGACAAACTTCTTGCCCGACTGGAGACGTTAGAAATGTCAGAGGGTTTTCTTCAATGTCACAAAACTGTCACACTGTGATTTTTCTGTACAACAAAATTACATAAGGGAAAAAACAGAACAGATGCATTTAAAGTACACATTATATTCTAGTCTCTGCTCTGTTTAATGTTTCCTAATTCCCTAATTTAAGGAATTACCTCTTTGATTCATTGCCCAGAGTCTCATTAATTCATCATTTACTACCACTGTGTCCACATGCTCCTGAAAGCGTTACAGTAATAATGATAAAGTTACTGAATATTTGACAAAAGTGTTGCCTTAGCCAGAATTATTGCAAAACTATTTAATGCTTATCTAGTTTTTCAAAGTCGATCAATATGTTGCTCTGCTGTGGTTTTACAAGGAAGCTGTCTAGAAATGTTCAATGTCAGGACCTTAAAGGAGCAGTTTGACATTTTGGGAAATGTGCTTTTTCACTTTCTCACCGAGAGTTAGATGACAAGATCATTACCACTCATATCTGTCCGTTCAATATGTTAGCCAGTTAACTTAGAATAACGATAAGGGGAAACAGCCAGCCTGTTTCCGTCTGAGGGTAACAAAATCTGACTACCTGTAAAGCTCACTTATTAATACATATACAGTAAATGGATTTTTTTTATCCTTGTACAGTGCTAGGCTAACTGTTTCCCCCTGCTTCCAGTCTTTATGCTCCTTTATATTCAGGCATGATAGTGGTATCAATCTTTTTTCTGTCAGCAAGAAATATGATCAACGTATTTCCAAAATGTGGAACTATTCCTTAAAATACTGGACAATTTCTTATAGATAGGATATCAAAATGTGTAACACTCAATCACATCTAAAATTGTTCATAATGCTTCAAAAAGACTATTATTTCTTAGCTTGACAATGTGTGTAATGTATCTACAAGTGAAAACCCCGGACCTTTCCAGCTTCAAAGTCATAATCTATAGAATATTGCAGCTTCCCCAGCTTCTCCTCTTCTTTCTCTTCCTCCTCTTTCTCCTCCTCAGTGAGTCCAGTCTCTCCCTCGTCGTCCTCGTCGTCGTCCTGGTGTATCTGTGGCGCGAAGGTAACACAAGACACAACAGGGCGTTAAAGGTCAGGGTGATCGGGGGTCGGACTAACAGGGCTCCCTATGACAGCCAGCATGCCACAGACAACTGGAGCTCCAGGAGTTTTTTTTTACGTGGGAGATACATGTTTTCGGTTACTGCTTACCTGCACAGCAACCGGTGATAATAACCATCATTTACAAGGTGAGAAATCTCTATTGCTAACACATAAATACATGTTTGTACTCCTGCACACCTTGTCCTCTCAGTGTTTTTTTGGATCATTTGGGCAATTCCTTCAACATGCTTGTGCAGTACAGTGACAGCCAGAGTCAGAGGAGGCTTTGCATGCTAGTTCCACTAAGAGGGGTGCAACAGCTTTCCAATGAAATCGGATATTAGCATAGCTCTTTTCACTGAATGTTTGAATAAAGACCCCGAAGGAACTAGCTCACAACAGCGAGTGCAATGCATACTAAAATGATAAAAGGCAAATAAGACATAATATTCAGTGCAAGGAGCTGGCTTTCAAATAACCTACTGCTTTCACAACTATCATATTTCAAGATAAAAAATCCAGCGGCTCACCATTATTACAATAAATGTTTCAGGATTGAAGGGCACAGCCAGCTATTTGAATAATGTATAGACTTATTGCTGCAGTGTTATTATTGGAGTTAAATTAAAGCCTCATTGCCAAGGCGACCTTGACTTTTAACATTTTTTTTTTTTTTTCAGGTCATCCAGTGTCTCTACATCCTACCTCCTCCTCAAACGTTACGATGACAAAGGACAGATTTGCTTTGAGTATTTGGCTCTTCATGCAGTTTTATCATCACCGTTTCCATGTCTCCCAAACAACCAACCATGCCCTTTACCACATGCACAGATTAATAGTGTCTTGCATATCATCTCTTAGTCCAATACTTTCCATATTGGCGTGAGTTACAGTTACATTGTCCCAGGGAACAATGCGTTAGATGGTTAGACTCTCCTCTCTTGGGGTTTATGGAGCACATCATAGCTTTCCATTGTTACATTCTCAAGCTGTCATAACAAAAAAAATTAAAAAGGAGTTGCAAAGGAAGCTACGACTTTTCATTCCATGAAACCCCCCTCCGCCCCGGGGGGCCAGAGAGCGTCAACGTGAGCTATCCACCTACCGTAGAGCGGGAGTCCACCACAGTCAAGAAACACGAGGCACACACAAGACAGACACAAAGCGGGGAGAAAAAAAGGAGGAGAGCAGAGAGAGGAAGAGATTCAACTCACAAGACACCAAACACACTACAAAAAAGAGAGGCAGTCAACACCACCACCACCACAATTATGGTGAGAAATGACACTCTTGTTTTCGGTTAGGAGACGATAAATTCACATCGTGGACACATGTGATTGATAGCTTTAATTAACTGTCACTGGAGCTCAGGGCAATCTATGGTGATGTTAGTTGATTAATTCTCAAATGAATCACTGGCTTTTCCAACATTTATCCTCTGATTTACTCTACTTTGCTTCCGAGATCTCCCAATATTCCTGCAGGTCACATGCCTTCATCCATCATCTTTAATTATAAAAAATGCAGCTTTTTGTACTTTACGACTTGCCAGAAGAATCTTTGCCATTCATGATGCTCATTATTCTTTGCCACCCCCGTTACAAAGTGTGTCATTTCTCACCACGGGGGCCACAATGGAATACGTCACACATTTACCACAACAACAACATCTAATAAATGGAGGGGAAGAGAGCTCTCCTTGTGTCCTCTACAGCCTGGGCTACAAAAGCTGCTGGTAAAAGATCAAATTTGGTTAGCTAGAGACATGTTTAAATGAATCAAAACGCAGCAATAAATGGCATGAATAACAATAAAAACTTGAATGATAAATTGTTGTAGAAGAGAAGATGCAAAACATCACCCAGAACATCCCGTTACCCTGACTTTTTCAGCATGTAGGAAGCACACGGCGTCATACCTCGCCCTGCATGTTCTTCATGTTGAAGCCATCCTTGCCCTTCTTCCCTTTCTTGTTCTTCTTCTTCTTGCAGCAGCATTTTTTGATTATGCAGAGGCAGCAGGTGAGGATGAGCAACGCGGCCACCACGGCGATGGCGATCAGAGCCCATGGAGGCACTGTCAGTTTCAAAGACAACAGAGCGATAATTGAGATTAACGTGTAACTTTTTGTCAAATTAAGAGCATTTTGAATCTCAGCACTGCAGCATCACTACTTACATGGGATTTTATCAATTTCATTCAAGAATTTGCTCTTGATCTCCTCAAACATGTCGTTCTTGCTGATCTCGGTGTTGTTGGAGCCAGAGGTGTCCGGCACCGAGGTGGTAACGGCGGCACTGAACGCCGGGGTGGGAGCCATGGTCGCGGTGGTGGCACCGGTGGGCTCGGCGGCCGCCACGGCCTGTGGCCTTCTGAACAAGTTGAACTTCATTGTCAAAGACTAGGTGCAGCGTCCCTGAGACACACACAGATCAGACAGAAAGGGAAGATAAGATACGCCAAAAATCTCTAGTGTCTTGACCTCAGCGGTGAGATATGGAACAAAGTGAATTAATTTGGATTAAAAGACTTTCAGGATATACTTTCTCCTCAGGCTTATTGTTACAGAAGTTTATTATCTAACAATTTGGACAATTCATTCATTGTTTAATATATTTTAATTACGAAAAATGCTTTCTCTCCAAGAGTTAGATTCAAAATGTGATACATGTTCTCATGTGATTAGCTTAGCTTAGCATAAAGAGTGGAAATAGGGTGGTTCTCCGAAAAAATAGGCCCAACAGCATCTCTAAAGCTCACTATTTAACACACTGTATATTTTTTGTTTCATAATTACATGAACTGAAATGTGAAAAAGACAATTCAGGGTTTTAGTGGGAGTTACGTGCTATATCTATTTCTCGATGAACAGCAGTTTATCCATCTGTGTAGCGTCTCAATAGGCCCTGGTTGCCTGGCAACCTCATCGTGCCTACAAGACTCCAGAAAGACACAGTGTTGAGCTGTTAAGGTGCGTTCAGACAAAATGCAAGGCGAATTTCAGAGGTGGCACGATTGCATACATAGACGTGTGTGAGTGTGATTTGATATGGGAAACTGAAGCGAAGATGCATCCGCCCGAGTTGAAAATGTTTTGACAAACAGGTAACCCCAGAGCTTTATGCATCTATTTCATATGCAAACAGAGATTAAAGGAAAAAGGAGAGTCTGGAGGGAAATAACAGGAAGAACTGGAATCAGTGTCCCACAAACACACACCCTGTTATTGCGTCCGTTACTAGCTAGCTCAGCTCACAGCTCATGTCTGGATGGTTGACACATTGGCTGTTTGGGACAAATCAACACAGACTGCACAGGTAAAATTTGTTTAGTTTACGGTCTGAACACACCTTTGGAGTGAAGCAAGCCAACTATTTCCCCAACACATTCTCACTCCCATCTCGTCACATATGAACGCTTGGTCCGGACCCCTTGGCGTCACCTTTTAATGCACTGGGTACTCCTTTAGCGACGGTTACACGGTCAACGAGAATTCAAACAAAACTATTGATTGGGTTCAGGAAAAGATTGTGGACCTTTGTTTTTAAGTTCGGTACGTAAGTTAAGTAGTGTACGTTACATACTTGATGTCAGTTAAAGGTGCTAAATGCAAGATTGGGAGCATTTCTATTGCCTCCGCATGGCTCTAAACATGGTGTCGTATGAGCCAGCATCATAACCATCGTATGAGAGCAGTGCAGAGCGGCACCCATGAGCTAGCCAGTGGGGCATGCTCATATCCACCAACATGCACTAAAAGGCACGCACTGCAACAAAGCACAGAGAAGCTTGGATTACAACACACACAGAAGGAGAGTAACTTCATTCTCTGCTCAGGTAGACATTACTCCTCAATATCTTTACATAAACAATAGTTGTTTGCTGCTATATTAATGCTCTAGACATGGTATAGAAAACCTTTAAGTAGGCTACGTTACATAAGTTAACTTACGTACATAACATAAAATAACTCAATGTTGACTTTTAGTTTCACACAGTACATGAACAGTGGTCTACTGGGTGAAAGTCCTGTGTTTGTTTGACCTGTCCGTCCACCTCAACCTCCTCCCTACGCGGACTTTGTCACTCTTTATTCTATGTCACCTGACTTCCTCCTTTACTCCCGTCATACTATAATTATTACGGCCACTAGAAGCAGCCCTGCATGTGAAAACTGACGCTATAGGGTACGTAGAGCGTCATAGTTTGATGTGTAGGTCCACTGACCAAGCTGCCGTATTTGACAAGTTGGGAGTGAGAACGCGCTGATTTCCCCGTCTATAGTTTTTATGCTAGGCTAAGCTGATTGTAACCTGGCTCCAGTTTCGTACTTAAAGCACACACATGAGAGTGATGTGAACGAAAGCAAATAACATATTTCCCAAAATGTTATTGAATTATTTCTCCAAGCAAATATGTCTAATCGAACAAAAAAAACGTTTTGTTGCAGCCCTACTTAAAAGCTTTTACTGTTTGTTCGAGATATGTCGTTGCTCCTTTAATAAGTGACTAATGGATAATGATAATCCCAGTTGTTTGAGAGATGATGAGATCAGGAGCTGCTATGAAGCCGCTCAGCTCTGTGAAAGATGGAGGGATGTAGAAACAGACAGTCTGGGAGTCATCACAATCAACATTGTTCATTGTCAGTGAAAGATTAAACTGAATCCAGTTACATTATTGAGCACAAATCCTCATCTGATAAATCTCATAGCACATAAAAGCCATGAATGTTGAGATGAAACACACATTATGCTGATGATGTGAGACTTTACTGTCTGTGTGAAGAATGAGCAGAGACTGAGGTGATTATAGCTCCCCTCTGAACACAGTGATCTATCAGAACTGAAGGAGACAAAGAAACAAGTAGGGAGACAGAGAGATCGTTACAGGTAGATGGCAGCTCAGTTGTTAAAGGAATAATAGAGAAGATCGATACATCCAGTTTCATTTCTGTCTGTTAAATATGAAGCTACAGCCAGGAGACGGAAAGACTGGAAAAAGCTGGGCTGTCCAAAGCTAACAAAATCTCCTGGGATTTAATTTATAGGAGACCCGACTGGTGGAGGTGTTTTTTTTTTTGTTACGGTTAGACAGAGCCAGGCTAGCTGTTTCCAGTCTTTATGCTACGCTGCGCTAACTGGCTCCTGGCGGAAGCTTCACATTTACCGCACGGACATGAGAGTGGAATCGATCTTCCCGTCTAACTCTCAGCAAGAAAGACGACATGTGGAGTTAACATGTTCTCCCTACATGTTACATGGATTTAAACAAGTTTTTGTCTGTTTATGTGTTTGACTATAGGTCCTGTTTCCTGCCATAAACCAAATGCATACTGGGATAGACAGTCTTTACCTCTTCGTGATCGTAAATAAGAAAAAGGTGGTGTGGAGTCTGTGAATGAAACAAGTATGCATATAAAAAAAAATACTCATGTTGATTTGATATTTAATCGCTGATATGTAATTGTATTGCATCAAAAAAAGGAAACAATATTTGAATACTTAATATAATACAATAAAAGAAACAGAGCTGAAATAATGAGCTGACTAATCAATAAGATGATTGCTTGAAAATGAATTATTATTGTTATTTTATTTTCATCTTTTAAGATTTATCTTTTAAGTCATTTTTCAAGCAAACATTTCAAACACTCAAACTGGTTCCAGCATCTCAGTTGTGAGGATGTGCTACTTTTCTGTGATTGTAAATAAAATATCTTTAGGTTTTTGATTGCTGGTCAGACAAAATATGACATTTGATGACACCATCTTGGGCATCATTCACAATTTTACGACATTTTACAGATCAAACATTTAATCAATTAAATTGGTCGCAGATGAATCATCAGTTGGAGCCTTAAAGAGGAATAAACTAAACTGTAATGCTCAAAAAAAATAATGAAGATGCAATTCAAATCGGTTTCACCACATTCAGAGAATAACAAGTGTCTCTTCACAATGCTTCACCTTTTCTTACCCTCTGGAAATTCAATCCATCACTAAACGGCTGAAAAAATCAATTTACCTCTCAGCCTCAAGTGAGCATTATATTATTTATTTTCTCTTTGCAGAGTGACACCAGAATGCTATTAGCATGTGTGGATGTGTTGATGCTCTGGTGTAAATGAGGCTTGCTGTTTGTTTTCACTTTGGATTAAATTAGAGACAGTGCATTATAATTTTGTGAAGAAAAAAATATTTGTTTTCTCTTTCTGGTCATTTATTAGATTACTTAAAGCAGACAGTAATAATACACTAACAAGGACATTGGGAACAAAACAGTTTAGTGGTTTAGATTCTATCAGCAAGAATATTTTTGCTGCAGTATGATACATTTCTGGGAGTTCACAGTCTCGTGTGACAGACTGGTCTCATTTTCAGCACTGAACGCTGTGATTTGGACGCTGACTTTATCCCCCACCAGCTCAACATAATGCTAAAGAATAATTGGCAACTTGACAACCGTTTACTTGTTTGCAGCTGTAAAGTCTCTCCATGTTTGTTTTGCCTCGGGGCGAAGTAATTAATACATTTTCAAGGAAACACAGGGAGAGAATTATGTGATTCCCTCTTTTTAAAAAATCCTTAGTAGTTTAAAACCACTGTTGAGCAAGTACTGTGTGGAGGTAAATCGGCTTATAACATAAAAAGAGAGAATGAAACATCAAATAAAAATGAACAAAACATTCAGCATGAATAAAAGATAAAACAAATAGTGTGTCTGAGTATGTGGGAGTATATGTGTGTGTATCATCACTGCTCTCAAATGCTCATTGCTATCCAGAGGATTTTTGTTTCGTCTCCGTCTAAAAGCACTAAAAGAAAATTATCTGTCTCAGTTTAAATGACAGATGATTTCAATCCGCCGTTTAAAATGAGTAAGGACAACAACTGAGTGTAGGGTTTCACAGACGCAAACACACACATACATTTAAGTGTCAAATTAGAGTGATATACAGAGAGTCTTTAACTGTAGAGACATTTCTGTCTAAATAAGCGTGTGAGGATTTCTGTATCACAACATGAAAGTGAACCAGCAGGCTTCTCTGTCAATGTCTGGCAAACACAATCGTGATGTAACCTCATCTTCATTGACTCGCAGGCCACAGATCGATAAGTGTTGCATTCCAACATGTGTATCTTAGCGTGGACTCTTTTCTGTCGTCGTGAGGTAGGATTCGTGGTCAAATCGTTCACATATACAGTACAGTAGAGGCCCGTGTGCTGTGGGCCGGCAGATTATTGTTGCTAAGCAATCCTGATAGTGTCTGTCAGCTATCCAGAATTGCCCACAAACCTGCCTATAGCCGAGGTGACCAGCCAATCAAATAGCCAATTGGCTCTAGGCCAGCGTCAAGTCACTGCCTGGCGGCGAGCACGGAGCATGATATGAGTGCCGACTGCTCTGCTCTTCTCTGCTATGATGAATGATGATTATGTTTAAAGTTTTAGCTGCAACACGGGTCCCCCTCCGAAAAATATCACTTTGTGTCTGTACAAGAAACCGTCACCTCTAATCACCTCTAACAAAACACGTCCGCAGCTGGAAGAAACACGACATTCAGCATAATTCCTGATCCAAATCAGGACTAACTCAGCACTTTAACTTCCACAACTTAGCATATCTGTTGGCATTCACATGACCAGTGATGAGGATAGTGGCTGAATGCAAAATACACCAAAATCACATCCCCCCCTTCTTGTTTAAGCCTGGTGTTTACCTCTGTGCCATCAGCACTCAGTCCTTATCTGCCGTTGATTTCTGCAGCTCACCACTGGCCAGCATCACTCAGCCACACACACACACACACACACACACACGCACAAACACGCACACACACACGCACAAAAAGGCTCTGACACATCCTGATTCACAAAGATGTTCATGTGCAGAGAATACAGGCACAGTGTACAGTAACAGTCATAGTTTATCATGACTCACTTAGTTAGAAAACGCAGAGGAAGGTCCTCTAAGATAGCCATCTTCTACTGGTTTTCATTGTATTCACGTCACATAGCTACACCCTAATTTAAAAAAAGATCTCCAAAAGAAAACTCACCGGTCGGATGTGGTGTTCCCCCTCGTGATGTGGCCCATCCAATATCAATAACTACAGCTAGCTATACGGCCCCTCAGAGCTGTGGTAACATAGTCTGATCTCTCCCATAAGCAGAGACTGCAGTCTCCTCTCACTTCTCTCTCCACTGCAGCACTACACCCCTCCTTCTCCTCCTCCTCCTCCTCCTCCTCCTCTTCCAATGCACACCATCTCCCCCATTTTCCACCCTCCCATCACACTCCTCCCTACTCCCTCTCTGTCTCTCTCCCTCAATGTACTCATGCACACAGCCTCTTTACCCCATTCTCCATCTCTCTCTCTCTCTCTCTCTCTCTCTCTTGCTTGCTCTCCCCAACCTCATTTGTGATGCTGCTCACACAGCTGATTGCAGCATGCCACTCTTTGGTCTAGCGTCGGAGGGCAGTTGTAAAAGATCAATATGCACAAGCTTTGGTCTGTGTGTGTGTGTGTGTGTGTGTGTGTGTGTGTGTGTGTGTGTGTGTGTGTGTGTGTGTGTGTGTGTGTGTGTGTGTGAGTGAGTGCGTGAGTGTGCGTGTGTGTGTGTGTGTGTGTGTGTGTGTGTGTGTGAACAAAGCCACAGCTTGCACTGATCAGAGATGGACAACAAGCAAGGTGGGTAGTAGGACGGCTGACGAACTATTAAGGGCGTGCTGACTTTATACCACATCAGCTCCAAATAGTATCACACTGAGCTCGTACAATTAATTGGATCCCTACAATTGATCTCAGAAGTGCGATGTAACCCCCTGGAGAGACCCTCCCTTGTTAAACCCTTTCAGGGCGAACAACTGAAACCAAGAATGATTAGGTCAACTTGTCTGCCTTTCACTGATCCCTCTGGAGGCTCGTCAATGATGATTGGAAGTGAGCAGATTGCAGAGCAGACTCTCCAGTTACAATACAAACAAAGAATGCAGCAGCCCACAGCGTCGATTTAAAACCATTACATCATAAAACAACAGATGTGTGAACAAGAAGTCTAGGCACGCATAGAGAGAGAGAGATAAAAGTCTTGAGAAGGAAAATCTGGGTCCTCACAGCCTGGCGTTATACATGCTGCATGATAAACTGGTTTCAAATCAACAAATACATACAAATGTCCCACATGTATACTTCTGTACATATATGAGCCCTTTTCCATTACAGTATTCAATCTTTTTCCCCGGCTTTCTCCTCAAACACTCTTCCCCTCCTCACTCTCCTTGGGGAAATACCTCTCTGTGTGCTCATGTTCAGCCAGCAGCTGTCAGGAGCCTCCAGTCTCCACTTCAGGTTGCACTGCAATGAGCTCCTCCTGCCAGAGGGGGGCAGGAATCTCACATAAAAGTGCTGCATCACATCACAGAGCATAATTTTTTTCTACACCAATGTACTGCAAAGTTATGCCCTGAGATATTTGTCTTCCACGTTTTTCCACCAAATCAGTTTTCATCTCCTAGCAAAAGTTAAAGATGACTCTTTTTAAAAAATAGAACATTTAGCTGTGACTTTGTACAAAACTGTTCAAGATTGGCTCTACAGGTAAATTTTGATAAGACTTGGCAGCCAGTTCTGACATATATGAAAACCATACTCTTCTGTAACTGATTCTCATTTAAACCAAATTACAAAATAGATTGACTATAGACAACTGCAACTAATATGTACCTCTTCTTGTCTGTGTGACTATGTGTATTTATGTTTAAATTATTATCTTTTTTTGCTGATTGTTTATGTATGTTTGATAATAAATCTGTATATGTGTATTATTGTTATTATTATTTTACCCATACTGTGGTTTACTTGATAATTCTGCTCTTCGTTTAGCTTTTTATTTATTATTTTTATTTATTTATGTTTTAATTTTATTCTTTATTTGTTTTGAAATATTTGTCTTTGTTTTTTTGTTTTGTTTTGTTTTTGTTTTGTTTTTTTTGGGGGGGGGGGTATAAAAATGGACGACATTCACACTTCAGTATTTGGTATTTCACACTGAATGGATTACAAAGTTATGTTGTTGAGGAAAAAGGAAAATAGAATAAAAACCCTGTTCAAGATGGCCATGATCTTTTGCTTTATTACCGCTGGAATGGATGACTCACCTGCTTTTACGTATAAAATTAATTTCCTGCAACTTTCATCATTTTATCATTTTCTAAACCTTTTCATTCTAGGAGCGAGTCGTGTGACCTTGCCATCAACTTGCGAGCTACATAATGGTAGATTGACGTGGGTATGAGGGGACGTCATTGGAGTGAGAAGGATGTGGAACATACAGTAGGAGAACTGAAGCAGCAAGGTGAAGTTAGGACGGTGATATTGTTGGTTTGTGGTTTCAGGACTGAGATACTTAAAGGTTAAAAAAGACTTGAGAGATGGAGTAGTGTCACAGTCACATCTGTAAAAGTAAATGTGTATAAACTACACATGAAACGAAACCTTGGGGTGCTTTAATAAAGGAATTGTCATTTTACTCACGTGATGTGGCAAAAAGCAGGCGGGAAAGGAAATAACTGTGGAGCTAGCATGGCTAACAGGCTAACAAGAGTGGTCCACAATGTGGCCTACATTATACAGTATATTATTATACAGCTTCTTCTCTGCTGCTTGTCATATTTTTTCCAAGAATACAAACAACAAGGTTCACGACTGGAAGCAAATACTTGGGCCACGTTAATGAAGAGCAAAATCTGCTCTGACTGCACCTTAAAGGATAACTTTGGTATTTTTTCGCCCTGGAACCTATTTTTCCATGTTTTTGTGTCCAGCTGACTAAAGGGGACAACAATTTCTGAGATTGGTCCAGTAATGAGGGATAACGCTGTAACTGGCAGCTGCGAAACGAGCTGTGAGGGGCAAGTTAGCAGCGTCAATGTAACATTCACTAAAAGTGCTTGTTTTTGCCACTGACAAGGCTCAGATTGTTATTATAAGTGTCTGACAACGTTATGGAAATGAAGAATTAACACGCTTTTTTTTCCCTTATTTTGCTTGATTCAATCTGTTTTGTTTTTTTGTATGACCAACTGTTTATCGTCATTTTCAATACAAGTGGTAGAAACAATACAAGAAGTAGACAAGAAATGAGAATGTCATTAATTATAAAATCACAAATTTAAATGAAAAAAGAGCTAAATAAATAATTATTAAAATAATATAATAATAGATCCTAATCGACAACAAAATAAAAGGAAACATAAGGTCACACTGGCCGATGTCATACATCCAAATACATCAAACAATCATGGTCCAACATCTTTGAGGGGTTAAGCTTATGGATCTTATGTTGAAAGTTCACAAAGTCCATGTGTTTCCCCCACTTCTGAGTAAACTTCTCCACCTGGTTAATGAGACCTAGAGACAACTTCCTCAATATGCTGCTACAGTCCCCAGTTGACTGAACCAATTCCACTCACGAATAGAGCTGTATGAATCCAATCTGCATCAGACATGGGGTGATTCGATCTGTTTGTTATTGTGTCCAAGTCCCGCTCAAGGAGGAGTCTCATTGTGAAATCTGAATATCCGACACATTATAACCTCTTGTAAGTCTCAGTCTATATCACCAAAACTAAGTTTTGCCATCAGTTTCTGTGAAAATTCCTAAAAATCCTGTAATGCTGAAGTGTTTATCAGATTTAACAAGTAAAAATTAAGTAATTTTCTTTTGTTTTTCTTCATTTAAAGGTAATATAACCTCTTTGATTTAAATTATTACATTTAAAGGTACAGTGTGTAGGATTTGGCGCCCTCTAGTGGTGTGGTTGCAGATTGCAACCAACTGAGTACCCCTCCACTCACTCCTCCCTTTCCAAGACTGCGGTAACGTGAGCCACCGAGTGTAAAACCAAGGTAACGCCGTTCGCCTCGCTCAGAGGCCATCCTTACCGTAATAATAACACTACCTTAGGAGCAGCAGAAGTCAGACGACTGCTGGCGGTACCACGGTTTTGCACTCTTTGCTGCTCACGTAACCCAGTTTCACAAGCGCGTCGGAGAACTACTGTGGCCTTCAGGTAACTTAAAAACGTGAAAGTCTCTCTTTAGAGCCAGTGTTTAGTTTGTCCGTTCTGGGCTACTGTAGAAACATGGCGGAGCAACATGGTGCACTCCGTGAAGAGGACCCGCTCCCTATGTAGATATGAAGGACTCATTCTAAGCTAACGAAAACACAACGATTCTTAGTTTCAGTGATTATACACTAATAGATATAAAAAAAATTATGAATATTATATTCCATTTCTGCTAATAGATCCCCCGAAATACTACAAACTGTTCCTTTAATGTTTGCAGCCCAAAACTTCCATAGACTTGAACAAGAAGATCATAAGAGAATAATAAATAGCAGCCAGATAACAAGTTTATTAATGATAATAAAATAATATGAGAGATTTTTTATTCTCGGTTGTGGTCATCAGATGTAATCAGCTAATGTTCTTGAGGTTTTATAAAACATTTCAGCTTCTTGACTCAGCAGCTCTGTTACCTGGCAGAGTTTTGTGCAAGGTCACAATGTAGCTGCATTATCACCCGAAGCAGTGAAAGTACAGTAGGAGGATTGGTTCACTCGGCCTCCCAGTGCATTGTGGGATACTCCAGCTCTTCCCTGACTCTCTCATCTCCTCAGAGCATCTGTGAATGAGTAAAATCCTCTCTCTACTAGTCGTCCTCCACAAAGGATGAGTCAGGCCTGAGGACTGTGCTGCGCTGGGACGTCGATAAGAGCAACACAAAACACTATCAAAGCCCCAGATAGCGAACATATGCAGAGGGCAGCTGCTGCCCATGGTGCCGGCGCCGGGACGTTTTGGTCGAGATGATTCGTCTCCTGTGAGGCAGCAGGGAGGATGTGGAAAAGACTGCACCCTCTCAGCTCCTGCGGGGAGTGCTGCAATGCAGGGGTGTAAGAGAGAAACACGAAGCTAGAAGGCAGTTTGTCCAACAGTCGGCTGCTCACTCTCTTCCTCCGTTTCCTGCCATGCCTCACTTCTTCCTCTCCTCATTGCTTTCATCTTTTACCTCTATCATTATATCCCTCTCTGCCCCCCCTACAGTCTCTCTGTATCTCTCTCTCACATACTGGTCGTACTCCGGCCCATCATTACTGCAGCGTAGACAACAGTAAACAGAAAGCACCATATGGTCGCAGTTGGCTCTGTACATCAGTTGCAGTGTTTTGGTGTCTTGGAAGTAGCAGTTGGTCAACAAGGTGACAGTGTGTCTGTGTTCGCCTCTACGGTGTGTGTGCATGAGTGTCTGCAAACACCGGGGGGATTTTTTATGCAGTGTGTCGAGTGGGTGGACGTCTGTCGAAGAAGAACTCTTGTGATCTGACAGCAGCTTTTCACTCTAACTGAGTTACTGGCATGATGATACGATACAGTGTCAGTGAAGGATAGGAGAGCTGTGGTCAGTCATTCTCAACATGATCAAGTGAGTAAAGCCATAACTGATAAAAACTGATCTAAATCAAAAGATTTGCCCTGAAAAACAGTTAATTAACAAAGCAAACAGAAACGATTATTAGGGCCAGGGTCTGATATTAACTTTTTAAGTATTTATGTCACTCAGAAATGATATCTGCCACTTTTGAAATATCTGCGCTAAATGAAGGAATAACATTTGAGATCTGATGTCATTCAATGTTAGATATATTTTACACAATGCATGGTAAATTACAGTGTGAACTAGAAAATTTTGGTGATCGATTTTCAAAAGATTTTAAAGCTTTTCTCCACTCGAGCTGTGATGTCACGCACTCTAGCTTTGAACATCCCATCCAATACACACCCATTATAAAATCTGAAACGGTCTGACAGTTTACGTGCAATTTTTTCAGAAACCGTTGTGCAAATCTCGTAGAAAAGTCATAGCACATGATTCTCGATCATTCCGCACGTTTTGATGTATTTTGCAACATTACCAGTTTGAGCTGGACTGTTGCTGTTCTTGGTAAGCTTGGGGAATCACTTCCGCCAACTCTGAACACGTAACAGATACAAAGCAATAAAGTTAGCTGCCAAAACCCACTACAAAATGGAACCATTTAAGGTTAACTTCTATGGAGGAGTAGATTGAGCAGTGCCTATCTCTACAAAAAAATTTCACCCGCTAAACAACATGCAGCGCTACGTAAAGAGGAGGTTCCACAATGTTGCCCAGAAAAAGCAAGCAAGCAGGAACGCAGCAGAAATACACTAACCACTGCCTCCGCAGCACCACGATTCAGAAACTATCTGATGAGTCTTGACACCAGAGACATTATGGCCATAAGTCGATGTGCAACTGAAACTCGAGGACCAGAGAAAAGTGGAGCAACATCCTCGACACGCCAAGTAACACACCTCCACCTGACAAAAAAGGCAAGCCTAATACAAGCAGTTATCAAAGTCATCCTACTGACACTAGACAGTTTCTCAGTGGTTGCACAATAAATGGCAACATACAATAATGTAAATAAAGAGCCAAATAATGAAATAAATATAACGTTAGTGATGAAAAAATAAATATGCTAGCTGCTAGTGTACGTTCCATAGCAACACTGTTATAGCAACCACCTTGGTATGTGCAGGCAGAAGGGCCTATTTTATTTATTATTATTTATTGATAAAAAACAATTTTAATTTGAATGTGTTTATAGCTTTCATATTGCCATACTTGATGACCGTTTTATAAAAGCAATAGCTTAATTATTATCCTTTATACAGGGCTTCCCTGTAACTGGAATAAACCTCTTTCATAAAAACATTTTGACCTGTAATAACAAGAAAAGCAGATAATAATATATATATATTGTTCTATTTTAAGGCTCTATACACTCGTACAGGTGTTGTAACTTGTTCTGACTGATTAGACCTCTGCTCAGGCTGTAGTTGGGTTATGTGAGGGTCAAACTCCATGTTCTCATCAGAACGATGAAGGTTTCATTTGTCCTGCACTAACAGGTGCAACAAAACTGACAATAAGATATTACGGTATTTAAAACAAGCCCTGCTTGTACAGGCCAGCACAGTCCTGTGAAGACGTCTAATCAGGCAACTTAAGTGACAGCTCCTGTGTGGGTGGACTATGGGTCTTTAAGTGTTTCAGGAGGCCAGTGAGCCATCATACACTCGTCTAGGGCCCTGGAGTTGGCTAAATTAAATGGGATGCTGTCATCATTAATGTTTCCGGCTGTGATGTGTCAAAATGTCAAAAGGTCTATTAAAGCCAGCGTGTGAGGGTTTGAACATTTCTGAGTTTGTCGCCCCACACTGGTAGTATAAATAACGACAATGTGGCAGAAAGAAAAGCTCCCCGCTAAGTTCCTCATGGACTCAAGGGCACTAACAACTGCAACAGTATTTACATCTGTTCATTTCCTACTGTGGCCTTTAAAAAATCACTCATTTCGAATGTAATCAGCTAATTGAATGGGCGTTATCAGTGGTTATCACGAATGCTTCAGACAGGCCAAACCTCCCATTGTGAAAGTGAAAGTGAAACTTAACATTGTGAATTGAAATAAAACAACTTTAGGTTTAGGAAAGATGGTGGTTTGGCCAGAAATAAGTATATTTGTTAGTGAAGTACGCAAGTTACATAACAAAAGTGCGGTAAAATAAGTCAACGTTGACTTGTGGTTTCACACGGGAAACAAACAGTGGTCTCCTGGGTGAAAGTTCTGTTTGGTTCAAAATTCAAGAACTTTATTGTCATAATGCAAGCATAACGAAATTGCGTTTGCCCTTAAAAAGGTGTAAGGAGTGTTGGAAATTAACTTTTTTGTTTACCTGCCACTGTGGCTCGAGGACTCCAAAATCTATCGGCCACTCGTTCCATAGATTAAATAGTTTTTTTGGCTGTTGAGTGAAGCAAATCTAGCAGCCACTTTCATATTTTACCAGCATTTGGCTGGTGGCTGGTGCTAATTTCCAACCCTTGGTGTAATATGTAAGACTACATACATATATATAAAAGGAATATATGAGATAAAAGATTGGTAATAAATGTTACCATCCATTGAACCCGACCACCAACACCACCTCAAGCGGACTTTTACGCTCTTTATACTGCGTCACCTGACTACCTGCTTTGCTCCCATCATAATTACTACGGGCACTTGAGGTCGGCGTCGTCTTCTTGTATTCGTATCGGTGATAAACCATGCAAATAGATGATAACGGCCTTCCCAACCTACTAGTGGGTGTAGCAGGCCCCTTTTAACCCATATCTATGAGGTTGATAAACTCTGATAATACCCATTAAATCGGCTGATAACATTCGAAGTGGGTGCAGTCACTACAAGGTAGAAAATCAATCGAACTTTTCTATTTGCTTTAAAGAAAACTATACCCATAACGATGGGGTGTGGTTATTATGTACATTATTATATATTGATACAGAACTACTTGTTACAGGTTTTTTTCTCATTATTTGGTCTTTATGTTTTGTTCTTTTATTGTTGTTTTTATTTTGTCTGTATTTCATTGTATCTGTGCAAGCACTTTGTAACTATGTTTAGAAAGGTGCTATACAAATAAAGATTATTATTATTATCAGTGTCAGCAATTAAAGCAATGCATCGATGTGTGAAATATATGAGGTGTGGAGGTGCTGAAGTGTCGAAATGAGAAGAGAAGATGCAGTGTGAGCTAATAGTCCAGGTTCTTAATAGTCCGTTTATAGAGCTGAGACAACAGCTGACGACCCTCCAAGGTCAGACATTTGCCTTCTGAACTCAACCAGGACCGTCCACTATAAGAGGGAGGTCACTCTAAAATGATTTTTATGAGAATATGAACACAAATGTATCTCTTGAAGATACTCGTATAGAAAAGGCAAATCTCTTTCAAACAATCAAACCGTCACCCAAACCAAATGCCCGCCAGCTTGTCCATTGGTAATTAGTCGTAAACACTTTCATGCTACGGTATATTACTATCTACTTACATCATGAAACGAGCGGAAAACAATTCTAATCCCAAGGGTAAAACTAACAGAAGTAATTAACTGCATAATGTCTTTCTACTAAATTTCCCCCGTGAGTTCGTTCACATACGCTAGCTCAAGGGCAAACTATAATGCCCACAAACATTTCCCTGTGGTAATAAAAAAATTACACAGGAAAATCATCAAAAAGTAGACTTGAAAGCTTGACATATATTAAAAAAAAAGTAATTTCCTTGTAGCTTAGCTAATATGTTGCACTGCATGTAAATTATATGAATGATTGTAACCCATTACAGTCATTCAGAGCACATAGTGCTCTGAATGACTGTAATGTGTTACAACTTTGGCTCTCTGGAGATGAAGTGCAATGGTTTTTCAGTGTAAAGTTTCTCAAATTGGACCAATCTAACACTACAGATTAATTGTACACATCTTCAGGATTGAAACCAACAAACAACCATACAGATACTGTATGTACATGTAAACACATTGCACACACTATCTGACCAAGTACCACTGGATATTGGTGCATTTAGGGAGCAGAAGGTAGGGAGAGAGCGACATTTAGAGACAGAGAGGGAGGAAAAAGAGAGGCAGGGAATACATCTTCCCACCAGTGAAGGATGTGTTGCCCAACTGCACAGATCTGGGGCAACATGGCGGAGTAGTACTGAGGTAATAGAAGCCAGAAGGGACACGAGTACAGTGAGTAATTATCTGATCCTCTGCACCGTCTTCCTACATTCCCTCTTCTTTTCCTCTGGCCTCAAAACCATCTCACATCAGATTTTATTCGAGACGCTCGCTAATTAAATAGCGAGCAGTCATTTTCCTACCACCTTCTGTGCCTTATTAAAACACACATAAAGTGATGTAGATGCATTTGGAATCA
This sequence comes from Sebastes fasciatus, assembly GCF_043250625.1. Lineage (NCBI taxonomy): Eukaryota > Metazoa > Chordata > Actinopteri > Perciformes > Sebastidae > Sebastes > Sebastes fasciatus. The sequence continues at coordinate 26,790,218 of NC_133795.1, forward strand.
AAAACTTTTAAGGCTATAAGTCTCTAGGCCAAAGGCAAGGCAATAAATACAAGAACCAGATGTGTCAATCGGGGCATCTTCCATTTTCTGCTCCAGCAGATTTCCAAATCTGTCAGGGGTTTCGTGCCAGAAGAGGAGAAGACAAATTGGTATCATTAAGAAAGCCCTTCATCAGCAAATCCTCAAAAAGAGGCCTGTTTTCTGCATCAATCCAGAAAAGGGCTGAAAGATCCTTTTCAATTAAAACCAATAAATCAGTTCATTTAGTGTGATTTAAAGTATTCAGTTCATGAACAGAAATAATATTTCTTTAATGTTGTTTTTATTCCTGCATCATAGTGAGCTAAGAGTGCAGGACTCAGAGTGACCAGTTGAGGGCACTATATATACAGGGTTTATCTTACAGAGGCTACAGTATCAGTGAAATGGTTCTGCATACTTGAAGGAGACTTCATGCATATTTCAGCATGACTGAAAGTCGTCATCCCTACAGTATACTCTTCAGGCTTCACAGTGGGAATCACAACCGCACACTTACTGTATCACTGTTAACACCATGCATTTAGAGTGCAATTTAGTGGTAGAGAGTACCTGAGTTAAAAAATACTCTTCTTTACCACTACATTTCAGACGGAAATATTATACTTTTACTCCCCTTTATTTATCTGCTATATCTGTTATACTATAGTTACTTATGATCCCTTACAAAAAAACAGTATTTAGTTGCGAAATGTTGTCTTTTTTCAGATTAATTTATGAAAAAATGTCCCTCTAAACTTCAAGGCCCAAAGAGATAAAATTATCCCTTATTTCACAAAAACTCAAAGATTAGAGCAGTTATTCTCAAAGTGGTGTCCGTGGCACTCTGCCAGGGTGTCTGTGAAACGTTTTCAGATTCATTCATTTAAATCATAATGATGTAATTTTTTTTTACGAAAGGCTTCAAAGTTCAACAAATAATATTACAATTTTTGAATCTACAGTGTAGTTCATAAATAGCTTTCTAATCTAACAAATCTATAACTCTATAATTCTGCAAATATGTTTAATACAGGTCTAATGTCTTTCTGTGTTGTTCTTTCACATAACTAAGACTATAGAAGTGTAAAAAAAATAGGCTATGTGTCAAATTATTCCTTGTATGGGTTCCTTGGCTGAAAAATAATTAGAGAAAAATTCAACCCTTAAACTGGGAACCACTGAACATAAAGTAGTCACCTCAACCAGCTACAACAGCATTGACATCACTATTAACAATCTAATAATGTCATATATAATAATATATCACTCACTAACAAGTACTTTCACTTTTAATATTTTGAGTAAATTTTGTTGGCAATGTTGCTAATTTTGAAAAATGTTGTTAATCGATAACCGACCCTCGTTAACCGATTATTAACCGACAAGATTTGTGCCTCGCATGCAGCGGTGCGTCAGTTGCAGTGTATGAGCACAACAGACAACTGAGCCCCCAGTTCACCATCAGGAGAGTTACTGTAGCAGCCACGGTGCTGCATGTAGTGTCGCGGACATGCAGCAACTTTCCCAGAAAAAGTCTCCACCGCACATTTACTTTAGTTTAGCAGGTTGTCAGCTGTGTGTCTGCCCGGCATTTCTTTAGCAAGTGTCCGAAGAACAGTGTGTGTATTTGTGCTACGTTATCACCTGTAGCATTGCCAGGGGCTTCATGCTCGCCGCCGCCACACACATAGTCTGTCAGCCCGGCGAAACTTTAACGAGTGTCCGACAGACCGCGTGTGTGGGGCGACGGTGAGTGTGGGGTTGTTGGTGGCGTTATAGCTGTGAATGTAGCAGTGTGTGTACAGTTTATTTGTCGGTGAATAAATGCTACAACTCCTCCGCTTATTATTAACATCCCTATTGGCAAGTCTAATATTCACTCTCTTTTAGCTCTGTGTTTGGTCTCTACCAACTCATGAGGGAAATATCTGGCTCTTCAGCTGCTAAAGGCGCCTCTATGTTCACCAGCTAGTCGCAAACTGTGTCTGTCTGCTGTTTGGTGAGCAGATAGTGTACAGTAGCTTTTTACAGTATGGTGATATTGAAATAATGTTATTATACAAAAAATATTGATTATAGCCGCTAAGTAAAGGATCTTAATACGTCTTCCACCACTGGTACCAATTACTCAAAAGCTGAGACAGCTGTTGTCTATTTTGTTTGTCCTTCACTTAAAATGTGAAAATATTCAGCTTTTAGCTTTACAGTATTACAGCATATAGACTGTCCCTCTCTAACAGGAGTGGCACACAGACACTCGCATACAGTACACAAACTACCTACTGATTGTTGCCGCTTCAATCTGGTACTTAAATATATTAATTCACCCATGAAGCATTCAAAATTGATCTGCTGAAAGGTATTGATCCTCCTCTGCAAGAGACTGCAGAGGTTGGGCTGAAACTGACAGTCATACTGTATTCTTCACTGAGGCAAGTAAATAAAGCAAATGGCAGACCAATCATGCACTACGGTAATATATCATATAATGTTGAATTTTTTATCAGTGTGGAAATACATTTTTATCTGTCTGCCATGTGGAGATGAGCAGGTAGTCGGTTTATCGGAGATTTTTGCTGCCTGGAAACGAAGCTGACAAGTGAGTGAATCAAAAGAGTAAAGTTGCAGAACATAAAACCAATGCATTAAGCTGATACTGTAGATGCTGACATGCTCTTTAGAGTCAAGAGAGGGATAATTATCTGTGGGTTTGTCACCACAAGCGGGACCTCAGACATTACATGTAGTTATGTGACCCATTGTTTATGGAAAAACATTGATTAGTGCAGCTTTAAATCTAAAACGCTTTTTAACCTGCTGATGTCTCCGGTTTCTGTCTTCGCTCTTTCATCCTGCATTCCTCTTCAGTAGTGACCTCTGATGTTACTCCAATCTGTATTATAGATTTGACCTGCTGCATTGTTTGGGTAGGCCTGAAGGTTTAGCATCGACAGACGTTTCTTTTTCACCTTTTTCGATACACTAACTGAAAACAAAAAGCTAAATCTTGGCCAACATTTGATGGCTTGTTGATTGAGTTGCTTACAGTTACAGTTTGAATGCAGTTAGGCAAAAAAAAAAAAAAACATACCTCAGCTATATAATGATCCACAACATTAAAAAAAATCCATTCTACTGTATCCTCGGGCAGACGAATGTTGTGCTGATGACATACAACTGACAGAAAACGCACTGCAGCTGAACTGAAGACATCAGTTCAACAACTTTCACCGGTAAGCTCTCAGAGTCTATAAAACATCTCCCCTGACATCACTGTCTGCCATACTGTAGCTATCAAAATGTCTTTCATCACAAAAATAAATGCCATTTTGCAAACTGTTATCACTGTGTATACCTACTGTAGTATTAGTGATGACCTAGGCATACTCTACACATACACAGCACAGTGTGTAGAGTATAAATAAAAAACATCAGTGTGCTTCATGTACATTGATGCACCTGACAGCCTGTGAAAGAGGATCTCAGTTTAGAGAGGTCAGGATTAAATGCTGCAGTACAAAATCCCATTTCATGAACCATCAAGCAGCAGAAGTCCTCCGGGCATGAACACATCTCCTCAGGAGGAGCAGTAATGTGGAAACTTAAAGGAGCTCAAATGAGGCCTCCTGACTAACCGCAGGAACCATCCACAACCTGGAATAAAACATCACTGATATTCACATTTCAAACACCCGTTGATCTGTCAACTGATAACACTGTTACCAAACCACATACAGTCACATATGGACCAGTAGGGGCCAACTAAATCTGCTAGTAGGTTCAGCAGGCTGATATAAACCATTAATATAATTAATCCAATGTGAGAGGAGACCAGTAGGCTCAGATGTTATTGTGGCAACAACAAGATAACTAAAGGAGAAGATGCAAACACAGTAAAATAACAAGACTAAGAGTATGCTAGCAGCTCTGTGAGGCTGTACCAATGGATGCGGAAGATCGCCGGAAGATCCGGGTAACTTTACAATCGGCAGTTGAGCAAATTTGGCTTCATGCTCCCCTGAGTAACTTCCAATGCTGTATCCAGTTCTCTTTACAAATCCATGGGCTGAACAACCTGGATGGCTGTGGCTCAGAGGAGAGAGCAGGTTGTCCACCAATCGGAAGGTCGGTGGTTCGATCCCTTGCTGCTCCGGGTCACATGTCGATGTGTCCTTGAGCAAGACACTTAACTCCAAACTGCTCCCGAAGGCATGAGTATTTAGATCAGATCCTGATGGGCAAAGTTGTGACCTTAGCAGCCTCTGCCATCAGTGTGTGTGAATGGGTGAATGCTTACATGTAGTGTAAAGCGCTTTGAGTGGTCGGAAGACTGGAAAAGCGCTATATAAATGCAAATTAATTTACTTAGGCAGAGCGGTAGTTTGAGCTATATGCTAACATCAACATGCTAACATGCTCACAATGACAACGCTAACATGCTGATGTTTAGCAGGTATAATGTCGCAAAACATTCACACTCCCAACTCGTCAAATACCGCTGCTTGTTCAGTGCCCCTCGGCCTTTGAGACCGAGGTTTTGGGTCGCCCCTTATGCATTACTTTTGGACGGACAAGGGACAGCGTGACAAAATACGCTTGCTACATGCATAGAGTCCGTCACAGACTTCCGTTTTCACAGGAAATTAGGTTTAAGCAACACAACCCCTTAGTTAGGGTTAGGAAACGGTCATGATTGACATTAACTTCACTGAATAGCGACTCACGTGAGTGACGTGACAAAATAAGTCAACGTTACTTTTGGTTTCACACGGGACATGGACACCTGTCTCCTGGTTGGGTGGGTTTACATTGGAGTTAGTTGAAAGCCCGGTTCATCACATAGCGTTGCTAAAGGGTGCCTCTGTGTGTCGGTTTCCGATGCAGCGGGGCGCTGACCAAACAGCGGTATTTGACGAGTTGGGAGTGAGAACGGGTCGAATGTTTCCATCTTAGTTTAGAGTGTTAGCATGCTAACATTTGCTAATTAGCACTAAACACGAAGTAGGCCAACAGCTGAGGCTGAAAGGAAGATAAGTTTTCATATTTCATAGTAAATCGTCCAACAGTTGTTGAGATATTTCACTCAAAACCACAAATATCAAGGACTAAGAGTCAGGGAACAACCAGAGGAACCATGAATGTCTGTACAACATTTCATAGCAATCCATCCAATAGGTGTTGAGATGGACCAGATTGGTGGGCTGAGCCGACATTGTCGTCCGTACAGTCACACCACTAGCATGGCTAAAAAAGAAGTGCTTGCTTGCATATATTTGTCAAGGAAACTAAGTACTGTGCGATTCCCATAAAGTGACACCCTATAACATAGCCTAATCTCATCTAAGAGATGTAACGCTGACTTCATCACCAGACACCAAGCACAGACTGCAAAACTGTGCAGTATGATTAATCCTCTCTCAGCGTAATGCTAAATGCAAATTCAGCAAGAAAACACAACTTAGATGCAAAATTATATTTTCTCTCATCCACCCTACAGACAGTTTAAAAATGAGAGATGTGTTGCTATACCGCTTTGTCCTCTAGCAATTAATCTTGTGCTCTCTCTAACCCTTTTTAATTAGTCACATGAGCAACTTAATCATGGCTGTCTTAACAGTTAATAAAAGAGGTAATAGAGGGGAAACACATTTAAAGTGTATATTGATAACTATGAGCATGCTCTCTTATTGCACTGTCAGGTCACACAGTCACTGTACTATCTGCCATATAAGGTACTTGTTAAACATATATTGCAGCACTAAATGCACCAAGGCAAGGACATACATTGTGGAAGAGGTGTGTCAGTATGTGTGTGTGTCAGTATAGTCATACTGCAGCTACACACCACCTAGTCCACCACTGCTGATGCCAAAAAAAGGAAGTCCTCATTTGGCTCACACGCTCAGGAGTGTCCCAGTCATGTACTCATAACAGCCCCAGGGAATAAAGAAACCACTGCACCAGCTGATCGGCTCACACCACTGCATCATAATCAGCCCATGAACATATACAGCACCAACATGTATCATTCACTAAACTCAAGGCTGTGACTGAAAATAAAAATATTTCTTAATCGATAAGAAAAAGAGGAATATCCACATGGGAGATGATAAAAAAAGAGGCCATGCTGCCTAAATTACAAGAAAACGAAACGAATTCCAAGCATCAACGTAATCAGTGTCTATCAGAGGCTGTAATGCGCAAAATTTAAAAGCATGTTAATGACAGCTTTACGTTCAACCACCCTCCACTACAGTCAGTGAAGGGAATATTTGTGCTAATAATGCATCTAAAAGGAAAGGTCGTAATGGACTTGGCATAAATTCTTTGGCTTAACAGATTCACATAAACACAGTGAGCTCTGCAGACTCTTATGTGGGCCCTTCACTCCTGCTGGCTCAGCAGATTTGACTTTGCACACACTCCCTCAGAGCTTTTACTGTATGAGAGGGAGCTGCCTTTCATCCTCCATCTAAACACTGATACACTGTAAAAACAAAAGGCCCCATTAAAGAAATACAGATGAAAAGAAATGAAAATCAGTTACTTGTTAGATTAAAACAACTTCTTTTCTATATACTTCTTTGGGAAAAATGTATATTACAAAATCAAATATCTCTCACACATATGCAGATACTAAGCAGCCAGTGAAAAGTGTCGTTCCTCTTCTTTGTATAGTGCAAGTAATCCCCATCCCCATCTCAAGTTCTACCCTCACTCACGTTTGTGTTTTAATATGTAACATTATACTGCAGCACTACATGATGCTGAGGTGTATACAGGCATGAGGACTCACCGGCATGCTGTTAAAAGTTCCACTCTGGCAGATTTGATGTTGAACTGCATTAAAACGAGAGGAGACTGGCTAACACTGTCTGCTCTAATTACCCCTGAGCCATTTATCCTCTCTTTCTCTCTGCAGAGCTTTTTTTTTTTCTCCTCCACATTCAGACAGGATGTGTGTGTAATGAGGCTAGGTGCCTCTGTGACAACCTGGCACGCAGCAAAGCCCCAGTAACTGATGATGCTGTCTTTGGACAGGAGAGGAGAATGAAAAAAATAAATATGCTGCTTACCTTGAAGAGAGATGTGCTGCCTCCTAAACAAGGAGTGGAGAAGCAGAGAGCAGGGTGTCAGATATGCAGGAAGAACACAAAAAATCTTAACAATCTGCACTTTGGTTCATCCCACTCTCAAACGACATCTCAAAAAACCCCAGAAGCTGGAAGGTCCCAGATTCACCTGGGGGTGTTTCTGTCCAAGAAGCAGACACTCTTAAACAAGACTTTTTCTTGGCTCAAGGTGCTGCTGACGTAGTGAACTCAGATCAGGCAGAGAGGAGAGGAAACACTCGCACAGATCAACATTGTTTTAACACACTGAAATCAGCACAAGCATCAGAGCCGGTGCAGTTCCACTGCTGTATTTCCCGGCACTGTTCGCTCATTGGCGGAGGAGCTACTCAATAAAAACCTTCCTTGTCATCAATTGGGTAGGCAGGGGAGGGGGGTTAGATTTTCTGTGGCGCACTAACAACCGTGCTCCTCCTCCTCCTCCTCTTTTCTTCTTGCTCCATCACTTTTTTTCCTCTCAGCACAGGCAGCCGGGGAGTGCTGAGCTTTGAGAATTAGACGCAGGAGGAAAGGGAGGAAGAGAGGGAGGGGAATCGATGAGATGAGTGGTGAACAGAGAGGTGAAGATGGTAACCAGCAGTATGCAGTGGCTCTCACAGAGCTTGGTTTCAGAGATGCTGTGCCTCCCTGCTGCAGGAGCTCTGCAGGAACCTGAGTGCAGTGAGGTGTGAGGAGGACCAGAGAGGATAGATGGAGAGGAAGAGGAGGAGGAGGAGGAGGAGGATGAGGATGGGTGAGGGGGTGTTACCGGTCTGCTCGGGCTGGTTTTGCTGCAGTATAGAGGCAGGCAGAACACAGATGGGAAGTTTTTTCTTTTTTTCTTTTTTCCAGCAGCAGTTGCTGTGAAGCTCCAGCAGACTCAGCAGCATGAAAAAAAGGCAACTAGTTCATCCCTTCCTTGTTTACAGGCATCTAGCATGTAACTGGTGAATAATACAAAAGAGCAGGGAGGTGGGATGAGCTGCGGGACTGACACAGATCACTGCTGCCGCCTCATTAGGAAAGGGAGCCAGAGATTAAAGTGTCCTCTAATTAAACAAAAAGTATAAAAGTCAAGCAGGAGTCAAACTGTATGTTATAGAAGAACATTAAATCTGCCTGCAGACAAGATCCAGTTCAACAACTTGACCTTTGACATGTTGTATAGGTCAGGATTGGTCATGTTGGGTGATATATCAGATGAAACTAATCAAACATACATGTAGGAACATTTAGATATTTTTTTTTTCTCTTGTTTTTAATTTCCTTCCCACTCGACAACTAAGTGCTTCAATTTAATTAAACGGACTTAATGAAGTCTCATTCTGCCATCTGAAATCAATAAACTACCTGACTCCCAACACCGGACAGCCGCTGCATCTCCCTGCCACTGCAGGTTTCTCCAGGGAAATCCATGCAGCACGTGTTTTTTTTGTGGGAATCACTGTGAAGCACCCTGAAATATACAAAAAAAGAAAATTATTTAATTTTTTTTAAATATTATAACTGTGAAGGCAGGTGAATAAGAGCTCTCAGGGACAATATTTGTTCTTTAAACTGTTCACAAACATGAGAAAGAAAGCCTTAAACAATACATAACAGTATGATCCTCCTCATACCACTTAACTGCTCAAGTCTTAGGCAAATAAAAAGTGTCCTCAGACAGTCCATCCAGCTGATTTAGCAGCGCAACATTTCTTAATGAAAAGCAACGACAGTACGGTGGTGTGAGTGCCAGTTTCACCATTACATTTATTAAACCCTTCTGGGAACGCTGCCAAAATCTCTGCAGCAGATAGCAGCCAGGCTCCCTCCAAGGAGGACACGCCATCTCATTGCCTTTGGCGTTACCCTTGACATAACAGCGGCCAGGCAGTGCTCGGTGCATTACCAACAATTAGACCACAACATGAGTCAGAGACGCTGCATCACTAAAGCATCCTTCCATTTTATGAACTTTCCATCCCCGCGGTGGCTATTTGCTTCCCGCTCGAGAGGGTGGAGGGCTGGAGAGAAAAGTTTTGATGGGATCCAATTACTCAGCCAGAGGATATTTAGTGATTGCCTCGTGCTGGACGTCATAGCAATAAATGATAATAGATGAAACAGAGACGCGGAGATAATTCAGCATAGTGCCTGGAGCATCGTTCATAAAGGTGAACCAGGAAGTGTAATGAGCCTCAAATATAAAATGGAAGTGAGAGTGAAACAAGAAGACAAGAACAACTACAAGAATAAATACGTGCGAGCTGCTTTATACATCAGACCGGCACATACGGGTACTTCGCAAAAGGTCAAGGTCTTGCCCCCTTTTGGGGAAAAGAAAACCGGAAATCCCAATTCAGTTTGACCAATGTTTGGGTTATAATTTTGACAAATTCGTATGCATTCATTTCTTGTTATACAAATGTTTGTTTTATACACATGTCTAATAATTATTTTGCGACCTTGCCTGAACCTGAGTGTTCACGGTAACTTAATAAAGTAAGGTTGATCGGCGCCATGTCCCTTCAGTCTCCCCCAGCCCAACACAGTGGCCAGATATTAATGGTCCGCCAGAGTCCGACATCAGAACTGCGCCCATAGCAACGGTCTGTTATACCGGACCCCAGGAAGACTAGCTGGTGCCATTGGTATCAGCTAATGGGGATCCTTTTTAAATAAATAAATAAATAGCAACGGTCTGCTATAAAGAAATAACAGACCGTAGAACGCCGTGATTGACCAATCAGAATCAAATATTCAACAAAGTCATGTAATAGACATATTTGATTGAATCATGTTAGGCTAAATATTGTCTGTTAATGACCGAAGTGTTAAGAGCCAATTGGTTGATCTATAGGCTGAGATTTAGTTGGAGACGACAGTCTGATGCTGCTATAACGTTAATGTATGACTGTTACTGCAGCAGCCTCACACTCAAGCTATAACGTTAGCTAGCCATGCTAGTCACTGTCACCAGCATCATTTAGCGATTTACCACACTGACAGTTTATATTAACGTATCATATGTGCCTCAAATATCAGTGTGAAAGCCTCCGTTAACCTACTACACAACTGCTTTTTATTATTTTCTATTTTCTCTCCTGTGACAGCGAGTTTCTTTCCCCCAAAATGGGGGACCATGCTGGTCTGGTCTATAGCTTGGAGCCATAAAGCCTGTCTATAAGATATTTTTTAGGACACAATAGGGGAACAAATCAGAGATCAGCGTTTTGGGATTTATTGTTGGTGCAACCAACTACACAGCAACTCTTCGGCATAGCGTTATTACTACTATCGGTTTGTTTAAAGTAGAAGTTTGGAGACATGTTTCAACTTCTTCTGTTTACTCCATTGCGGTCTCTGAGGGACATTAAATTGGTTTCCCCCAAAAGGGGGTGTGATCATTAGAGCCTACTCTGGATGATGTATACCGGTCTGATGTATGAGGAATGCTAACATTCTCACAATGACAATGTTAACAGGCTGATGTATAATGTTTACAGGACCACTATGTAATATGTTTACTGTAATAAATCATAAAATGACTATTATATGCCATCAGAGATTAAGGAAACATGCTGAATTGAAATACTGGCTTCTCTGACAACAACGCTACAGCCAGCATGTTCTCCTTTGAAACTTCCTTCCTGTTTTTGTTTTGGCCGGTGTGATCCCGTCCACTGCCCGTTTAGACACCCCGTTGCCACATATGACACAAATTGGCACACAAACAGAGCCTTCTGCAGCCATGGAAGCAAGCAAACGGACTGGATCAACAGAGATAACATAACATGAGATTCTACCCGACCTAGAAAGCCTCGGCACATCTCTCTCTGTGATGCTAACGCATGCCTTCTGCTATCAGTCAAACTAGAAGAGTGGACGGGCCGCGGCTCCGATGTTTTGAATTAGTACTGCAGTAGGCTACCCATTATAAATGGTGGTACATAAAGGCCGTATTGCTCCTTTAACATGTTCATCATCTTACTTCAATGTGTTGACATGCTAACATTTGCTAATTAGCACTAAAAACACAACATACAGCTTTGATACAGCTGAGGCTGAGGACAGTTTCCGTCTCTCAACATGGCGACGGCTGAGCTGTGGGCTCCTAGCTAACGGTGCTAACAGCGCTAACAGTGAAAAAACAAAGGCAACAGTGCTGTGCTGCAACCGCCGTATGAGAGCAGTGCAGAGCTGCGGCCATGAGCTACCAATGGGGCAAGCTCACCTGACGCTCACACGCACGCACGAAGGTGCACTAGAAGCATGCGGGGCCGCCCAGCTATGGAGAAGCACTGGTTACAACGGTCGTGTCTTGAAGGGAACCTGTAATTGCGAAATCTGATCTGAGATCTGCAAAAAACTTGCAAAAACTCTCACGGCCCGACGACCTATTCTAACCCTTAACTATTCGAGGTCAGCGCCTAACCATAGCAATCTCGCAATAGTTTACCCAGTTTGCTGGTTCCTTTCTAGACACCACCGATTATAACATACAGAGTGACTTCACTCTCTGCTCAGGTAGACATCACTCCACCATATCTTTACATAGCAAATAGTTGTTTGCTGCTATTTTAATGCTCTAGATATCATGTAGAGGACATTTGAGTACAGTGTGTGCAGTTTACTAGCATCACATCTCAACATCAAATCATATGATTTCTCATTTCACAAGTCAAGGCAACTGTAAAAAATTTAATTAAATTATACTATTCCAAAAAAAACATTTATATTTCTGATATGTGCACTTACCTACATTATACATCAGTGATTTAATAATGCTTGTCATTGGAGGTTTGAAACTTTCTCTGTGCAAGACCTAAATTAGACAAAGTCTCTCGTTCCATGACCCTATTGCAGCATGTCAGCATCCAGGGACCCAGCAGAAGTAGGCCTGAGACCCATTATGGCTCCCAGCCCACAGGTTAAAGCTGCACGACGCAAATTGTGCAAGGTGACGACACAAAACAGCCGACAGATCTAGTCATAGGGTTGTAAATCAAATGGGCAGTTATTAACCGTGTTGATCTTTCTCTTCATTTTTGGGATGTGAACGTAGAAAATTACAAATGTACTGATATTAAATGTTTCTGTCAATCCTCCCATTTTCAGAAGGCCTGCAGGTGTCATTGCTCAGTTGTGACACTAGAGGACGCCACACTCAAAGTGTCTGTTGGTTTTATAACTGTAGAGCTGGGTCACTCATTATTCAGCACACTTCCTCACAGCAATACTAAGGGTGTGTACCAGCCTACTGGGAAACATAATTCTTGCACAAAATCTGCCACCAAACTCTGATTCATACAATCTGAACGCGGTCGTGTGAGGGAAGGAAACAATGGTACCTTTGGTTTTTTTTTTAAACACAGATAATGAAGAAGTTCCCTCTTGCTTTTTTTCATTTTCATCTGTGATTTTACTCTTTCAGATTGTCTTTTGTAACGTAAAAGAATTTTGCCGGTCTAGCCACTTATTCCCAAAATAACATGAGTGATATGGAGCACTGGGGCTAATTTTGTCAGCCTCTGTGTGAACTCATGTGTCTCTGTAACTTAAATATCTCTGGCATCCTGCCCTGTAACACTATGCCAGTAACTCCCAGTCCGAATAGCTACAAGATCAGGATTATAGACGGGTATTATTATGGAAGTCCTGGAATACTGTGAAGCATGTACTCTTGGGTCCGTGCAAGTCAAATAAATAGAGCTGCTATCTCCAGATTGTCACTAGTTTGTTGCCAAAAGGGGCTTCATACGTTCAGCAGCTGAGTGAAACTGTAGTGGGAAAAAAATGTAATATACATTAGCTTTCTGCTTTAGTAGCCTATCAAAAACTGAGTTTCTGAAGCAGTCCATTATGCATTTTATTTTTAATTCTTGGTAAGCTTTTATTCTGAAAATATCTTTTAAATTTGGAACTAATTATAAGGAATTTAATTTAAAGAAAGGTTGAATTTAAAGCCAAGTAAATATTAATTTATCATTCACTTATTGTTGAAAGCTGTATTTGTTCACATTTTTGCACGTCTGCATTTTCCCTAATATATTAGAAATTACAGACCTATAAAATAATGTGTTACCAAATCCTTAAACTTTTAGCTACTCAGTAGCTACTTTAAATATTAATATTAATTCTGCTGGAGATTTCAGTTAAAAGAACACACTGTATTGAAAACAACAAAACCAGAAATAAAATGATTTATTGATATAAACACGTAGATGTTACATGTAGTTCTCCTATGAGGAACAGTAAAATCCTGTTGCAGAAGTCTTGGTGTGCACCTAGTTAGACTGATGAGATGATGATAAGTTAGTTACCATAGAGACAGTATCGTTGGTGGAAAAAGCTGGCTGTGGACATGGATATGGACTTAAATAATGTAGTGAACGATAAAGGCACAAAGCGACAACAATTGTTCATCATAACAACACAGGGTAACACTCGGCAAGAGGTCACAGGCAACAACCCTTTGGAAGTGTGGTCACCATCCATATATACATGTTCTTCCAGGAATCCAGCACCCCCCTGTGAGAGAGAAAGGAATCATGTAAACGTCATGTTCATCATCGTTGTTCGCGACAGTTTTAGAAACGCTAAAAGGGGTCACGCACCTTATGCTGCAAAGGCCTCATTCCTTCTGCTCCTAATTTGGGATTGCAACAGATGAACAAATGACAACAACAACAGGTTTCAACAACAGGTGTTAAAAAGGAATCGCACTTCAGTCGCAGAGACGGCAGCGATTCAAAAGAATGGAAGAAAATAAGGCATACCATAAATTGTTTTTATTTTTTATTAATATATGTGTTAAAAATAAGGTTTATCCAGCAATTATTTTAAAACAACAACATTACACAGATTAAAACTCCAAATTGTTCAGACTGTGTTGGTGTTGAGGGTGTAACCTGCCAATAAAATGCTGTATGTGGGTGTCCTAAAGGAGGCTGCTGCTGCTGAGTCGAGGAAATGTGATGTGAAGTTCTAACCTGAGTACACGAGGAGCCATTACAGATTTAATTTACGGGCGCTACCTCTTGGACTCTTTCAGTGCCCTCCATGTATGGAAAGTAAGTCATGCAGTAAGGAAGGCAGATGTCACCTCAGGACTCATAAAGGTCAGCACTATCCCAGCACATCCAGGTTAATCATTAAGCTTCCATTTCACAAATATACATGCTGTGCAACTAAACTACAAGTAAAAGTAACAACTTACTCCTACAAATTATATATTTAGACTATATTATTGTGTATATTTTTTAAAGGTTGATAGGTATTTAGATTTGAGTATTTCTGACCTGTGAGAATGTGAATGTTGACTTATTTCTTCTCTGCGTCTGCGGGCACCGCCGGCTCTGTTTGACACAAAGACAAGTTATTAGCTTTCAGAAGGTTAAAACTCAAATACGGGTAAAGTAAATGCTATAACTTAAAACGCAATGTTTATAGAGCTGCAACGATTAGTCGACTAATCGATTACTTGATGGACAGAAAAATAATCACCAACTATTTCGATAATCAATTAATCGTTAAAGTAATTTTTCATGCAAAAATGTCTCTGTTTTATATCATATTAAACTGTATGTCTGTGTGTTTTGGACTTGACCAGACATTGAAAGACATCACCTTGGACTTTGAGAAACTGGGATGGACATTTTTCAGTATTTTCTGACATTTTATAGACCAAGCGATTAAGAAAATAGAAAATAATTGGCAGATTAATTGATTATGAAAATAATCGTTAGTTGCAGCCCTAAATGTTTAAATCCATAAACAGATTAAAAAGTGTTTTTTATATACAGTTTATACTATATATATTGAAGATCTTGACTTACGTTTGACCTCCAGCTTGCAGCTGACCACTGCTTCTCCGTGATCGTTCTTGGCTTTGCAGGTGTACACACCGCCGTCATAGTTACCGGGCTTACGGATCTCCAGAGAGCAGATACCCTGGATGCACAGCTGCCTGTACTTGGGGTCGTCTCCAATAATCATCTGGTTCTTCAGCCATATAACCTTGGGCTGTAGAAAAATACACAGATATATGAGCAAATAAACATGTAATTTTCCATCTCACAACAATCATGTCACAAATAAACAAACAGCAGTGTTGTTTCTATTTTTGTTTGTGCTACATGGCAAAAAAACAAAACAATTTTTGACTGAAGTGGACACACAGCTCACACTTGGTTTGGGAGTTTTAATGGCACTGACGTGGTGAGGAACTACTGTGGCACCACGGGGAATGCTACACGTGACCCCGCTTGTCCGCTGACCTGTCACCCTTATGGCCTCACTTCAAAAGCAAAGGATATCAATTCTAGCCTTCTCATTAAGAGCATCTATGCTACCGTCCTGCTGGCGACCCGGTGGGATTATGAGCCCAAACAGGAGGTGAGAGGCTCTGACAGCAGGCTAACAAGGCCAGGCCGAAGGTCTCACACATTCTCAGCTCAAAGCCAACACACTGACAGCAATAGATGAGTGGGTGAGGAAAACTCAGTATGTCCACTCATCACCTCAATATGAATATTAAGCCGCTGACAAGGACTTTAAGTAATGGCACCACCGGTGTGACGGCATAATCTAGCAAACACTCAATGCACACTTGTTCATCAGTTAGAAATTACAGCTTGTTAAAAAGTGAGTTTTTAAAGAACCATAACAGGTGTGGTGCTAATGTGTTGCTGAAGCTGTTAGTTTAGTGGAAGAGGGGACACAAATTGAATGTCATCGAGCATATAAAAAATTTTACTGTACTTTTGGGCATCCCCTGACGGAGCACAGCAGCTTGGTGGTGTAGCCGACGGTGGTGGCTCTGTCAGTCATGGGGGTGGTGAACTTGGGCGCCTCGGTGAAGTCGCGCTCAAGGTACTCTGGCGGCTTGTACTCGATACCTGGAGGGTGGAAGAGAAACAGACTCGACCATGAAGCTCCTACTCAACACATTAGTTAGCCGAATGAACGCCTACTACCGGATAACAGCAATGTTAATACAGCATCAGTAGTTAAGAAACTGTCAGCTGAAGGATCAATGGCTTGGGAGACGATGGCTTCAGAGGAAAACAGGAAATAAAGTAATGAATGAAAGAAACTCTGTGTTTCCCAGATGGTTTAAGGAACAATAAAAGTTACCCGTCTTCAAGATGTTGGCCTCCTCCTTTGCAACAGTAGCGTCCTCGCTCATTCCACACTTGTTTTCAGTAAACACTTTGAAATTGTAGGTATTGCCCATGATGAGGTCAGAGATGGTGGCATTCAGTCTATGGTAGTGCTCCATCACAGTGAACCAGTCCTGTGGACACACAGCAGGACGAGGTTTTGAGGATTTAGGACTTACTGTGTTGTAATGCATCGAGGAGATCCTCTTATTAATAATCATCATGTATAATTCATTATGACCTTCCAGACAGACACAACGTAGATACTGAAAACTTACTCCGGTCTTTTTATCGGCCTTCTGGACTGTGTAACCAGTGATGTCTGTGTTTCCGGTGTCTTTGGGTGGAGTCCACTCCAGAGCAGCGTTGAAGCCCCAGGTATCCACAATCTTCACAGTGGCGGGAGGTCCTGGCAGCTCTGTGAGCAACCAAACAACAAGTGTTACATCAATAGTTTTTAAATTTAATTTCATGTAAATAAACGTAAATATATGCTGCTTCTACAGCCGAGGACAAGGGCAGACTGCAGCGTATCATTAGCTCTGCTGAGAGGGTGACTGGACGCTTACAGGACTCTGAGGCGGGCAGGAAAGTTTGTAGCCGACCCCTCCCACCCTGGACACAAACTCTTTGAACCGCTCCCCACTACACTACATGTTACATTAACGTCTTCTTTCTTTCGTCGCCTTTTTCAACAATTACATTGTATATTTAAATAGTGTTTATAAAGGAACAGTGTGTAGCATTTAGGGAGATCTATTGGCAGAAATGGAATATAATATTAAAGGTACAGTGTGTGGGATTTGTCGGAATCTAGTGGTGTGGTTGCATATTGCAACCATCTGAGTACTCCTTCGCTCACTCCTCCCTTTCCAAGATGGCGGTAACGTGAGCCGCTGAGTGCAAAACTGGTTCAGAGGCCATCCTTACCATAATAACATTACTTTAAGAGCAACGGAAGTCAGACGGCGGCTGACGGTACCACGGTTTTGCACTTTGCGGCTCAAGTTACAGTAGTTTCACAAGCGTGACAGAGAACTACGTTGGCCTTCACGTAACATAAAAATGTGAAAGGATCTCTCTAGAGCCAGTGTTGGGTTTGTCCGTTCTGGGCTACTGTAGAAACATGGCGGTGCAACATGGTCACACTGAATATTATATTCCATTTCTGCTAATAGATCCCCCAAAATGTTACACACTGTTCCTTTAATAACTATGTTTTCATTAGTGTATAATCACCTGAAAGTAAGAGTCGAGTTTTCGTGACCTTATAAACCGTTTATATCTACATAGGGAGCAGGTCCTCTTCACGGAGCCGGCTGAACGTACAAACCAAACGCCCTAGATTAGCTCTAGACAGGGCCAGTCGTGTTTTTGCGTTTTCACGTCAGCCACCATAGTTCTCCTACACGCTTGGTACACGGGAGAAGTTGCAGTTGCAGTCTGCTAGATGCACCTTTAAATATTTTAATTTTTTTTTTTTTTTATTCTATATTTATGTTTCTTGTCTATGCATTCCTGGTATGTGAAACCCTACTTGGTCATAAGTCAGATAAAGCTAATTTTTCACATTATTCTCCACTGTATCTTGGGACACGCAACTCATATTTCCTCTATTTTTGCTCACCAACAATTTGCAGGATGAGTGAAGCCTTGTCGTCGAAGTCCTCCACCTTTACACACATCTCGTACACGCCAGAGTCATCTCTCTCGGACGTACGGATAAACAGGATGCTGTCTTTGTCGGTGCTGCGGATGTTCACCCTCTTTGTGTCCAGGGGCTCTCCGTTCTTTAACCAGGAGACCACAGGTTTGGGTTTACCCTGGGTAAAAAATAAAAATAAAAATCAGACAGTGAATTTTGAGGAGTTGTGCTGTTTTATTCATCACACATTTATAGGACCATACAGTCGTCTTCAGCTTACTGTGAAGGGGATGGTCAGGTTGATCTTATCTCCAACGTAAGCGACGTATCTCTGCCTGAGGAAACGTGGCAGGCGGACCTTGGGACGATCTGGAGAGAAAAACAACCGGTGATTATTACAGTATCAGTGGAGGATCAGTGACAGGGTGGCACAGCCTGAGAGGGATTGTTAGGATCTGTTTAGAGCTTTTTGGATTGAAACACAGGGATTCATTTTCCTTTTGTGACCCACAAATCTTGAAGAAATCGATAAACCTGCAGAGCTGATCTAAGCCCATCGTAGCCAGGGAACTTTCACTGGTGTCATTCAGGATGCGCCTGTGCTTTAAATGGTTGTAAAAGTAACCCTTATTCTAAGTCCTATATCCCTTTTGCTACGTATCTGTTCTAATGGCATGATGTGTTAAAGCAATGGCACAGAACATGGGGCAAGTAGGACTTTGTATGGATTATAATGAAGGTAAATAATTTGAGGAGCTGCACATACTGTAATATTGAAAGATGGGAATCTACAGAAAGCAGGATGTTACATAGTACTGTATGTCTGTATCTGGCTATAAAGGCCTTTATATAGGCGCAACTCAGCACGTGATTGGTTGATGCCTTTATTTGCAGTGTGAAAGCTCAGAAAATCTACCTCAATCCAAAAAGAAATACCTTTTTACCGGGTAATATTTGCATTCTATATAAAAGTACAAAAACAACAGTTGGAAAAAATATATATTGATGTGTGAATTAATCGCAAAAAAGAAAATGCTGCCATTGTGTAAATGCTATTATTTGTTATGCTTTGCCCATTAGATCTTTTGTTTATATTGCAAATATCACTAAAATATAAATCATAATTTTTTTAAATGCCTGAATAAGTGTTGATTTATATATATACAGTATATGTATATATATATATATATATATATATATATATATATATATATATATATATATTATATTTACTCAAACTCTTCATACAACCTTTCACTTGGTTTTGAATTCATCATTTATGTTTTTGTTCTCCCTAGATTATTATAGTTTGTTGTCCTATGTTCAAGCTGACACTTAAATTGCCTTATTGGGGCAAATTAAGCTGAAATAACGCAGGAAATTGGAAAACAGAGATGTAAATCTGCAGGTAGGGAACCTAAATCATTATAAATATAAAGAAGTATGAGAATATCACAGGCGTGAGGTGCCGTGGTGGCTCATCTAAGCTTCCCTATCTCCCTCCACTGTATGTATTAGCTTGTAAAAAGCCCAATAAATCATTGTAAAAAGAAATTCATCATGATGTTTGAAATGAAGGGTCTTGCCAAGGCTCATTTTTAAAAGTGATTTGGTCAGAAGCACCACCTGCTGAGTCCGTCGCGGCAACATTTGTCAGGACTCTAAATAAAGAAGGCGTACCCTAGTATATCATCTCCCCTCGTGACGCAGGACGGGGAGCTTCAGTTACTCCCACTCAAGTCACAACGCATTCAAATCAGAGATAAGTGAAGCAGGAAAGGAGCTGATTTGTAAAGATGAACTGGAACATTAATGACTTGGGTGTAAAACAGGAAAAGAAAGTGAGATGAGGTGAATAAGCATCAGTATACTCGAACAAACATACCGCATTTTTAAGTGTCTTATCACTTCATCCAGAGAGGCTTAATGAACATTCTCCCTGTAAAGTCTGTGGCATGCTCCAAAATAAACAGCGAATCTCTGGAGGTGTCATGAGATTTGGGTGTCACCTGAGAAGTTAGCTCCATATCCACCACCCCCACCCACCCGCTGGAATTTAACAGGCCCCACCTGCTCGCTGTCACATCAGTTGTCACTCTCCCCAGCATGACTCCTGGCAGGGGTCACAATGCAATGCCAGAAAAAATCTGCGTTAATAGCGGGGGACATCCCAGCTATTTTTTTCCAAAGATTTGTGGTAATTTTGTCGGAACCCATTCATGAGTTGCTTCTATTTGTGGCGGACCGCCCGCTATGGTGAACATGGAAACACCCGACTGTTGAAATATTGCCATCTGGTATCAAGTTGCCGTACCTCCCTGTCCGGCTCTCCATTACGCGTAACGATGATTTGTGAGTGAGCTGAAGTAACGCAGCTCCTCCTTTTAAAGCCCTCTGGGTCCAATCAGCATTTATAATCGCTTTAGACATACTGTCTGTGATTAACACTGTCAGGTGTACGGCATCAGTAAGACCCATCTACTTAACAAGTGTGTAATTATCACACTGTGGTTAGGTGGATCAGTGTTTGAGATCAAAGTGAGAAGGCCTCAGTTTTACACCGTTAACTCTGCAGGTATGTGCCAACGGGACACGGAGACAGCTGAGAGGACAAACATTGCTGAGCTGCTTCAGTTTGACTCCTGCACTTTACAACTCCCCTTTCCAGTAATAAATGGCTCTTTAAAGTTTAGGCCAGACAAACAGTTTGTCCCATATTTATTTACAGATGGATTAAGATAGTCATGTAACAGGTGAAAGAGTTTAATCCCATAACATTACTTGGAAACTCAGTCAATCATGTGTCCTAAAGTAATAACCCCATTAAAATTGTCTTTAAAAATAGACCTGTTTGCAATTTGATTTAAATGTTGCTCATGTGGAAGTAAAGATTCAAACCCATGTCGTATATAAGGCCAAGATTTTGAGAACAGAATTTAAAATGAATAGAGAAAATGAACAAATAGTGATTTGTTACGTATTTGTGATTATTGTGTCTCAATACACTTTGTAGTCACTATATAGCTCATTTCATATCACGATAACGATATATATCACGATATAGCATGTTTTCTGGTGAGCCAAAAATAAATATTCTATAACCACATTGTAAAGCCTATTTATGTATACTCCTGTGTGAATTAAATACTTGACAAATTAAAAGTACTGAATATTTTCGCATTCAATTAAGAACTTGAATTTAAACCGTTTCAAGTGAAATTTGTGTTAGTAAAAGTGTGATGTAAATACAAAACCACGATATTCAAGTATTATTCCCTAGAAGTTTTTCTCATCAGAATTTCTGAGAAATTTGAGTAAGTGCGTGCTCGTTATTATCAATTAAGATGACGTAATTGTGTATCATGATATCTAGATATATGATTGCATCACAAAGAAGATAAATTATCATATTGAATTATCGCCCAGCACTACTTTGAGGTTACTGTTTATGTACTGTATATATGGTGTATGTAGTCTTTAGTACCTTTCATTTTTGCTTCTTTTTATAT
The DNA here is from genome assembly GCF_043250625.1 of Sebastes fasciatus. Classification (NCBI taxonomy): domain Eukaryota; kingdom Metazoa; phylum Chordata; class Actinopteri; order Perciformes; family Sebastidae; genus Sebastes; species Sebastes fasciatus. The sequence goes on from NC_133795.1 coordinate 26,811,651, forward strand.
ATAGTAGATGATGTATTTAATATAAGTTTTCTCACTTTTCTGTGTATCATCATTGAGCCATTTGGGAAGCCTTTTTGCCACTGTTTCCTGTGGATTCCTGTATATAGTAGATGCTCATATTGTTTACAGCATTCTAGTATATTTTAAAGCTTACTTATCTATTTGATGCATCCGTTTTCGTGCTTCATTTTACTGCTGTGACGCTTCAACTTCCATGTGTTGTATTAGTAATGCTCACCTTATCCGACATTTGTTTGCGATAAAGTGGTAAAAATAACAGAGCAAGTAGTTAATTTCTCGTGCTGAAAATGAGCACTTCTTACCGGCGACCTCCTTCACCAGGACAGCCTCGGGGAGGGTGAGGGGGGTGCTGCGGCCGCCGGCGTTCAGAGCCACCACGCGGATCTTCAGACGGTCACCGGTGGTCTGGTTCTTGATCATGTAGCGGGTGGACTTATGCAGCTCCTCGTTGACTGCTTTCCAGTCCTCGGCTGAACGGGAAGATTATAGAAAACAACTGGTTACAATTTACAACAGCTGTTTATCTGGATATTACAGGGTAAAGACTGTGAACATAAAGTGTGCCGACTGTGAAACCTGCAGGTAGACCGAGGGGAACAGATCTAATTCATACACAATTAATATATCACGACAGTAAGCGCTGCTTGTTGTGCAGCTTTGTAATGAAAATAGAGTGATTATGTTTGACACACATTATCATTATAGCATTAGACATGGAATTGGTGTTCTGAGGGTAAACAGCTTGCCCTGCTCTGCTAAATCAAGCTCACATTGAACTCCTGCTGATATGAGCTTCGGAAAATGAACAAATGGTGACTTTTAAAGTCTGATTTGTTACGTATTTGTGATTATTGTGTCTCAATACACTTTGTAGTAGGGCTGGGCAATATTGCCAAAATCCTCTATCGCGATATAGCTCATTTCACATCTCGATAACGATATACATCACGATATAGCATGTTTTCTGGTGAGTCATAAATAAATAAATATTCTATAACCACATCGTAAAGCCTATTTATGTATACTCCTGTGTGAATTAAATACTTGACAAATTAAAAGTACTGACTATTTTCTTATTTAATTAAGAACTTGAACTTAAACCGTTTCAAGCGACAGTAAGCGCTGCTTGTTGTGCAGCTTTGTAATGAAAATAGAGTGATTATGTTTGACACAAATTATCATTATAGCTTTAGACATGGAATTGGTGTTCTGTGGGTAAACAGCTTGCCCTGCTCTGCTAAATCAAGCCCACATGGAACTCCTGCTGATATGAGCTTCGGGCTGTAAGTCTAAAAGCAGGACCTCCAGCAAGACCTCAGCCGCTCCTGAGATGCCTCTTTCCTTTTAGGGAGAAGTTAGGTACCATGATATAACTCTGCGAGTGACATTTGGGGGACAGCTGCAACCGATATGGCTGAACCCGCATTACTGTAAAACAGCAGTTTCACATGTTCCTGAGTGTATTTAAAAAGCATTGAAACAGATTAGAATTAGAAATAGAAATGTAATGATTCTGTAAAAAAAACTCAAATTAGATGTTGCAATAAAAGCTTTCAACATAAGTTAAAGGTTAGCTGACATTTTTGTCACGGTGTATTAATACTCTGACCCCGTTCGTGTTCAGTGCACCTGGTCAAAAGCAGAGCGGCACTTACTTCCGTCCTTGCAGACTTCAATGGCGTATCCATCCAGACCGGACGCTCCGACGACCTCCGGCTGGCTCCAGATGATGCTGACTGAGGTGTCGTTCTTATCCTCAACGAACAGATCCAGCGGGACACTTGTGGGCTCTGCATACGAACGCAAAAAACATCCAATTACTCAACTGCGAATGGCAGAAATGCACAAAATCATCTGAATCAGAAAAGTTGAGGTTCATAAGGAAAAAAAACTGTAATAAAAAAGAAGTGATGGAAGTAGAATCACTCTGAGATGAAGCTTCCTCTCTGAAAAAGACCTTTACCTGGAGGTGGAGGTGGTGGAGGGGTGGGTGGTTTAGGCTCCTCTGGTGCAGCGGCTTCAGCAGCTTCAGCTGATGTTAAATAGGCATTTGCATTATTATTATTGTCAGCGTGTAAATGAGCAGAGCGATGCTGCAGCATCAAATAATATCCAGTTGTGTACCTCACAGCTCTCGGCTTTACAATGCTAATAAAGAGAGATAAATAAAGAGAGAGGAGTGAACAGGAACATGTTCTGTTTTACCATCAGCGGGCGCTTCGGAGTCAGCAGCACCTTCTTCTGCGGCTGGAGCGGCAGCAGCAGCTATTATTAAACGTTAGACATCAATGATTAGTGCATGAAGCAGATGGGACTAACAGATGATAATATGTGTGTTGAGACTGCAGACTGTTCAAAGTGTCATGGAAGAAGTCAGTTAGTGTTAGTGTTAGCTTTAACGTTTTAACCAGGTTGAAGAACTTAATAAGATATCTGTTGTGAGTTCTTTACCATCAGCAGGGGCCTCAGCTGGGGCACCTTCCTCTGTAGCGGGAGCGGCAGCTGACATTAGAGGTTAGAGGATATCAGCATTAGATATTAGTGAAGTAAGCTGCACTGTAGGAGGTAGACGGTTTCAAGGTTTTTAACCAAACTTAGGCTATAAAAGATAACTGTTATTCCACTCTTTTTCTTTACCATCAGCAGGGACCTCAGCAGCAGCTGGTGTTTCTTCCGTAGCAGGCGCAGCAGCTGATATTAGAGGTTAGAAGATATCAGCAGTAGATATTAGTGATGCTTTATTATACTGTAGAAAGTAGGCGGTTTCAAGGTTTAATCAAACGTATATAGTGTATAAGCTCTGTGTTAATGCACTGATAGTCTGTTTTACCATCAGCCGGGGCCTCAGCAGCAGCAGCAGCTGGTGTTTCTTCTGTAGCAGGCGCAGTAGCTGATATTAGAGGTTAGAAGATATCAGCATCAGATATTAGTGATGCTTTATTATACTGTAGAAAGTAGGCGGTTTCAAGGTTTAATCAAACTTATATACTGTATAAACTCTGTGTTAATGCACTGATAGTCTGTTTTACCATCAGCCGGAGCCTCAGCAGCAGCAGCAGCAGCAGCTGGTGTTTCTTCTGTAGCAGACGCAGCAGCTGATATTAGAGGTTAGAACATGTCAGCATCTGATATCAGTGGAGTTATCTTTCACTACGGGAGGGTCAAGTTTTAATAGGCTAATACTTATATATTAAAATCATATAAGATCTGTGTTAATCCACTGTTTTACCATCAGCAGGGACCTCAGCAGCAGCAGCTGGTGTTTCTTCTGTAGCAGGCGTAGCAGCTTATATCAGAGGTTAGAAGATATCAGCATTAGATATTAGTGGAGTTATCTTTTACTACGGGAGATTCAAGCTTTAACAGGCTAATACTTATATAAGATCTGTGTTAATCCACTGTTTTACCATCAGCGGGGGCCTCAGCAGCAGCAGCGGCTGGTGGTTCTTCTGTAGCAGGCGCAGCAGCAGCTGGTATTAGAGGTTAGAAGATATCAGTAGACACATAACATTTTAAAAATGTGACATGGCATTTTCAAAATGTTATGAATGAGGTTAAATCTATTAAAAATAATAAAAAAGGAAAATAAATGGGTGAGTTAGGTGGTAACTGAGACACTCCTTTCAGGGTGTCATACCATCAGCGGCTGGCTGATCTGCAGCAGCTGGAGCTTCATCAGTGGGAGCAGCTGATGTAGATATTAGATGTTAAATATTAAAGGGGAAAGGCAGTTTTTTTTTTAACAATAAAACAGGTTGTTGTAATATGCGTTATACATCACTCATTAAAAACCAGTGCCACCACCACCTAGACCATTTTATCTTTGTAAATTATTTTGATATTTATGTTTGTCAATGTGTGCTTGTGAGGGGGTCAAGGTGGAACTTTCACTGAGGTGTAAAAGCGCATATTAGCAACAACTTTACAAGTTAACATCACACAGTTTTGCAGAAAGAAGGCGATGAAGCGCATTTGAAGAACCAAAAAGCGCACGAGTAGTAGCAGTAACTTGTAGAAAATAGTTCGTCAGCAGCTATGAGTCCAAGCAGGCAGGTGTAAGCATTTAAACATGCGTTTTCCCTTTTATGTGGAAGGCTACAACTCCTTTACCCATGGCACCTGAGGGCGCACAAGGACGCGTGCGTAAAGGTTACCGCGTGCTTACCAAGGGGTGGACCGATTTGGCTTCAATTAAAAGGTTAGACAACTAATCCAAGGTTCATCCACTGAGAAATAACATGAAGGTGGACTGTATGCTTGTGGGGCAAAAGCGCCGCTGAAAATTTCATGAAAAAAAGTCACAGTATAGTATGTCGTAAATTTCATGAAAGAAAGTTATAGTATAGTATGTCGATACTTTTATGAAAGAAAAAGTAATTGTATAGTATGTCGAATATTTCATGAAAAAAAGTCATAGTATAGTTTGTCGTAAATGTCATGAAAAAAACGTTATAGTATAGTATGTCGATAATTTTATAATAAAAAAGTCATAGTATAGTATGTCGAAAAAAATAATAAAAAAAGTCATAGTATATAATGAAGAAAAATAAGTGATAATATATTATGTCAAAAAAGTTTATAAAAAAGTCATAGTATAGTATGACGAAAAAAAGTCATAATATATTATGAAGAATATGTATGTCGAAAATGTCATGAACATGGAGGTGGACTTTATTGCTGTTTAAATCATGTGGCAAAAGCGCCGCCACGCTGCTCTCGGTGCATTACCATCTTTGGGTGGAGGTGTGGGCTCCTCAGCTGCCGGAGCAGCAGCAGCCTCTCCCTCGGCAGCAGGGGCCGCTTCAGCCGGAGCTGCTTCAGCCGGAGCAGCTTCAGCCGGAGCAGCTTCAGCCGGGGCTGGCTCAGCAGCAGCGGGCTCTGGGGCCGCAGGAGCCGGCTCCGCAGCCTTCTCCTCCTTCTTGGCTGGCTCCTTCTTGGCCGCCTTCTTGATGGGGGCAGGCTTGGACGGCATGTTGGCGGTTTGCAGCTAATTCCCCAACTCTGTTAAGTCCTTAAGAAACTGGATCCAATGCCGTCATTTCAGCGGGGGTGTTGGGTTTATATAGAGACCCAGCAGGTTCAAGCACCGCCCCACTAATGAAGTACATGTAAGAGATACTGACTGAGATCCATGTCTGACTCAGACAGACCTGTCTGTCTGTTGGTCTCACTCATTAACTCATTAACACTCACTGGGCATAAATATGGATAACACAACCATTAGTTGTTGAATTTAATCTTGCTACTTGGTGGTATTTATGTTAAAAAAATATTTTTAAAAAATAACAAAAAATTATATACACAAATAGAGATATACAAACACACACACACATATATATATATGTACACACATACATATATATACATACATACTGTACATACATATATATATATATATATATGCACACACATATATATCTCTATATATATATAAATACATACATATGCATATATATATATAAATAAATACATACATATGTGTATACACATATTTATATATACATATTTGTATCACATTTTTTACTTTTTATAACATCCCCATAGGACTTTCATCATTACTTAAATCAAATGCAATACTATATTATTTTTGTAGTTCTTATTAACAGGTCAACACTGTCAAACTGACACATAAGAAGCAACAGAATAAATATAACATGTATTTTATTGATTCCAACAACCAGTGATAGGTGGATGAAAGCCTTCAGAAACATGCCTTATCCACGTACTGGACCCAACTCTGAAGAAATATACCTTTCTCTCAAGGATGATTTCTTTGTTTCCCCTCCTCAATGATTGTTGCCGCATCCAGAATGCTGACCTATTTACAATCTTTACAATGATGCCCTGTACAAAATAGAGAAATTAAGTTTTACAAAGGATTCTTTAGAAAAAAAAGAAAAGAAATATCAAATATTTGGAGTATTAAAAAGGAAAACATTATCTAGAATGATTTTCCTAAACCATACATTAATGTTAAATTGTTTTTTTCTCATCACACAGCAAGTTTACATGCATTTACAACACTTAGAAACCCTTAACATTTGCACGTCAGTGACATTAGATACCGCATAACATTTCTTTAAAAAAAAATCTTTTTAGTCCACAACAAGCTTTGCAAAAATATGACTATTCAGCAACCTGTATTGGCCTAAAGAGATAAGATTCATCTCTTTATCTGGTTGGATTCTACGTAACTTTGCAAACAGTTAAGTGCTGATTCTTGTCAACTATTTCAATTAGACTTTCAAACTTTTTGTTTCTTTGTTTATCGTCATTTGACCATTTACATTTCCAGTACTTTTGTCACCCATTCACAAGGACAAAACACATGCAACAGCTTACAAACTGCTTCATTTCTTTAACTACATCTATGAACCCTGTTCTCAACGCAACGCCAAACAAACCCTCCTCTCTTTAAGGCTCGGTGCCACCTGCTTGAAACAAGCTTCCACTTTTGTCCTGTGTCGCAATTTGGTCCAAATTAAGAACTCAAAAAACAGAAACCAGATGAAAACACACCGCGTTTGCTCGTGAGGATCAGACATTCGCTGATTGCCAACACCAGTAGAAGTTGCTGCATAGTCTTGATAACACTAGTAAGCAAACACAAATCACAGCTACTACAGAGCAACAGGCACAACAACCAGTGAATGAGATGAGAAGCTGGAGCTGATGGCTTTAGTTAACCTGCAGAAACAGACCAGGGTTGGTAATACTGTCTAATACCTGAAATATTTACAATAACTGACATTATTCTCAATCGGCATGTGACCAGTCACTGGCCAATTGGCATCTTTTTTTTGCTCTTTGGAGGTCTTTAATTCATCCTTTTTTTTAGTTTACAGGTGACCAATCAGAGCTGCGGATTAGTTTTGTTATCAGCCGTATGCAAACAGTGCTATAACGAAGCAATAAGCAGCTCAGATACAAATTAAAATGTTAAACTTTCTTATGGAGCTGTCATAAAAGTGGTCCGACATTCATTTACAGGATTTATGTACATGTGACGTTCAGTCTGAGCACCTAAAACAATGACACAGTTCGGGATGAACAGGTGAAATATTTCGACAAATACTTGCACAACCACTTTGTCTGCCATTTACTCCAGTAGGGCTTCTTTACAAAAAAAATCTACACAAAGTACCTTAAAAAGTGTTTAAATCTTTTGTTTCTACTCCCCATAATCACCTTGTTACTGTGTCGTGCACCCAAAGTGTTCTCAAATATGAATAGTACCGTACGATATCAACATGGGCGTACACTTAACAATGTGTCACATGACTTCACTGTCTAATGTCGTCAACACTTCTTCGACAACACGTCCTAAAAAATATCAGAAATCATCTTCCAGATCTATTTCACGTTACTTTAGCGTTTGACAGTTCTACTGTAGGACACAAAAACTCCTTGCTAACCTACCCTGAAAGTCTACGTGATCTTTATTTGACACTAAAACAGTTTGGGGATATTGTTAAAGAGCACCATACGTACCTAAATGATGATAATAAGCACGAGAATGTGATTTTTTTGTATTCTATTCGTGAAGTGGATGAACTCTTGCAAATGAAAATGGGCATAGGTAGCTTTAAAGTCACTCTACTCAGACATTGTTAGAAGTGTTTCGCCGTGGAGCTTTGTGATAAGGCTTCCTTTAAAAGCACCTGCTAGATACTGCTAAATGGTTGTTTTTCCACAAGTGTTTTCTATACATTCATAGTTGAACTTAAACCGCTAACATGACAGTCAATATGCATGATCAAAGTACAGTATTTGGTTCGGTATATTAGATATTTGCACCAACTAATATAGATAAAATAACTGCCATGTAGCACGGTTGTATGTACACAATATATACGGTAGCTACTCTGAATATGGGGGGAAAGATTTGAAACAAATGTACTCTTTCCTAGATAAATGTTGTAGAACAAAAAAAAATCTGAATTTGATTCAAATAGCATCTGTTTAATTGGAGGGTGTTTGTTGTGTTATATTATCCCTGTGTAATAAGTATCTAATACCTGATATATATGGCAACGTTGGTGACACTTGTTTGACATGAAACTAAAAGTTCATACAACTAAATTAAGTGCTTGCAGCAACAAAGTGATGAACTCACATCACTAATAAATAGGTTTTGTTTTTATGCAAAAGAGTATGACAGCAAGTTTAAATGTTCAACTTATAAGCCGTAAAATGATAAAAAAAACATGTATGTGAAAACATATACTGATAATTGATCCTATAATATTTTATAATTTGATATTATAAAACAAAAGATTAAAGATTAATTGAAATAAATAATGTAGAGAGTTGAAGAAATAACTGACTCCTGACCGTCTTAGCTCGGATGATAGCGATGAAAGCACCAGTGTACTCTGCGGAAGTTGATGTGACGTTGACGTCTTTGTTCTTAAGGCATTTTGTTTTGTTTCACCTGCTCCGGTTGTAAAGTTCAGGATTGCATATGTATAAGATTTGGCCTTCAAAGATACTTATACAGGAGATATGTACCAAAGAACTTTGC